>NC_092514.1:76776846-77079816 GCF_047511675.1 Marmota flaviventris
TCCCACAGGAGCTCCACAGGATTACGTCCTGCTGGGTGACCTCCGGCTGCCCCTGCCCTGACCTCTGGTCCACACCTGCAGTAGGAGGAGGTGGAAGGCCCAGGCAGGAGGCTGAGGACTAACAGATGCCCCCAGAGCACAGCTGCCCCTGAGACCCCAGGAAACCTCCTGTGGAACTCCCGAGTGCTACAGGCTGCTAGAGGGACCCAAGGGCTATGGACTCCCCTCTGAGCCCTGTCCACCCTCATTCTCCAGGAGTCCAGGCCTTCCTGACAACATGCACTCTCTCCCAAATTCATATCTGCCTCCAGGTTGTGTCCTGGTCAGGGGCATTTCCCCAGCCTCACCCAAAGGCTTGGGCTTCTCCTTCTGGTCAGCAACCCTGTCCTGCAGATGGTGAGCAGAGAGGCCCAGCAGCCTTCACCCTCTGCCGTGTAGGGGAGCCATCGACAGCCTCCTGGCCTAGCCTGAGACCAGGGACCAGTTGAGTTCTTCTCTGGGAGGGGGCTAGACAAGGAGCAGACATGGCTTATGTCCAGCAGTGAACAGGATGGTGACTCGGGTGCAAGGTGGTACAGGGCAGGGGGGCATGGGGCTGGTCGGGCCCTCATGGGGGGAGACCCTCAGAGCCGTCCCAGACACAGCAGCAGAACCACATGCACAGGAAGCCTCCTGGGGTCTGCACACCACTTGCAGGCGAGGAGAGAGGCCTGGGGTGAAGGCCCCCTGGGGCTGCTGGGCAGCATCCCAACACGGAAGCCCGATCCAGGATAACACGCCTGCTGAGTAGACCCTCACCTCCCTGCAAGCGCTCCAGGGCTCTCCTGTCCACGAGGCTGCAGCCTCCACCCGTCTGTGCCGACAACCCGCAAGGTGAAGGGCACTCGCAGATTCTGAGCTAAAGTGCCAAGTGCAGAGGCTGCAGAGGGAGGGTCTGGCAGTGCCCGCCCTCCTCGGGGTGCCTGTCTAGTCCCCGTTTCCAGAGGGCTCCCGGCAGTCACGCCTCAGTAGGGGGCGGTCTCCTAGGAGGGCCACCTGCTCCCCTGGAGTCTTTCCAGTCACGGGGGACACAACAGCAGCCCAGGGGCTTCAGGCACCCACAGACTGCGTGGAGCCTCCTATGGGCCAGGTGGGGACAGAGGGCCATTCTCCAAGTTGGGCACCAGAGCTGAGTCTCAGGGCCACAGGGCAAGGCAGAGAACAGATGGGAGTGGCAGGGGCGTTGAGAGCAGAAGGGCTGCTAGCCACCTGCCATTTCCTGGTCAGTCTGAACAGCCCAAAGGAGGGAGATGGGGAGGCAGGAGAGGGCTGGAGCCAGGCCTGAGCTCTGCGGTGTCCTCCAGCCCAGGAGAGAAACATAAGGCAGGTGACACAGGACTCTTAAAAAAAAAAAACACCTCTTTTACTGTAAAAAATACAGCCACAGACGGGGTGTCCTGAGCACAGGGCTCACGAGCAGGGCAGCAGGCCGCACCTTGGCCAACATGTGCCCCAGGGCCCGGCACGGCAGCGGGACTCCGTATCGCATCCCTCCTCGTCTCCGGCCTGCCTCCGTCCTGCAGGTGGCGTCACTTGGCACTCAGGGGCGGCCGCCTGTGCTGCTCCAGCAGCTCCTCCAGATGATCAGCCCGCTTCATGGCAGCCTATGACGGGCACCAGAGTCAGCCGTGGGCTGCCCCAACCTCAGGCAGGACCAGCACAGGGACCCTGGGACCCACCTCATGCTGTCTCCGGAGGCTGCTCACGGCCTTCTCCTTCCTGGCGAGGGCTGTCTTCACCCTGCAGAGGCCCACAGTGGGATTCTGCACAGCCCCCCCTCGGCCAGCCTTCAGGGGCAGCCAGCCTGCCCAGCCCAGCGGCCACAGCTCCAAGGCTGGCCTGGGCCCAGAGAAGCTGCCTTCACGGGGGTCAGAACCCAGAGAGCGTGCCTGGAGCAGCACGGGCCAGGGGGCTGTGCCAGGACAGGCGTGAACTTCTCATACCCACCCCTCAGGGCCATGGCAAGTGTGGGCAGGTGGCAGGAGGACCATGAGGTCCCTGGGGGCTCACTGTTGCCCCTGCAGCTTCCCCTCTCTGTGTATCAGCGGCCCCACCCAGGCCTGCAGCCCTCAGGAGGCCCTGGGGTGCCCCCTGGAGAAGCACACTCTGAGCCCCAGCTTGAAGCAACCTGCTCAGGTGCTCCTGGTGAGGCCAGGCACCAGATGCCCCCGGACTCAGTGCCACTGGGGTACTGGTCCAGGCTTCCTGGACTCGGACCTGGACCACGTGCCAGCCCCCGCCCACAGGCGGCCTGCACCCCGGAGGCCTTCACCTTGCTCACCCTCCTCATCTGCCCTGCCCTCGGCCTCCGGCCCCTGCCACCTGGCTACCCACCTCTGGTGCACCTCATCCAGCTCCAGCTGTTGGCGGGCCTGCAGCTCAGCCAGCTCGGCCTTGACCCGCTGCTTCTCCTCCTCAGAGGCCGCCAGCCGGTCAGCAAACTCCTGGCGGACCACCTCGACCAGGCTGCCTCGCTCCCTGGACAGCTCCGAGTTGACCTGGAGGCAGGGAAGGTGGTGAACAGGGCTCCCACGGCGGTGGGCTCTGGACCTGGGAGGGGCGGGGGACACTCACTGCCCGCAGGTCATCCAGCTCCTTCTCCCTCTGCCGCAACAGGGCCTGCAGGCGCTCCTCCGCCCCCTCGGCCTCCCCAAGGCGCCCCCTCAGCTCCGAGCACCGATCCTGCAGCTTCCGCTGGGCCTGCTCCAGCTCCGAGAGCTCAGCCTCATACTGGTCCCGCACACGCTTGATGCTGGTGGGTGGGCGGGGTGCGGCTGGCAGAGGGGCCGGGACAAACTCCTGCCCTCCCCTCACCCCAGCGGCCAGGGCAGCCCAGCACCAGCCCCTGGCTGGCTCCCGCGCTGGAGGCCTCACCGGCTCTCCATGGCCCTGTCACTCTCCTCCTTGGCCAGGGTCATGTCAGCCTCCAGCCGGTGGATAACCAGCTCGATCTCCTGGTCGCGGTCTTTCCGGATTTCCTCCTTGAGCTCCCGTTCCCGGTTCAGCTGCCACGCTTCCTGCGGGGCCAGGCAGCTGGCTGGGGAACCACTGGGAGGGCGCAGGACAAGGGAGGTGGAGGGGCACAGGGCAGGCTCCTGGGGGCTCCCTTCTTTGACCAACGGGGGCACGGACACATTCATCGGGCAGAGAGGGCTTGCCCTGCCCTAGTTCCCCAGGTGCTGGAGCCCTTGGATAAGGCGGCCAACAGGCGAGTCCTCTCCTTGGAGACCACTCTGCCACCAGACAGGCTGGGGACAAAGAAGGAACTGGCCATACTGCTAAGTGGGGCTGTGAGAGTGCGAATGGGGCCAGTTCCTGGAAGCTATTTGGAAATTCCCAAAAGGAAACAGCAGAGGCCAAGGAGGGCGGCCCCCACAGATGGGCAAGCAGCTGACGGAGGGGCACGGGCTGGCAGCTGCCGGGCATGGAGGACAAGATGCCCTGACCAGGCCTTGTCCTCCTGCTGCCAACTCCTGGCTTTCCTGTGGCCACAGGATGGCAGAGAGCAGCCTGCAAGCCGAGTCAGGAGAGCCCCACGGAGCCCTGTGCGGCACTGGAAGAGCCCCGGAGGCCTGGTGCTGCCCTGCCCTCCCACCTCTTTCTTGGCACAGCTGGCCGTCCATGCCTGCCTCTCCACCTCCAGCTGGTCCTTCAGAGCCTTCAGCTCCACCTGGAGGGGAACAGGGCATGAGAGCCACCAGCCAGCCCTGTCCGCCCAGAGCCTAGCCCAGGCCCCTGCCCTACGGGATGCCAGGCTCGGCACGGGGGAGGGGACCTGGTGCCGACGCTCCTGCTCCTCTTGACCCTTCTCGAACTCGGTCCTCAGGGCTCGGGTCAGCGCTGAGCTGCTGTCCTCTAGCTGCTGTCTCAGCTCCTCCAGCTCTGCCCGCTGCCTGCAGGCCAGGCCAGGCGTCAGTGGGCACAGGGCACCGAGGGTCACCACGTGAGCAGTCTATGGCTGGGTGAGGGGTTCACTGTGAGGGGGGTCGGCAGCCCTGGCGGCACCTGGCTGCCTGCTGGCTCAGGCGCTCCCTCTCCTCGGCCACCTCGCTGTACAGCCGCCGCCGCTGCTGCTCCAGGGCCCACTGTTCCTGCTCCAGGTGCTGCTCAAACCTGCGGGAGGGCAAGGCTGGCTCACCTGGCAGGTCACGCAGTCCCAGGACAGGTCCCAGGACACTCGTGCGGCAGGGCAGGGGCAGCCACAGGCCACAAACATCAGTCCTCAGAGCATCCTTCCAGTGACACTGGATGCCTGTCAGAGCCACTGCCCAGGTCAGCAAAGCCAGGCCACAAGTCCACCATGACTCTGAGCTGAGGCTCCTGTGGTGGCTCGTGGAATGGCCTCGTGGCTCGGCCACCTACTATCTCCTATTCCTGTCTGTCCTCACCGACCGCATCCTGCTTGGCCCCGCAGGCGAGGAGGGCCTCTCCCTGCCAGCTCTGCTTCCTGTGTGGGGGGCCAGGGGCAGGGTCCACGGTGGGAGCAGGCTGCCGTCGGCCTGTGTCCTCACCCCACCTGAGACAGGGCTGTGGGTCTGGCCAGCTGTGTTTTGAAGGGCCAGCCATACAAAAGGAGCTGCTTGCATATACTGGCCATTGCCAGCATGTCCCCCAGCCTTCAGGTCCCTAGGGTCTGAGGGCCCACCCAGCCTGGTCACACCTCTAACCAGTGACACCCTCCACCCCCACAGGGCCAAGGAGATGAGGGCAAGAGGCTGCTCTGGGCACCAGAGGGGCCTTGGAGTCACCTGTCTGGGGCTGAAAGTTCTGGGCCAGCTGTGGGGGTCTGCACACCTCCTAAGTCCCAACCCTAGCTTCAAGGGAGGGATGTGCTGGCTGGTGCAGGGGCTGCACCCGCAAGCACAAAGGAGCTACTGGCCGGTGCTGAGATGGGCAGCACAGTTTCCTGTGCCCTCCTGGGCAGCTGCACCAAGACCCTGGGCCCCTCCCCCTCCCAAGACCCCCAGACCCAGGCCTTCAGGACATACCCTCAGGGTTTAGAGAGGAAATGCCCTGCTTCGGATGAGGGTCTGGGCATGCCCCCCCCCCCGGGCCCCTGGCCTGGCAGCCAGGATGTGCGAATGCCCACCGCCGCTGGGCTCGCTCCCGCTCCTGCTGGCCCAGTGCCTCCTTCTCCCGCTCCAGGTGCTCCCGCAGGTCCTCGGCCTGGCGCAGGTAGCGCTGGGCGGCCTGCTCGTCCCGCTGCAGCAGCTCGGCCTCGTGCAGGCCCCGGAGCCGCCTCAGCTCCTGCTTGTGCTTGGCGATGAGCTTCTGGATCTCGGGCTCCAGGCCTGGGGGCAGGACAGCAGCTGCAGGGAGTCCCCGCCCACAGCACCCCTCCAGGGCGCCAACCTCAGAGTGCACTTGTGCCTCAAGTGCTGCAGGGCAGGGGCACTGCTGCCCCTGGTCCCTGCTCCTGGGGCAGTCACTCTGTAGCAGCTGAAGGGGACTCCAGGGCCCGTCCAGCCTGGGCAGGTGCCCGCCTGCCCTAACCATCAGGCCTCTTAGCATGGGTGTCCAGGACCCTGGAGCCAGGGTTCTGGGTCAAGAGCCAGGCCAGGAGAGCCCCACGAGCCACCTGAGGGCCTGGGCTCCCTCCGACAGCACCCTGGAGCCCGCCTCCCAGCCTCCTGCTCCCTGCAGCTTCCCACAGTGTGGCCTCCTATTGGTGGCCCACTAACCCGACTTCTCCAAGCCCACCCCAGGGGAGGTGGGCGCTGCCCGAGTTCTAGTCTCTGATGGCCCACTGGTGTGGGCCTGCCCCTGCCACCCCAGGGCGGCTGCCCCTCAGCACTGTGCCTGCTCTGGGAGGTCTGGTGTGAGTCCCTCCTGTTGGGGACTGCAGCCACTCTCCCCTTCAAGAGCACCCAAATCAGTGCTGGAGTGGCCCACCTCTGACGGTGATCTCCTTGATCTTCTTGGTTTTCTCGTTGATCCACTTCTCCCTGCGGACTTTCTCTGTTGCACTCATTAGTTCTTTGAGTTTCTTGATCTCCTAAAAACAAGGACATGGGAAGTGGAAAGAGAAGATGCAAATGACATCTGCCCCTCTGCCACACCTGTGTCCTGAGCAGGGCAGCAGCCTTCCAACTGCAGAGGCCCTGCTCTCCCCGGTGGCCGGTGGTCCTCAACACTGGCTGTCGCCATGGACTCCAGGGGCCTCTGGCAACGCTGGTGCCACCCCCACTCAGAATCTGGGCTCTGGTCTGGGGTGGGCTCAGGGACTTGGCATCCAGATGGGAAGCACACTGAGGCGGCTGAGGCGGCCTCTCACTCCTGGCAGCCAAGCAGGAAGACGCCAGGAGCGGTCCTGGGCCTGAGCTGCTCGGGCACCCAGGCTGGGCTTGGCCTCCCGAGTCCAGGGCCACTGCCCATGGGAAGGGCCAGGCCGGCACCATGTCTGGATCTGGGTGGAAACACGGAAGCAGCCAGGGGAAGACGCAGCTTGGTGCGAGGAACAGCCCTCCTGTCTGGACCACATCCTCAGGGCCCCCGACTAGGGAGACCCTCCTCCAGCCCTGCCCTGCTCTGGGGTCCGCTGCCCGCGGAGCGGCTCGGCCAGGCCCCCAGGCTGCTCACCAGCTGGTGCTGCTCCTGCATCTGGGCCATGCGCTCTCGACATCGCTGGTCGCCCTGCTTCAGCTCGGCCACCACCGCCTCACACTTCTCGTTCAGGACCTTCTTGTCTTCGATCAGCTGTGAGGCGGGGGTAAGGCTCTGCACTAAGGTCCCCACCCCAGCAGGAGGCCTGTCTCCCAGGGCCACCCTATCCATGCAGGACCGTGTATGCATGTGGACACGGGGCGGCTGCCCCTCTGGGTACTCGACCTGGAGGACATGGTGGATGTCAGAGAAGCCCCAGTGGGGACCAGCCCAGCCTCGCTGAGGACCCTCCTGGGATGAGGGTGGCACCTTGCCTGCAGGAGGGCCTGCAGGCTGGTGCCAAGGGGTGTCCATGAAGCCTCCTGGAAGCACACCAGCCTCACTGAGAGCCCGACTCTCGACCTGGGCACACTGATGTCAACCACCCAGTAGTGACCACCATCTTTCCAACCCCAGGCCTAGAGATCTCTCCAGATCTGGCCAGGGATGTGGCTGAGGGGCAACCCGGAAGCTTATGCTGCTCTCACTGGGGGTACTCTGGCTGTCCCAGAAGCCCCGACAGACCAGGGGTGGCCCTCCAGGGATCGGATGGCCCAGGCATGGCACAGAAAATTTTGAACTTTGTCCAGGACACCTCCCTGTTGGGCCAGCAGTCAGCTAGCTCTGGAACGCCTGGCTCCTCCAAGGCATGCCTGGTTATCTCTGCCCGCTGTCCCGGCAGCCCACCACACTGGGCAGGACACAGCGGGCTATGTGGACCTCAGGCCAGCTCCACCTGCGGCCAGCCCCTTGCTCTGTAAGCCTGATTCTGACCCTCTGGCCTCATCCATCTTCCTGGTCCCCTGGGAGGGCATCACCTGGTCAATGAAGGACAGGTGCCGCTGGATGGTGGCCTCATAGTGCTCTTTCTGTTGCCGAAGCTGCCGCCTCAGCTCCTTTTCTGTCTCTTTGACCCGCCGGACCGTGAGGTCACGTTGCTGTGCCTGTGGGGGGTGTGGGCAGGAAGGAGGTTCTGGCACCAGTCCAGCCAGAGACCCAGGGCTGGGCACTGGTGGCCGTGCGGAAGGCACAGAGTGCCTTGGGAAGAAGCCAATGCCCAGGGCTCTCAGAGAAGTGCTATGGGGGCCTGTGGCCCAGCTGGCAGCCCTGGGTGACATGCTAAGGGCCTCACCAGTGCCCTCTGCAGCAGCACCACAGCCTGCTTCTGCTCCTCCAGCTCCAGCCGCGTCACAGACACGCGCCCCTCGGATGCCAGCTCTGGGTGCCCCCGCCCCACGTCTGGTGCCAGCCCCTGCAGACGTGGCCAAGCGTCAGGCAGGTGGGCCACCACCCACCGCTCACTGGGTGGATGACCAGGAGGCGGCAGGGATGTGCAAGGTGCCTTGCCTGCCCATGTTCCGGGGGACCTCCATGTCCCCTCCACTCCACCCTCAGGGGAAGGAGCAGCAAGGTGCAGGCACCTGAGGGGGATGGGAGAGCTCCCCCAGAAGGCTTCTATTGTTGGGTACAGGGCAATGAGGGCTGTGACCTCAGTCCCTACACAGCCACTGAAGAGCACTCTGGCACCAGTCCAGCCAGAGACCCAGGGCTGGGCACTGGTGGCCGTGCGGAAGGCACAGAGTGCCTTGGGAAGAAGGCAGTGCCCGGGTCACAGTCACTTCTGACCTTCCTGCCGTTTGCCACCACTCCACTCAGCCTGGCCACTGGTGTTCACCAGGGGACACCAGGGCCCAGGGTGCCAGGACAGCTCCCTGGGCAAGGCGTAGGGAGGATGCTCGAGAGGCTCACCCAGAGAGGAATCCGCATGGGACAGTCGGTCCTGCCAGTCCCCCGCCTGGGCCACTCAGCCACATCGCTGAGCAGCCTGGTGGCCTCAGGTAAGGGGGAGGCAGGTGCGACCCCCAGAGCAGAGTGGGCTGGGCTGCCGCAGGGGCCTGACAGGTGCCCACCTCCTGCTGCCTGGCGGGCTGGCCCTGGCCCGACCTCTCCATCTCGTCCAGGAAGCTCCTGACGCCCCGCAGCTTCGCCTCAGACAGCAGCGCCCGCTCCTCAGGGGTGCTGCAGGGTGCACCGAGTTTCCCCCACCTCTCCAGGTTGTCAGCCGTCAGGGAGCTGGCACTGTCCTGTGGGGTGGGGCCAGCAATGGGTGCTGCTGGGGTGGCCCGAGCACTCGGGGTCCCCGGGGCTGGGTGCTTTGCTGGGGGAGCAGAGGCAGCAAGAGTGGGAGGCGGGAGGCAGCTGGGTGGCGCCCACCCGGAGGGTCTGTGTCCCACCTCACGGTCCCTGCACGGGACGGGAGAGTGGGTCGGTGAGATCTAGCTGGCTTGTTAGGGTCTCAACTGCAGCCAGGAGCTGGGGAACCCCGCTTTCCCTGGCCTCTGGGCCTGTGAGGATGGTGGCAGCACGGGCTGGGGTGAGGGATCGTGTGGCTGAGTCACCTCATCCATCCAAGCATGTCTGTCCTTGTGACAGACCCTGGGATGGGACAGTGGTTCGGGATCCTCCTCCAGCAGCCTCAGCGTGTCCAGCAGCTCGTCCAGGGTTTCCCTGGACTTGACCCTGCTCCTGGTGGGGCCCACCATCTCCACGTCCTCACTGGCCATGTCCTGGGACAGGATGCCTTACAGTAGACAGGCAGGGGGGACGCAGCCACCAAGGCCACTGGTGCCCAAGAGAATACTCGTGCCCAAGGCGGACCCCAGTGGTGCTGGGTGGGGCCTCTGCTGCCCACGTCCTGTGGCTCCTCAAGCCCACCCTACAGGTTGAAAGCATCTCCACCAGTGGCAACCCTCCCCCAGGAGAACAGACAGACAGGCTCGGCCATTCAGCTACATCACTGAGCAGCCTGGTGGCCTCGCTGTCCCCTGACACCTCTGACCTTCAAGCTCGTCTTCTGTGGACAGGGACACAAGGCCCTACCCAGGCCCAGTGTGAAAACCTTACAGGGTTCCAGAGCAGTTCTGAGACTGCACCCAGCCAGGGCCCCCCAGCCTGCCACTCTGCATCAGAACAGGAGCCCTGGGAAGCCTTTCAGGGGAACCCGGCTGAGGAGGGGCAGGGAAAAGGCCAGCTCAGGCCACTCCTGGCATGGACATGCCCCTCAAAACTAAAGTCCAGGAGGGAGGGAAGGGTGGGCTGTGCCCAGACCTGTGGCTTGTCCTCCGGAGACAGCTGGTGCTCTGAGGATGAGTCAGAGGCAGGTAGGCAGGGGTTCCTGGGGCCTGTGGGGTGGACGGTGGTGCCTGCCCAACAGAACACAGCAGGTTCCTGAACCTGGAAGAGCCTGGGAAGGAGCCAGGTAAGGGGGAGGCAGGTATGACCCAGAGCAGAGGCATCGGGGGGCCCCGGCTTCCAGGGACTGAGGTTGGGGAGCTGGCGTAACCTCTGGCTCTAGGCCTCGATGCTCCGTGGGTCCTGTGTCCAGGACCAGCTGTCAAGGACTGAGCACCTCAAGTCCAACCAAACAGGTGAGCTGGTCAGGAGCAGAGGTGGTGTGGGTGTTACCATGGCCCAGGCTGTGGGTAGAAGCTGCCCACCTGGCCACAGTATGAGGGCCAGGGTATGACAGCAAAGGCTGCACCTCCTTCCTATCCTAGGCCTTCCAGGTCACTCACCAGTGTTGTTGGCCTTGAGGGGCTGGCGGGCGTCACTGCCTGGTGTCAGGGGCGGCTCCTGGGAGGGCCGAGGCTGCCCCGCTGCTCTGGTTTCTGGGCTCCCCTTGGGCAGCCCATGCTCAGCCTTGGCCGACTGCTGGGCTCGTTTCTGCCGCAGCTCCTGCCAGGGGAAGCATCTCTGAGCAGCCCGAGGCCAGCCCCTTGCCTCCCACAGCCCAGCTGCCCTGGGGCTCCATGTCCAGAGCCTGAGGACCCAGGCAGCAGTGCCGGGGCTGGGGCTGGGGCTGGGCTCTTCCTGGCCTCCGGGGGCTGAAGGGCACCTGAATGGCCGCCTGCCTGGCCTGACGAGCCTTCTCCTCTCGGGCCTTCTTCCTTGCCGCCTCCTTCTGCCGGTGCAGGTCCAGGAGGTTGCCACTGCCCAGCTGCTGCTGCTGCCCCTGCCAGAAGAGCTAGGGAGGGTGAGGCAAGCCCCCATGACTCTGAACGCCCCCTCTGCCCCATGAAGGGCAAGCCCCCAACCCCGAGAGTGCTCAGCAGGGGAGTCAACACTGTGCCTCGGGGTCAGGTGCCCATGCAGAGGCCTCCTGGGACCAGCAGGACACTCAGGCCTGACCATGGTCCCCTCGAGGACAATGTGGGCCACAGAGGTGTGACCTGTGTGGTTCCAGGTCTCTGTTCTACTGGTCCCAGAAACTGCCTATGCACAGTTCAGACCTTGGGCTTCTGCACCCACCCAGGGGGAGCCCCGGTGGCTGTGCCCACAATGACCTCCTGCGTGGCCGCCTGCAAGTGCTCCAGGTCTGTAACTCCTGCTTTGCGGCGCTGTACCTGGTGGCGGTACCAGCGCTGGATGGTGACGGCAGCCTGGTTCACCTGGTGGATAAACCTGTCCAGAGAGCAGGCGTCAGGACTGAGAGGGGTCCAGTGCCCCCAAGGCCCTGCAAGAGCCTGCAGAACAGAGGCCCAGCCAGGCAGAGCAAGCTGGTGGCTACACACAGCCCTTGCCATCGACCGAACCCTGGCAGGACCAGCCCTCCTGGCTCATCTCACCAACACCCAAATGCCACGTCCCTGGTCACCAGGAGAGCAGGTGCCGTCTGTCCACAGACCTGGGTAGTCTGTGCACGAAAGGCACCAACAGGAAGCAACCCAAACATGCTTCACTGTCTTCAGAGCGAGCTCAGGTGACAGGTGACAGGACGCTGCTCAGCAGCAAGGAGCAACCACCTGCGCTGGTGCCAGGCACAGAGGAGGGGCTCTGTCTAGGGCATGCCACAACAGCCGGACTGCTGGGCAGGGGCCTGAGGGTGGACAGACAGGACTCCAGGGACCGTGGTGCCGGAGCCGTCTGGTGGTGGTGCACTGCATCCACCGACACCACGTGTGCATCTGTCCACGGGAAGCCTTTTATCACTCAAGATCACACTCAGTACAGCTGACCAAGTGAAGACGCTGACCCTGACCCTTAGGACCAAGCGCAGATCCTCTCAGCAAAGACACTAACAGAGAGCACAGGGCAGAACTCGTCTGCCACCAGGGCCCTGACTCGGTGAGTCCCGCCCACCTCGAGCAGCTGCAGCAGGGCAGGCGGGCCGGGTGGAGGCCAAGGCCAGGTGGAGGCGTCTGCAGAAGCTGTCTGGCTGCTAAGTGAGGAGGCCAGGCCACTATCCTGAGGCAGAGGCTCCACTACACCCACCCCGCAGCCCCCAAGGGCAGCTTCAAGTGTGCAGCCCCACAGGGTTTCTTGCTCTTCTCAGTCTCGTTATCTTCTTTCCCTTAACTTTATTTTTTTATTTTTTTGTCCTAAGGATTAAACCGAGGGGTGTTTAACCACCAAGCCACATCCCCAACCCTTTTTATTTTTGAGACAGGGTCTCGTTAAGTTGCTTATAGCCTTGCTAAATTGCTGAAGCTGACCTTAAACTTGTGATCCTCCTGCCTCAGCCTCGTGAGCTGCTAGGATTACAGGTGTGCACCACCTCACCCCATAAAGTTCTTTTAACAAACAACTCTACTGAGAATAACTGACACATTATTAAAACCTGCCCATTTTCAGTACACAATTTCATGATTTTAAGCAAATTTACACAGTCTGCAACTACCAGCACAATCCCCATCAACATAATCCTTTTCTAGAATGTTCCCACTGCCTCAAAGAGCAACGGCCACCCTGTGCTCCAGCTTCTGCCCAATCCTGGCAGCCATTGCTCCCTTCATGCCTCTAAGGATCTGCCTCTTCTTGGCACTTTATGCAGATGAGCCACACCACATGTGTCTGTCACTTGCCATTTAAATAACTACTGAATAAGATTCCCACTGGAGTCCTCCGACCCCAGGCCTTGCCCCTGCTCCCCCAACCCCCCAGGCCCTAGCCCCTGCTCCCCCAACCCCCCAGGCCTTGCCCCTGCTCCCCGCAACCCCTCAGGCCCTTGCCCCTGCTCCCTACAACCCCCAGGCCCTTGCCCCTGCTCCCTAGAGCCCCCAGGCCCTTGCCCCTGCAACCCCCCAGGCCCTTGCCCCTGCTCCCTAAAGCCCCCCAAGCCCTTCCCCCTGCTCCCTAAAGCCCCCAGGCCCTTGCCCCTGCTCCCTGCAAGCCTCACCTCTCGGCCTCCTCCTCCGTCACCTCCTTCCGCCTGAGTAGGTTGGTGGTGGTCCCCCCAGCGGCGCCCCGGGCCGCACGGTCAGTGCTGAAGTTCTTGTGGGGCTTCCGGAAGCTGCTACCCTCACTGCCCTCCTTGGTGGCTGCCTTGATGATGTTGCTAATCAGAAGAGAAACCCCGTCTCACTGCCCCAGGAGCGCTCTGCCCAGGCGCCAGTGGAGCCCCAGCCGCCCTGGGCTCTGAGCCAGCAGGAGGTCTGGGCACGGCAAGAAGTTTGCCCTCCTCCTCTACTTGGCCAGTCCCTGGGGACACCTGTACTATGACAGACCCATCAGCCTGCGCCCGAGTAAATGGGCTTCACATTCATTTATTTTTTTAAGTGGTATTGGGATTGAACTCAGGGGTACTGTATCACTGGGTCACATCCAGTCTTCTGTTTTTTTTTAAAGTATTTTTTTTAGTTGTAGTTGGACACAACCTTATTTTATTTATTTATTTTTATGTGGTGCCAAGGATTGAACCCAGTGCCTCACACATGCTAGGCAAGCGCGCTACCTCTGAGCCACAACCCCAGCCCCAGTCTTCTATTTTTTATTATACAGACAAGGTCTCACTAAATTGCTTAAGGCCTCCCTAAATTGCCCAGGCTGGCCTCAAACCTGTCATCTTCTTGCCTTAGCCTCCAAAGTAGCTGAGATTATAGGCATCTGGGATTACAGGCATGTACCATTGGGCCAGATATTCTTTACATTTACAAAAGTAAGAAGCTCTTAGAAGCAGCAGGAGTCCACAGCTAGGTGGCTCAGGAAAGCTGGAGGGCCACCAACTCAGCAAAGCAGCGCAGGGGCTCCTCTGCTTCTTTCAGTCACCCCACGGCGACACCCTTTCAGTTCTGGACATGGCCAGCAGCTTCCTCAGGAGGGCCCCCGCCCGGTGTGAGTCCCTGGGAAGTGGGCCTGGCCCTGGATGGGACTGGGTGACAGCACTGAGGGTGAGGGACCTGCTGCTCGGTCCAGTGCCCTCACGTGCACCGCGTGCCCTGCTGAGCAGACCCCGGGCCTGGTGCCTCCTGGGCCGGTGCCAGCCTTACTTGAGAGCGGGGGCTGTCTGGTTAGAGCTCTTGAGTGGGGGCGCCCTCTCCATGGGGGCGTAGTGGTTGTGCACCATGCTGGTGACGCAGTTGCCCACGGCTCCCTTGCTGCTCCTGCCAGAGAAAGAGGGTGCATCAGTGTGGGAGCAGGCGGCTGGGACCGCCAGCATGGGTACAGGTGTCGAGGGGCTGCCAGTGCTTGCTGTGGCACCGTCAGGAGTCTCCAGGGCCCCATGTCCTGCACCTAGTGGAGAAGCCCTTCCTGTCTCTCAGGAGACAGCTGTGTCCCCAGGCCCCATGAGGCCGAGGCTGGGGCTGGCCTGCTGCTTCCTCCGGGGCTCCTCCGCACCCTCCTAGCACCCTGACCATGACCTTCGGACGTGCTCTGGTCCTTCAGGTCCCCAGAGTGCGGCCTTAGAGTGAACACTGCATCCCTGACAAGGCAGGCCACTTTGGGCCTGAAGGCCATATGGTCCCCACCACCAGAGACACAAGGAACCAAGTCCAACCTCCAAGGAACCCTGGAGGGGCCAGAGCTCCCCGCGGGACAAGCACAAGCCCCTGTTTAAGGAGTGGTCAACAGCCCCCCCCACCCCACCTTGCAGCCTTTGCCCTTGAGTAAGAAAGCCATTCATTCCAAAGGAGCCAGATCCCACCACCAACACTGCAGAGGTGGTACCTGTTATTGGCTGTGAAGCTGGGTGCCAGGGCACACTCCCTCCTCCGTGGGCCCCCTGGGGAGTTGAGGGTGCTGGGACTCTGGGCACTGGCCGGCGAGCCAAAGCCCCTGGGCTGATCATCCTAGGGGCACACAGGACACCCTCAAGGCCCTACCCCAGGGCCCTTGCCCTCCCAACACTGCCACACCCACAAATGGAGGTGTCCAAGTGCCCAGGGTGTAAGGATCACAGCCTGCGGACCAAGACAAAGGCCAAAGGACACAAGGAGCAGACGGCAGTCCTGTGGCAGGACCAAGACCCACGCCGCCTCAGCCCGCCTCACCAGGACGTTCCAGGTGGCTCCCTTCCCACTGCATGGCTTGGGCAGGCTGGCCAGCCTCCCTCTCCCACCAGGATCTCCCTCGAACAGCGCCAGGAAGTCAGTGGGCTCCGCAGGCCTGTGTCACAAGAGGATGGCACATGAGGACAAGGTCAGCCAGCCAGGTGGCCAGCCCCAGGAAGACAGGGCCACATCTCACAAGAGGACAGAGGGGGCTGTGCTGCCAGTGAGAGCTTCTGCCCCCAAAGCCGCTCCTTAGCCTGACCAGCGGGCTCGGGCTGGGGCCTGGGGAAGGGCCCAAGAACCCGTCCATTAGCCACACTGAGCTTAGATTTCTGAGGACCAAGGGTCTTCGATATGTGACCAGCCACTGCTACCACTCTCCTCCTGTGGTCAGGAAGCCACACTGGCCTGCAGCTCAGAGGGGTCCACAGGGCCCCCCATGTGGCCTAGGACATACCTGCCCCAATGTCCAAACCTACCTGGGGCAAGAGCCACAGCTGCCCCAACAGAGCTGCCCTGATGGAAACGTGGTCTGTCCACAGTACTGTATTATTATTATTTTTGTTGTTGTTGTTATTATTATACCAGGGATTGAACCCAGGGACGCTAGCCACTGAGTTTCATCCCCAGCACTCTTTGCTTTTGAGATGGGGTCTTCCTAAGTTGCTTAGGGCCTTGCTAAGTTGCCCAGGCTGACCTTGAACTTGAGTCCTCCTGCCTCAACCTCCTGAGTTGCTGGGATCACAGGTACATGCCACTGCGCCCAGCCAGTGATAAATCAACCCACTATGAGGTATGCAGCACTGGTCATCCACTGGCCATCGCCATGGCACAGATGGCCCTCGAACACACTGAGCTCCAGGAAAAAGCCCGACACCAAAGGCCACACACTGTGACTCCAGCTGCAGGAAATGTCCAGAACAGGCGAACCCACAGCACGCAGGTTGGTGGCCAGCGGGTGGGAGGGAGGGAAGTGACCATCAAGGGTCATGGGGCTTTCTCTAGGGAGAAAACATGACCGTGACGATGGCGGTACAACTCAAGTGTACTAAGGATCACTGATGGGCTGGGTGTGGCTCAGTGATAGAGCACTTGTCTAGCTTGCAGGAGGCCCTGGGTTCAATCCCCAGCACCAAAAAATAAAAAAAAACAAATAAAAAGAAAAGAAGAAGAAATAAAAAGTGCAGCAAGTATCCCAGCTGCTCTGCGCCACAGTCCTGGGCTCTGAAGTTGCCTCTGGTAGACATACAATGCCAACCCCTGAGGCCACCGACCCTGGGCGGGGCAGCACTGTCCTGTTCCTCAGGGGAGGTGACCCCTGGGCTGGCCCAGAACTTATCAGTCTACACATCTGCAGCCCGAGCTGGCATCTGCCCTCTTGCAGACAAGACGTGTAGGAGGAGGTGTCAGCCTAGGCCCTTGTCCTGAGGGTTTGCTGGCTGCAGGCTGGGTCCCCTGCTGGCACTGGGCATCCCCTCCCACTGGAGTGGAGCCAGCGGGGCAGCAGCTGTTTAACTGGCGGAAACGGCACAGGCTCACCAGGAGGATGGGGAACTGCCAGGTGCCGGTGCCTCTGTACCCAGGCCTGACCCCAGGGGAAGGTGGACAGATCTGCCTGGAGGACCCTGCCAATGAGACAAGACTGTCTGCCTGTTGGTGGCCTCCCCACCCAGCCCATGGCTAGAGGTGGACCTGCATGGAGCTCACCCCAGGCCCCAGGCTTTAAAGGGGCACAGATGGAGCTGACAAAGGGCTGAGGCAGGAGAGGACAGGGGCTACCTGGGGGCTGGGCTACCAGAGGGCTCTGGGAGAAGCTGGGGTGATGAGACCACCCGATGGGCTGGGGTTACCTGGGGCAGCTGGTCCACGGCTGGTTGACCTGTGTGGTGCTGTTAGATCTTCGAAGGTTGTTGATGGCCCGGGAACCCCCAGGCCCTGTGGCCTCCTGCGAAGAGGGAGAGAAAGCCACTCAATGGCCGAAGTCTCCGACCCTTGTCAGCCTGCTCAGCACAGGCAAGCCCTGGAGGGACAGATGGAACGCATGCTCGGTTTAGGGACGGACTGGGACACAAGTGACCCAGGAGCAGGTAGGCAGGACGGGGCAGTGTGGGGGCTGGGCAGGGCCGACCTCCTAGAGCCTGGACTTCCTGCACAGGTGGGGAGGGTCGTGGCCAGGCAGCAGGCTGGCTGTGAGCCGTCTCCTGTCGGGAGCACAGCCAGGCGGCTCTGGGTTGCCATGGGGTGAGAGAGGAGATGGGGGCACCGGTGGGCAGCGAGCCCTCGGGGAGTCTGGGACAGAGGGCAGTCTGCACAGCCCCCCGGCAGGAGGCTGTTGGGGAGGAGAGTGCCGCAGGCCGCGAGGGCGTGGAGCCCTGAGGCCAGGCTGAGGGAGGCACTGTGGGTGGCCTCTGGGCCACTGCTGGGCCTCGCTCCTGGGAGAGGCAGTGACGGCTTGAGGCAGGTGGGGAAGGGCTCAGTGGAACGAGGCTGGGCCCGGGGCTGCCTTCCAGCTTCCCGCAGGCTTAAGATCTTCCAAATCAAGCACTTTGGGGGAAAGTCCAGAGTGAGAAACAGCGGGGGACCCTCCCCACCCCACACACTGTTCACATCATCAGTGAGATTCAACCTGACGCCAACGGGGGTCCACCCCAACAGTGAGCCCCCAGACCGGAAAACAGACACAGACTTTCAGGTTTTAAAATCAGAATCCTTAAGCTAAAAACAAACCCCCCCTCACAGAAGACAAAAAACAAAACCAAGGGACCCGTCACATGCGGGAAGCCGCGAAGCAGACGATTCTCCCTGGTGTCTCCCCTGGCTCGCAGTCGCTTTCTGAAGCAGCGGACAGCGGGCCGGAGCGGCCACAGCAGAGACACAGGGCTCTGACGTCAGAAGGTGGGAGCACCCACCTTCCCTGCAGAGGACGCACACTCCCCCCAGGCTGTGGGCGGCGACCCTCACGGACTGTCAGGGTCTGTTTCCAGAGGCAGCTGTCAAGTCTGGCAGGTCAGTGCTACTCCTGTGGTGGTCCCAGCTGGACCACACTAGGGGCCCAGGCCAGGCACTGGGAAAGGCTCCAGAGGACAGGGCTGTGGCAAGGGCACCAAGCGTGCACCCAGCACCCAGGACCCGGCGAAGGGAGCTGAGCGACGGCTGAAACTGGGACCATGGACCCAGAGAGGCCACTGCTCTTCTGAGCAGACCCAGGAATGTCTGCCTGGCCCTGGCACTGTGCCTATCAGACAGGGGCAGAGGGCACCCTCCGCCTCCTCAGGGAGGCTGGCTGAGGTGGGCCGCACCTGCTCAGGGAGAGGGGCAACGGAGGCCTGCGCCTCACCAGAGCAAGCCCCAGACTCTGCCCTCAGCGTCTCGGGGGGTGACCTCAAAGTCCCCAGAATTTCCCACCTGATCAAAACGCCAGTTCACCTGGGACCCTGGGCCAGCCTCATGTCCAACAGTAAGGTTTACAGAGGGGATTTCAACAACACCCAGAAGGTGAGGTGGGATGGGGGCGTGGGCCACATAGTGCCACTCCACCTGGGGGGCTGTAGGCTGAGGTGGGCCAGTGTGTGCCCACCGCACCTCTGCATGGAGCAGGGCAAAGCAGAACACACAAGATGAGGCCAGAGCAGTTTGTTGGGCCAGAAAGGAAGAAAGCAAGTGCTCAAAACCAAAAGGTGAGCCAGTCCAAGGGAGCAAGAGGCAGGCGCAAGAGCTCCCGGGGCCAAGGCTGGAGCCGGCAGATCAGCAAGCAAGGGGTACCAGAGCAGCACGCGCTGCGGAGCCTTCTCACAGTGAGGTACAGTGAGAAGCCACTGGTCACAAACCCCAAAGAACCTGTGGAGACATTCTGGCTAGAGCAGGGCCCACAGGTCCCCAAGCGTGGGCCACATGGGTCAGAGCCCTCCAGAGAGCAAGTAAGAAAGGGAACCTGACGAGTGGCAGGGAGGCCTCACGCCATGAAAGGGCCGTCAGCTCTGTGGTCCGCCAAACCTGCCTACCCAGGAGAACGTCCCGCAGACCACCGTCAAGTCACGGAGGAGGGGCTGAGCCTCAGCCACAGGGGACCGAGGGGGCCCAATGCCCTGTGGGATCCTGGGGCAAAATAAAGACGTCAGGCCAGGCACTGCGGTGCACTCCCGTAATCCCAGCGGCTCAGGAGGCTGAGACAGGAGGACCGCAAGTTCAAAGCCAGCCTCAGCAACAGCGAGGCCCTAAGCAACTCAGTGAGACCCTGTCTCTAAATAAAATACAAAATAGGGCTGGGATGTGGCTCACTGGGCAAGTGCCCCTGAGTTCAATGGCTTCAGCCATTGACCAGGTCACAGCCTGGGCCAGCATCCCACACTGGTACCCCACAGCTCGTGTGGACAGTCTTGGCTTTCCCTCTGAAGCTGTAAGGATGCAGCCTGCGGCTCATCCTCACCCGATTTCACACAGGGAGATCAATGCCTCTGACTCCGCAGACCCAGATGTGGACTGCCACGCCGGCAGCTCGGGGGAAGAAACAAGGGGCAAAGTGCACCGTGAGAGGCTGTGTCCAGCACAGAACCTGGCCCTCGGCCTGTAGTGGACCAACTCAGCCCTTCCCCTCTGCTGCCCTGATTCTAGAATCAGTCAATCACGCAGACCGTGACCCCCAAGCTCCTTCAAGCAGAGTGAAGGGCAGCTATGTCAGGATCCAGGTACATGCAGCGGCCTGCTAGCCTAGCTCCCCGGAAGCCCTTCAGCAGAAGTAAAGGCTGGCCCTGCCACCCACTCCACACACGTGATTGAGTTCTTGTGGCATCTCATTATTTCTAACGTGTGAGTTCTCAGGTAAACTTTTCTCATTGCCAAACATCTATTTGAATTTGAAAATATTTATGTTTTATTAAGGCATGTAATAAATTATTCTTTGAAACTTGTTGAAGAGAACAAGATTCAAAGCCATGTGGTAAAAGATGGCATACTGGTTGCAAAATAAACAAAAATAACATTGTGATTTTTTTGATACCGAGAATTGAACTCAGGGGCACTCAACCACTGAGCCAGATCCCCAGCCCCTTCTTGTGTTTTATTTAGAGACAGGGTCTCATTGAGTTGGTTAGGGCCTCACTAAATTGCTGAGGCTGGCCTTGAACTCTTGATCCTCCTGCCTCAACCTCCTGAGCTTCTGGGATTACAGGCGCCACCACGGCACCTGGCTGCATCTTTCTAATACAATTTTCTAACAATGTAATAAAACACACTAAACTTACATATTCATGTTCTGTTAAAACCACGTTTCATTAAAAGTACACTTTCATAGTATGTAATTTACATTTTTTTCCTAATGTGCTTACCTAAATGAAGCAAAGCTACAAATATAGACCTTAATGATTTAAGTTAAATAAACTTCTCTACAACTGCTAAAAAACAGCACCATCAGTTCTCTTCCTGTGCATACCAAATTAGTAAAGACTAACAATTGTGGGCATGTTGTGTGTCACAGTCAATCAGTGGCACTCTCCTTGCCACCGGTGAGGGGACGATGAGCTTCTTTTGGCAGCACCCAGGGCCCCCACTGAGCCACACCCAGCCGGGAGCACTCGGCAATACCAATACCACGTGCTCTGACCCAGTGGTTCCACCTTTAAGATTTATTCTACAAGATCATGTATGTATTGGCAAACACAGGCCTGAAGACACTCATGGTGGCACCACCCACAAGAGGACCTTCTGCCCTGCTGTTAGAGAGAGCAACGGCTGCGCACAGCCACTCGGGGTTCTACAAGACACAGCCCGCACGCGGGCCCACGTGTGCCTGTGTACTGGAGCAGCAAGACCCGCAGCACCACACAGCCACCCTGACATGTTGCCCGGAGAGGTGACAGGCAGGTCTGCTGCTTGATGGGCCCCCTTCTGGTGTCTCTCTGCATTTTAAACCGTGTGCATGTGACCATTAAAAATAGCACACACAGAATTTTTTAAAATATGTATTTTTTAGTTGTAGATGGACACAATACCTTTATTTTATTTACCTTTGTGTGGTGCTTAGCATCGAACCCGGGGCCTCACACACGCTAGGCAAGCACTCTACCACTGAGCTACAGCCCCAGTCCCATAGGTAGAATTTTAAAACACTCAAACAAAGCGGCAGCACGGCGGCACTGGGTGACGGATATGGACAGCTTCGTCTGTCCTGGGTCTTCCTGGCAGCGGTTTCCCACCTCCTTGCTGAGGCTGATGTCAAGAAGGGAGGAGGGTCTTGTGCTCACTGAAGGCGCCAAGGTGGAAAGGGTGTGCTCGGAAGGAAGACAAAGTCACAAGCCAGGAGCCCCTCCCTCCAACTGCAGGGTGGTCTGGCACTGACGTCACCTGAGCCACAAGACCACCAGTGACTACAGCTCATGTCCCAGACAATCGCAGGACAGAGGGCCCTGGAGAGAGGGAAGTCTTTGGAGACAAAGGTGATATGGAAATACCAGGCGGATGGTCAGCAAAATGGCCCCCAGCCAGGGGCTACTCCAGCCCCACAGAGAACAGGAGAAAGAGAGTCATCAGCCCCATGTCAGGCATGGAGCCATGGCCTGGCAAGTGCTCCCCACAAACCCCAAAGACACCTGTGGCAGCAAGGTGGCCAAGAGGACAGGCACTGCCCAGAGCCACTCCTCGCTGGGTGGTGGCTTTTACCCACATCTGACCCCTGCCCAGGGATACCAGGGAGCAAGCTACGATCATAAATGTAGGAAACAGCTGGACACTCTGCCACGGAGAGGACTCACGAGCTCCACCCTCAACACTGGGGCAGGCAAGGGGGCAGCCTGGGAAGATGCCTGGATAGGACCTGTGCTGGCCTTGTCTTTAAACCCATGTTCAGGAACAGAATGCCCTCAAGTGGAGAGGTGGGAGAGGGTGGTAGGTGCCCAGGTCAGCCACAGGTGCAGCCAACCACAGCTGGGCACTAGCAAGCCAGCAACTCCACACCACTGTGCCACAGTGTGTCACCGCATCATCCCCCCCACGCCCCCTTCTAGGCCTCCTGGGTAGTGGGAGGGAGCTGGACAGGAGGCAGGGTCCAGTGACTCTGGAGCAAGGTGGAGCTGCAGAGGGCAGTGACACACTAGCCCAAACTGGCCATCACTCCGCTGAAGCAGCACACTGTATCTTAAACCTATGGCCACCACGAGTGCCCTGGTAGAACGTCCCAGGTCCCCATCACAAGGGTCCTGGGCTTTGGGATCTTGTTTGGATAGAAGGTCCTCTACTAGAGTGTTGTCCTCACCTCAGAACTTGGCTTTCATGAAAGCAGGAGTGACCTTTTTAAGGAGAAGGGCGGGAAGAACCCAAGGGCACTTAACCACTGAGCCACATCCCCAGCCTTTATATTTTATTTAGAGACAGGGTTTCACTGAGTTGCTTAGGGCCTCACTAAGTTTCTAGGGCTGGCTCTGAACTCATGATCCCCCTGCCTCAGCCTCCTGAGCCACTGGGATTACAGGCGTGTCCACCCGCCCAGCTGGAGCAAGGCTTTTATCCACAGGGGAACCACCACCCCAACCCATGAGGCTACTCTCTACCCTGCCAGGATCCCCACCAGGACTAGACTGTCTGAGCCCCAGATTGTCTGGGCATCTAAGCCAAGCTCCCAGGCCCCTCTGTGGGGCACTGCCCTGCCCCCCGCCCCCCCCCAGTACTTCCCTGAGACCAAATCCTAGCCCCTCAGCCACCTGATGTGTGGGTTGACAGCCTCATTCCCTGCCCCAGCACAGGTGGCAGGAGGAGCACCCCTGCCCAGCACACTGGAGCCCATCCAGGGTTCTCCGGGGTCACAGGAGCGTGGCACCCTCCCCACAGGTCAACCTTATTGATTAAGATTCCAAACAAATCCAAGGGCAGCAGAGCAGGAGGGACAGGGCCTGGTGCTAGGATGTGGGCTCTGCCTCAGGCCAGTTGGCCACTGTGTCCTCCTGCGGGTCAGCTCCCAGGTGTGCACGGCCTGGACCATTCCTGCTTGGAAATGGCCAAGAACTGCACAGAACTGCCCTGGGGCCAGATGCCACCCATGACAACAGGACCCAGGGCCCTACGCTGCACTCACCAGAGCCCTCCTCCTCATTGTGCCGCCTGTGGCCACAGAGATGGAGCGGGTGACGGGCTTGGCTGTAGAGGCACTGCTAGGACGCCGGGACATGGGCAGAGGGAGGCCAGTCAGACTCAGGTCCACACCTTCCGGGCTGCCCTCAGGGGTACCACTAGTGGCCCGTGAGCCTTTCATGGTGGACATGACAGACCTTAAGAGGGAAACAAGAGATACAGTGAGACACCCGAAAAAACTGCAGTCCCCTGCAAACACCACCTGCTTGCCAGCTCAAGACACCTGGGTCCACCTGCCACCAAACCCTCCAGGAACCTGACACCCTCCTCACTGGCAGGTGAGCCCCTTAACAGAAATACAAGGGGGCTGTTCTAAACCCCATGCCAGTACAGGGTTGAGCAGGTGCCTCTGGGTGATAGGCAGG
Source organism: Marmota flaviventris (assembly GCF_047511675.1). Classification (NCBI taxonomy): domain Eukaryota; kingdom Metazoa; phylum Chordata; class Mammalia; order Rodentia; family Sciuridae; genus Marmota; species Marmota flaviventris. Next base: position 76,800,278 of record NC_092514.1, read on the forward strand.
TGGGCAGCATATTACTGCAAGAAAGTGGCTCAGACAAGTGGAGTGCCTTGCTCAAGATCATGGTGCTGGTAGTAAATGGCACAGCTCTACCATTTACTACCAGCACCATGATCCTGAGCAAGGCACTCCACTTGTCTGAGCCACTTTCTTCAGTGAAGTGGGAATTTTAGAAGTGCCTCTGTGTGGGCACCACAAGGTGTGACCTGGGGCTAGCACAGGGTGTGCACTCAACAACCCAAGTTACTCCAGCAGGATTTGGTCTTGAAAGTCCTAGGACAATAAGCTCAGGGTCCCCAAGCTCTAGCCAAGACCCCCTCAGAGCCCCTGGGCACTCCCTGATCTCTTGGATGAGGCAGCTGCTCTTGTGCTTTCGGGGCACCCTGCCACCCCTTTTCATGTAGGCTGCTCTTAGTCTCCCTTGCTCTTTTCCTCTGAGTTGGAAGCCCCCAGGGCTCAGCCCCAGCTTCTCTTTCCCATCCACCCCTGGCCTCTTGGTTCCCTCCACATCTCAACCCTGGTTGGGTCAGACTCCTTGTCTTGGCTCCTGTAACAGCCCCTCCACCTGCCCGGCCCCCTGCTGTCCTCACCGGGCACCTGAGTTTCACAACACTCCCAGCTGGCATTATATCCTGGTGGAAACAGTTTTCCAGGCACAGAGAATCAAACACCCCAGATCTGACCCTGCTCCCTGACACACACCCACCCCCCACCCCTGCCCACTCTCATGCTCAGCTGGCCCATCCCAGCATCTCTGCACCTGCTGGCCCTTCTGCCTACCTGACCTTGTCTACCACCCCAACCCTCTTCTTTCCCATATCCTGCTTCCTCTTCAAACACCACACAGGATTGTTTTCTGAATTGGGTGACTCCCTTGAGAGGACAGGAACCTTGTAGCCACAGTACCTGACACACAGAAAGGGCTCAAGTGGTGAGTGCTGAGGGAATGAGGACCCAAATGTTACATGTGATTACAGTCCCTGTCACTGCATCCGGTGTGCCAAGGGCACAGAGCTATCGTGGGTCCCCCGTTTTCTAGCGGCAGACCTGCCACTGGCCTGGTCAGTGGCCTCAGCTCTGCGTTTCCTGCTTGCCAGTGAAATTTAACACCCCCCCCCCTCCTCGGCACTGGCCACGCCCAGCTGGACACAGCGGACCCTGCTGTCCCAGCCACACGTGCAGCCAGCGAGGCTCCTGGGTAAACATAGCCTCTCCATGGAAACCTCCGGCAGGATGAAGGGAGGCCTGGGAGGCCAACCGCACCCCGGGTGGAAAGGTGTTCCTCGCGGGGCCTGAGGGGTCAGGTCCAGCGTCCCGCCTGGCCCCGCGTGGGGGGGACGCGGGGACGCGCAGGAGTAGGGCCCTTGCGCAGTGCGGCGCCCTCCGCTTCTCCCCGGGCCGCTCCGGTCTCCCCGGTTCCCCTGGGCATAAGGCGGGGTCCTGAGACCCCCGGCCGTACTCCACGTCGCCCTCTGGGGAGGGCGGGAGAGGGCCGCCCGGGGGCACCAGCCCCGTCTCACCTGCAGGGCGAGACTCACCTGCGCGGACACCCCTCACCTGCGCGAGCTGGGCCTGGGGCGCGGGGCCCGCGGACTCGGCCGGGCGGGCGACCTGGCGCCCCGCGGTCCCCAGCGGTGCCCCGGGCGGGTGACAATAAAGCGCGGTGAGGGCGGGCAAGGGGCCGCGGCTAGCAACCCCTCGGGCACCGCCTCCCCTGCCCGTCACCCGGCCCGCCTTTCCTGCCAGCGTCGCTTTCGGATTGGTCTTCTGGCCTCCCGCTTTGGAATTCTCGGGACCTCATTGGACCACTGGGCTGTCCTTCGGGAGGTTCCAGCGTGGGAGGAGCGGCGGAGAGCTGGGGGCCCGCGACGGCGGCGGACTGCCGATTGGATGAGGCCGGAAGAGGGCGGAGCTTCTGGGGCGGGGCCAACGCGTGGGCGGAGCGGGCGGTGGGCGGAACCAACGCGCCTCTTGATCCCACCCCTGGCCCGGCTCCGTCCCCTGGTGCACGGAAGGCGCGCGTTAGGCCGGGAGTGCGTCCCGTGCTGCGTGGTCCGAGCCCTCGCCCCGCTCTGGCTCTCCTGACTCTGCCCAGGGAACCCTGGACATACAGATCGGATGCCCTCTTCAACAAAAGTTGTATTACAGTAACAACATAGTGCTGGCCTCTCCACATACCTTTTATATTAATATATATAATTTTTTTTTTTTGGTACCAAGGACTGAACTCAGGGGCACTTGCCCACTGAGCCCCATCCCAGCCCTATGTTGTATTTTATTTAGAGACAGGGTCTCACTGAGTTAGCGCCTCGCTAAATTGTGGAGGCTGGCTTTGAACTCCTGCCTCCGCCTCCCTAGCCGCTGGGATTACAGGTATATGTATATTTTTTTATTGTTGTTGTTGTGGTCGATGAACCTTTATTTTATTTATAGGCGGTGCTGAGAATCGAACCCTCACACATGCTAGGCAAGCGTTCTACCACTGAGCTATAACCTCCACCCCCACCTTTTTTTCCCCTTAAACACCTTTATTATTTTATTCTTTTAAAAAAGGTTTGAACGGGGCATGTAGACCATGCCTGTAATCCCAGATGCTGGGGAGGCTGAGGCAAGAAGATTGCAAATAGAGACCAGCTTCAGCATCTTAGCAAGGCCCTGAGCAATTTAGAGAGAACCTGTCTCAAAATTTAAAAAAAGAAAAAGAAAGAAAGAAAGAAAAGAGGTTTGAAGCTGGGAGCAATAATGGTGCAGGCCTATAATCCTGGGGACTCGGGAAGCTGAGGCAAGAGTGTTACAAGTTCAAGGCCAGCCTGGAAAACTTTTTTTGTGTGTGTGGTGCTGGGGATTGAACCCAGGGCCTTGTGCATGAAAGGTAAGCACTCTACCAACTGAGCTATGTCCCCAGCCCCCAGCCTGGAAAACTTAATGAGGCCGTGTCTCAAAATAAAAACCAAAAAAGGGCTGTGAATGTAGCTCAGTGGTTGTTTGCCTGGGTTCATTCCCCAGGACTGCAATAAATAAGTAAATAAAATAGAAGAGTTGGCTTATACATAGTAAAATTCACGGTGTTGGCCGTGTGAGTTGTGCAACCACCTCTGCAACCCAGGTGCAAAACACTCTTCCACCCACACGGGTGTGTGTGTGTGTGTGTGTGTGTGTGTGTGTTTGGGGTGGATCGGAATGTCCTCCAAGCTGGTGTGCTGAAGGCGTGGTCCTCAGTGCTGCAGTGTCCTGAGGTGGGCCTTCAGGGGGTAACGGGATCAGGAGGTCAGAGCTCACACTGATGGGTGCGTAGACTACTGGGCTGTAGCAAGGCTGCATGTCACTGGGTGTGTGCCCTGCAAGGGTACTTTTTGCTGGGGCTCCTGCTCCCTCTCTCCCACTCCCTCTCCTCCCTCTCCTCCGGCCCAACACACTGCAGCCAGCCAGCCATGGGTGGAGAGCTCTGAAACTGAGCTACAACAGAAGTTGTTATTCTTGGGTATTTGTCCCCGTGATGAAAAGCTGACTTAGAACTGGACCTCCTCACTGCCAAACCCTCCCCGCCCTCAGGCCCTATGGTCGTGCAGCTTCAAGGTCATGGTGTAGCCTTGGGCCTGGTTCTCCCCCTGGTGCAAGCCCAGCTGTCACCTTGTTCTTCAACCTTAGGACCCAGCCTCAACCCCAGCACTGCCACTGAAGCAGTGGCTCTAGACTAGCTTAGACTGAGTGGAGGTGGCTTCTGTTTGGGTGAGTGCTGGGAGGGGCTTGTGGGTCGTGTACTGGGTGCTTGTAAGCTACCAGAATGTTCCACAAGCTTGCAGCTCCACACTCCTGCAGCCCTCTGGGCCCCTTGCTGCCAGGGTCCCTCCTCTACAGTCCCAGTGACAGGCAGGTCGTCGGAGCCCACACAGCCTTCAGGACCCTTCCTGATGATCAGGGGCGTTGAGAATCCACTCCTGACACGTGCGCCTTGTGTTCACACGGATCCTTTGGGGACATATCTGTTCACATATTGTGTTCACTTTGTAACGTGGGTCCTTTTTCTCAGTTTTGAGTGTTCCTTACAAGGTCTTTATATCAGTCCTTCATAGGAGACAGGTGACCTGAAAATATCTTCTCTGTCTCTGTTCATTCCCTTAACTGTCAAAAGAAGTTTTGTTTTTGTAGTTTTTTGGTAGGTAGTAGAAATTGAACCCTCATGTATGCAAAGCAAGTGCTCTGCCACTGACCCACAACCCCTGCCCTTTTATTTTGAAATAGGGTTTAAGTTGCTGGGGGCCTTGCTAAATTGCCTGGGCTCCTCGTGCCTCAACCTCCCAAGTAGCTAGGATTACAGGTGTGTACCACAACACCTGGCTAAAGAGTTTTTTTTTTTAATCATTCTTTTTTTTAATATTCATTTCTTTTATGTACACAATGCCTTTATTTTATTTTTATGTGGTGCTGAGATCGAACCCAGGGCCTTGCACACACTGAGCGCTCTACTACTGAGCCACAACCCCAGCCCCAAGTTTTTTTTATTTTTTTTTAACTTTAATAATAAAGTCCTTTTTCTATCTCATAACACTATTGCTTAACCAAACCACAGAAACTTCTGTTTTCTTCTGGAAGCTTGACAGTTTTGCTTCATGTTGAGACCTATGGTTCCGTTTAAACTACAGGTAAGGTGTGAGGTATGGGCCAAGATTTGTTTTTTATTCCTTTTTCCACATGCAGATGTCTGCTGTTTAGCACTGTCTTAAAGGCTGCCCCTTCTTCAGGGCCAGTCACTTTTGCAGAAGAGGGATGGTCTACATGTGCTGGTCCATTGATCAGCATCTACCTTGTGGCCAACACCAGCCTCAGCTGTGCTGAGATCAGTTACTGGTGTGTTCTTATTCAAGATCACCTCAGTTATTCTAATTCCTTTGATTTTCACTGTTTGTCACTATATCTTAAAAAATCCAGCAGAAGGACCTGGGGCACAGCTCTGTGGTAGAGCACTTGCTTGGCAGGTGAGTCCCTGGGTTCCATCCCAGCTGAGACTTGACGGGGTCACCTGAAGCCTGCAGGTCTCTGGTTCAGAAGCAGGGATCCCTTCATCGATGCTGGTGCTCATCTCCTCTGCTTGACATCTCTCATCGCAGGCAGAGTGATGTGACCACCACCAGGATCGAGGTGTGAATGGACACAGTAAGGTTAGTGGCAAGGATGGGGCCACTTGGCAGTTGTGCCAAACAGTTAATAACAGCCGCCCTACGTTAAGAAATCCTCAGAGCGAGCGGGACGGGACAATGCACACCTGTAATCCCAATAGCTCAGAAGGCTGAGGCAGGAGGATGGCGAGTTCAAAGCCAGCCTCAGCAACTTAAGCTTAACTCAGGGAGACCGTCTTTAAAGAAAATATAAATAAGGGCTGAGGATGTGGTTCAGTGGTTGAGTACCCCTGAGTTTGATCCCTAATAAGCCCCCCAAAAAAAAGAAATCCTCAAAGTGTGTTCTTACTAATGGTGTCTTCATTAAAATGTACACATGCAGAAGAAAGGGGGAAAAAGTGGCTCAACTGCATATAACAGTAGTGTTTTTATTCAGAGTGTAGACCCCAGCACTCTGGCAGCTCTCGTGGGATGGGTGGGCAGGAGCACTCCATCTCTCCCATGCAGTCTGCAGGAGGCAGCTGGGGCCAAGGGGAGCAGCATGAGGCCGGGGCAGGGCACCCAGGAACCAGGCCTGCTGCACCCATGGGCACCACACCAGCCTCACCAGCACCCAACCCCACAAGGCAGTGGGCTCTGGCCACTGTGGCCTTTCTGAGAAGGATCTGAGGTCGGGACCAAAACAAAGTAAGAACCAAGCTGTTGCTCCCAAGTCCAACCCTCGACTCTGAAGGCACGGCTGCTCCTGGACCCCAAGGCCAGCACCTGAAACCCTGTCTGCCACTACAGGAATTCAAGCCCAAGTAGCCAGCATCCAGTCAAGGAGGCAGATGGACAAGACTGAGACAGCCCTGGGGTACTCTTCTCTGGTCAGGTTGCCTGGAGACTGGCCAGTAGCCTTCAGGAAGCATTAGTTTGCAGATGCACTGGCCAAAACCCCAAGACGACAGGTGGCCCCCAGCCACCCAGACCCTTGAGAAGGCATGTGTGGGTCCTATCCTGCAGGGGCATGGCTGGGGAACTGGCCTGGAGGGCAGGCGTCACAGATGACTGGTGGGGGCACCAGATAAACCTGCTCTTCAGCACGTGCGCCCTGTCCTGGCCGGTCTGGGGCATGTAGAGGTGCCGCACAGGCTCCATTAGTGGCTGTCCACACCAAGGCCCCAGTGGGTGAGGGTGAGAGGCCAGAAAGGTGCAAGGAAACTGCCAGCAGACCCCTAGGAGAACCATGCCTTGACGGGCAGGAGGCCACAGGGTCCTGGGAGCCACCAGCTGAGAACAAGGAAACCAGATGCCAGGTCCACCTGGTCACACATTTAAGAACGGGAAAGCTGAGGGCTCGGAGCCCACAGGCTCGGCAACCATTGCCTTCTGGGCCTGTGCCTGGGGAGGCTGGGCTGGGTGGGGCGCCTCTATAGAAGCCCTGGTGCCACCCAGGTGGGGGCAGGCCACCAGCTCCATGCCAGCAAACAAGGAGCCACGACAGCGACTAGGGCCTCTTTTGGGGGTGTCTGGGCCCCGCTCTCTAGACACTGCCAGAGAAGTTTCAGCCTCATTGGTGTCTCCAGGGATTGGGAGGGGACAGGAGTCCAGGGGTGGGGAGGGCACAGGGCTCCTAGGCAAGGCTGGGGTGGAGCTCAGCGGCTGGAGGAAGGCCTGGCCCCCAGGGGGAGGCGAGAGGCCAGTCAGCAAGTCCGATGGGCCTGCAAGGGTCGCTGCGGGGCCAGGCTCAGTGCAGGACCTGGGAGCAGGGGGCTGCTGTCCACAGGAGGCCTCCAGGTGCCTCAGGATCTGGAGGAAGAGAGGAAGTGGGAGGTTCCTGCATAGCTCCAGGAGTCCTGGGGGACAGCTGGTCCCTCCTCACATGCCCTTCTTAGCACACTGCCTAGAAGGCAGGGCCAGCTTGGGCAGGAGCCTGTTGTCATCGCTGCCCTCCCTATGTCACTGCCATGCAGGTAGACATTCCTGTCCTCAGAACTTCCTGGGAACCATTAGGGAAACTGAAGAGCCAGTTCTTCAGCATGTCTGGTCACCCCAACAGGTGGACATGAAATGCACCCACAGCAATGTGCAGCCCAGGCTCACTCAGCACTGTGACTGGAGCCCATCAGCGGGCCGCAGTGGCAGACGGAGATGAGGCTGGGTGACGAGCAGCTGTACTCCCAGCAGCCACAGAATGGGAAAAAATGGGGACCAGGACGATGGAGGGGCCAGGCCTGGCTGGGAGGGGCCAGCAGCACTCAGAACACTGGGGAAGTGGACGCAGACCAGGACTGGAGTCGGAGGAGGCTCCCCTGGCCGTGAGGCTGCGAGGAGGGAGGGAGGGAGGAGGAAGAGCGAGCCAGGCGCTGAGGCTGAGGGCTGGGGTTCTGGGATGTGACCGTGCCCCAAACATGGTGCAGCCAGCACAGGGCGCAGGGGACAGCAAGGACCCTGTTCCATTTCCTCTGCCAGCACTGCCCACCAAGAAGGGCCTTGTGGGGCATGTGTCCAGGAGAGGGACACTGCCAGTGGCCCCAGTTGCTGCCCACCTTGGTGGCCTTGCTGGTCACAGGTCCAGAGCTTCCCCTGCTGAGTTGCTGCAACCTTGACTGGGAGAGGAGGAGGACGTGCTCCAGGGGAAGGAGGTCAGCACAGCCGAGGGAGGCGATGGCACTCAGGGCCCTCTGGGAGGCGGGAGGCAGGGTCAGCACCCAACAGCACACCCAACCCCAAGGCTGAGCCCTGTGCACACCGCCCCCTGGCTCCCCGTGCCCCCGCCCCACGTGGCCCCAGAGCCCCTCTCACCATCTGCTGGTGCTCGCCAGCCCCGTCCAGGCGGTGGAGGAGCAGCTCCAGCACGGCCTCACAGTTGAGCAGCCCGCACCTGTGGGCAGGAGGGGATGCTGGGTGTCCCCACGCAGGCCTGGCTGGTGGGGGGTGGGGCGGGCGTCAACTCACTCTTTGAGGAAGTGCTGGGCCTCCTCCCGGCTCAGGAAGGTGCGTGGCCCTTGCACCAAGGTCCTCACCAGGCTTAGCTCTTGCTGGCAGTCACTGGCGGCCACAGCCTCCGCCCTGGGGAGGGAAAGTACTCAGGCAGTTCCAGCTCTGGTGGAGGGGGACGGCCCTTCCCCCTCCCTAAGCTGGGGTGAGGCCTGGACAGCAGGAGCCCTGGGGAAGACCCCTGTGGGAGTGGAGGCCACATGTCCCCTCCCCTAGCTGATCCTGCTCACCTTTCTGCCAGGTCGCCTGGCTCCCGGCTGGCCCCTGACTGGCTGTCACTACCAGACCTACTGCCCAAGTCTGAGGCCCTGCTCAGGTCACTGTTCTGGGAGGAGTTCTGGGAGCTGGGGCTGCTGTCCAGCTCATCCCAGCCCCCTCCGGCCTGCCCAGGCTGGTGTCTGGTGGCTGCAAGAAAAGATGGCAGTTGTGACCCTCAGAGGCTTTGTTCCAGGTGGTGGGGGGGCAGCTCTGCTTCCTATCTGTCCCTTCCCCCAAGTGAGGAAGCACTGCCACCTGCCTCCACGTCCCCAAAGCCCCAGGCCCCAGCACACAGGAGGAGCAGCCTGACCCGAGAGCAGGAGTCCTTGCCTCAGTACCTCGGACACCTGGGAGGGCTCCAGGGAGCTGGTTCCCAGGGGTGGGCAGGCCATGGCTGACTGCAGGAGTCACGGCAGGCTGGTAGGTGTCTCCCCAGGGTGGGGGTTTCTGGGCTCCAGGGCGCACGGCATTAGCCACCACCTCTGCAGCCTTCTGGATGGTGGAAAAGAGGGCCTCGCTGGCAGAGCCTAGGCCCACAGAAGGGAGCCATATGAGCCCCAGTCTGCCCCCTGGTCCCCACATTCTCCAGCACGGAGGGGCCAGGGCTGCTCCCTGCTCAGGGCTGAAGAAGACAGGATACATGCTGCAGGTAGGAGCAGAGGTTCCTAGTGGGACCCCAGCTCCCTGGAAGCTTCCAGCATATTCCATTTCAGTAGTTCCCAGGACCATGGTCCTGGACACCCTCAGCTTACAGGAGCTTGGGGCAAGGGCATCCAACGGGCTTGTCCCAAGAAGCAAAAATGTTTGGGGTCCTTTGCTTGAGGGGTGCTAGGACTGATGCCAGGAGGGGCTGCCCTTTTCTTTCCTGGGCTAAAGCAGAAAAGCCCACAGAACCTGGCTTTCAAGGCCCTTTCCTCCCAGCTCGGTGCTCCAGCCAGCCCCGCCCTGCCCCCAGGGCCAGCAGGGAGACCCTCTCCTCTGCCTCTGTGTAGGCCATAGCCAAATGAAGCATCAGCAGGAACCCCCAGAGCTGCAACCAGGATGGTCTTTTAGAGTCCAGCACCAAACAACTGGACCCCAGCAGATGCCAGCGTCAGGGGCCAGCTGAGATGCCCGACAGCAGCACAGGCTTCACAGATCCCGGCCCGCAGGTGTCTGCAGACACTGCTCCGCGCACCCCTCGCACAGGGGACAGCTGTTTCCACCTTGCTGGCCGCTGCCTCAGCCCTCAGTCCCATCAGGGGACTGAGCCCCTGCTGCTGTTGCTGGCTAGACCCTGCCCTCCCAGCCTGACTTCTCTCCCCTGCCCACAAAGCCAGTGGGGCCCCGGCCCTGCTGCTCTCCTCGTGGCTGGGCAGAAAGATGCCAATGGGGACCACGCCAGGAAAGGGTCCACAAAGGTGGGGCTGGGGTTAGCAGGGGAGGCCCAGGGGCCTGCTCCCACTGTCCTCCTATTCCCTGCTCCCCCAATATGCTAGGGGCCCCAGAGCCTCACCCTCTTACCTGCCTGGGCTTGCTCTTTGCTGTAGCCAAAACCCTGGAGGGTGCCCTGAGGCCTGGACTGGGAGCCCATGCCTATGGGAGGATTCTTGAGTCAGTGACCAGCTAACCCCACCCTTAGCCCCACCACACAAGCAACCAAGCTCAGAATACTCCAGAGGAAGAAACCCAGTGACAGGCTGAACGTGATCTCCATGTCTAGTACCTGCTGGAGCCAGGCCCCGGGGAGGCTGGGAGGGAGGCAGCGGCAACATGGCGTCAGAGAACAAGGTGCTGCCCAGGTCCTGGAGGAGGAGGCAGGGCGCTCAGCGTCCACATGGGCCTGCTGCTCTGGCCCCCCATTCCTGTCAGCTCTGCTCCATCTCAGATGCTTCCCCTGAGCTGCCCAGCTAGACACAGGGGCTGGAGGCTGGCAGCAAGGAGCAGAGCCTGGGGTCCCATGTGGCAGGAGAACGGCAAACACCCTGTGGGTACTCTGGTACAAGTTCAGAGTGACCCCGATCCTGGGCTCACCTGGGCAGCTGCCCGCACCTTCTGGTACAAACTGTTCCCGTGGAGAGGATCCGGGGGCCCTGCAAAAACTAGAAGGCAGAGAAAGGCAACAAGGGGTGGCTGAGCCTGGGCACTGCTGACCACCTGTAGAGTATGGCTCTTAAGGCCCATTCCTCCCAAGCTGTGGGCTACGGATGCCCCATCCCTACCGGCATGGCCAGCAAGGAGTCCCTCCTCAGGACCTACGCAGGCCACACCCAAGCAGATCCCCAGCACCCTCCTCACCTACCCGACAGCGGTGGCCCCTTATCTACCACCGTGGTAGCTGCTGTCTCCCCAGGTACCCATGCCTCCCCTCCTGCCAAGTCACTGCTTCACCCCTCACTGCTGCCTTAGGCCTAGTCTCCTCCAGCCAGACGCAACACAAGAGGCCTTGCAGGGACTGGATGTGCAACCCAGGTCTGTATCACGGCCTGAAAGGCCCTGCTTGGTTCAGCCCCACTCACGCCCAGCCTTGGGCTGTGCCAGGCTCCCTCTGCTAAAAAGCAGAGGTCCTAGAAAACCAGACTCAGTCACCCTCAAGCTCTCCTGCCTCAGAGCATGAGAGCACCCCTCATCTACTCAACCTCATCCCATGAGGGCTTACAGCTGCCCGTGGAGAACCCTTAGCCCGCACCTCCAATACCTCCAATGCAAACAAATTCTCCTTTTCACCCCTTAATAGTCAATCAATTGACAATCCTTCTCCCTGCCATCCCACCCTGGCTTTCCCCAGCAAGTCTGTGCTGGCTCCACGTACCTGTGGCTTCCTGGATGAGGGCAGAGTTGCGTTTGAGGATCAGCAGGAAGGAGGAGGAACCGTGGCTGCACAGGTAGAGCAAGATCTTCAGCACCTGGGGAGTCCGCAGGTACAGAGTGCTGAGGGTTCTGGCATGGGATGCTCAGGGCAGAGCCCAGCTACCCGACACCCTGGCTACATGTCTTCCCCTCCAGCCTTGCCACCCACAGTGGGAACTGGGGCCTGACTGCTGCCACTCAAGGACTCACCTTGAGCTTGACGTGGCCAGAGCTGCTGTCCAGGCGGTTCAGGAGGTATTCCAGTAGACACTGGCTGCTGCCCAGGGACTCATGGGAGATTTCTGGAATGCGGTCAGGTTAGGGAAGGAACCTGTGTGTTTGTGTGTGTGTACAAGCGCTCGCGCTCACGGCCTGTTGTAACACACGTTGCATCAGGATGCATTGGCTGAGGAGAGAAACCCAACCTCCTGTTACCAATGGCCTTCTCAGGGCGTGCTTCCTAGCGGCACTGACTGTAGGCCCTGGTTTCAGGAGTGCTGGGCTTCCAGGGTCTCCTGTATCGCAGTTCTTGGACCTGCCATCCCTGGATCCTATGATGAAGGAGGTGTGGATGCCCACAGGAGAGCAGAAACCCTAGTAACCTCAAAGCCACAAAGGGCCCCTGCCATCCACTCTCCCCCTCACCAGGAACATGGAGGAAGGATACTAGCAATCTCTTCAAACAGGTAGCCTGGACACGGGACATCATCATCCGAGGTGCCCTTCAGGAGAATTGGGAGCTGAAAGGGAACAAGAGCTGTGACACATTGCCATCTTACACATGTAGGCCCACAGTCACCAGAGGTGTTAGAAATAGGCCTCACCTAGCTAAGAGGGACCAGAACCGACCCCAGGCCACAGGGAGGAGAGAAAGGAATGATGGTTCTCTTCTTGGGTCAAGATGAGGCCCAGCTCCCAACCTTCTCACTGACATGTGAGGTGGTTTTAAATAATACTCCTGCTTATTGACTAGTAAGAGCAAAATGCCCAGAACATTCTACGTAGAGAATGTGAATGCTGCTAGTTCTCCTGAGCACAGGTTCAAAGAATCAGAATCATTCACTCTCCAGATTCCTGAGAACAACTAACTGAAGTTTTAGATTTTATGCTTACACATCAACAGACATACCAGTAATCATACCAGTATGCTGTTGAAAACTAACATGTTGTCATGTTATCCAGTATCTGCCCGGAATGGAAAAGTTGGGGGCTATTTTATTTACTTATTTATTTACTTACTTACTTATATGTTGGGGGTTATTTTAAATAATAAGCACTGGAATCATGTCTGGTGCCAGTGACCTGAATGGCAGCCATGTGTCAGGACTATACGTAAAATCTTGCAGCGTGTGTTACAACAGGCCGTGAGCGCGAGCGCTTGTGTACACACACACACGGCCACACCATGCTATTTGCCCACCACGCCCTGCAGGGGACCTGGAGGGAGGGGTCTGCAGGACGACAGGAGAACACAGGAGAGCTCGCACAGAAGCGTCCCGTCCGAGGCTCTGCGCGGGAGACCGGACCCTTCTGGCAGCCCAAGGCGCGCGTCCCCGGACTACCCGGTGCTCTAGGGCTCAGGGCTGTCAAAGGACGACGCAGCGTTCCGGACAATGGCTGGTCACAGGCTCCTGAGCACCCACTACCCAAGCCTCTAGCTTCCCCTCCGTCGCCTGGAGATGTCTGCATCTCCCGCACGCGACATCTCCAGGACCTGAGGCTCCCTAGGCAAGGTGCCGTCCGGAGCGCCGCGGCCTCCGGGTGCGGGAGGTCGCCCGCCCGCCCGCCCCCCCCTCATCCTCCGCGATCAGGGAGAGCTCGGCCCTTCTCTCCTGCTGCTCAACAGTCCTTTCCCGTCGTCCCAGGAAGGTCCCCAGGCGCCCGGAGTCGGCGGGGAGAGCCGGCCTCACTCACCCGGTGCAGGAAGCTCAGGCGGTCCCGCAGCGGCGGCGCGGCAGCCATGGTCCAAGTCACCTCCCGGCCTGCCCCGCTTCCGCCAGGCCCGGGTCCTCCAATCACCGCGCGGCTCTGGCCCCGCTAGCCAATCGCTCGCGGGAGGCGGGCCCTAAGGTCGGCTTCGTGAGCAATTTGAGTCTGAACCAACCCGCAGTCCCAGACCACAGACAGACAAGGACCAGAGCCAACTGCAGGGGCTCTAGGCCTCCAACCTGGAAAAGTGGGCAAGCTAAGCCCGGAAGCGCCGACCGATTTACAGCTGGACGCCGGAAGAGGGCGGGCTTAAGATGGCGGCGCCCTCAGGTGCCCGGAAGACCCGCTCATGTCGGCAAACGGAGCGGTGTGGGGGCGCGTGCGGAGCCGCCTCCGCGCCTTCCCGGAGCGCTTGGCGGCCTGCGGGGCCGAGGTAAGGAGCCGAGGGCGGGGCCGTGCCTGTGGGGCCAGAAGGGCCGCACGGGCCGTGGCGGGGGGGCGATGGCCGCGGTCAGGCCCCCGACGGCGCCCTCCCCTTGCAGGCTGCGGCGTACGGCAGGTGCGTGCAGGCCTCCACGGCCCCCGGCGGCCGCCTGAGCAAGGACGTCTGCGCGCGGGAGTTCGAGGCCCTGCGGAGCTGCTTCGCCGCCGCGGTAGGTGGGCGCGACCCCAGCCCCAACCCGCCCCAGGGTCGGGCTCTCTCCCTCAGGCCGCGGGGAGGACCGGCGGTGACCGATGGAAGGCGCTCGCGCCAACTCACGTTGGCATGTCACCCAGGGCCGTCCTGCCTGTTTGCAGCACGCGCTAGTGGCCGCTGCCCCGCGCCCCCTTCATCGCTGACCATTCCACAAGGAGTCCTGGTCGGTTCTTGGTCCGAGATTTCGTCTGTCTCTGACCCCTGCACCTGCGTCCTTCCTGTTTCTGGGCTTCAGCATCTTCTGGTCCGTGCCATGGGTCTTTATGCAATAAAAGTCCTGTACAAATAGCCACATACTTTAAGGGGAAAGACCCAGGCCCTGGTGAAAGTGGGGTTCGTGGAGGCTGGAGGCCTGGGCCATGGTGAATGTTCCAGAACAGGACTGGGAAGCTGTCACCTGCCAATGGGGCTTTTGTTGTTTATTTATTTTTATTTTTTTGTACTGGGGATTGAACCCAGGGCACTTAATCCCTGCGCCACGCCCCCATCCCTTTTTTGCATTTTTTATTTTAGAGACAGGACCTTGCTAAGTTGCTGAGGCTGGCTTTAGACTCACAATCCTCCTGCCTCAGCCTCCTTAGCAACTGGGATTACAGGTACTACTACACCGGGCCCAATAGGGCTTTAACCACAAGGGTCTTGTGCCATCATTATTCTGGGGTTGCATATACCTTAGGTACCCCTAATTCAGTCTGGGGTCTGAGGTGAGTCATGATGCCAGTGATTCCTTGTTTACTGGAAGCTATTAATGCAGGGAATTGGGCCAAAAAAAACCATAGCTGGCTAAGACTCACAGGATTCAGTGAATCTCAAGCAACTTCTTGATGTTTCAGGACTGCCCTAGGCAGAATGGCAGTGGACGAGGAATCTGGTTCGTGTTCTCCTTTTTGGAAGGCTTAGGGAACTCTCTCTTCTTTTAGTTCTTATGGCTTAGCCCCACCATGTGGCCCCTTGACTAGCTGCCCATCCAGAGGCCAGTCACTCACCAGCAGTTGCCCTTTGTTCCTTTCGGCAGCTTCCCGGCCTCACTGCCCTTCAGAGGGGAAAGGCAGCTTGTGGCAGCTCTGTGTTAGATGAAGAGTGGCGTGCTCCTGCTGTTTGTAGGTCTCTGTGGCTGGTCAAGAGCTAACCCTTAGGTTGTCTGGCCATCTGTGACCCCCCCCCCCCCACACACTCTTTTGCCAAGGTCAGGTAAAGGCCTCCCCACAGCAGTCCTTGCATGTGCCCTCACTCACTTGGGCTGGGGCCCCCAGTTGTTTCTCACAGTGACGAAACCTGCCGATAAGCTGGTTCGGGCCTCTCCTCCCCGTGATCCAAGGCACTTTTACAGGGTTCTACATGAGGAGGTGGAAAGGTCATTGGGCTCAAATTCCTGCTGCATCCTTGGAGCCCTGTGACCTGGACAAGTGACTTCACCCTGTCTGAACCTAGTGAGAATAGTCTCCCACTGCTATTGCCCGAGTGTGTGTGTGTGTGTATGGGACCAGATGTGTGTGGGCCTGGTGGGGTCCAGGGGTAGGCAAGTGAGGTCTGTGCTGGCCATCAGGGTCACTGTGAACAGCTGAACTGGACACCCAGCCCTGGGGTGAGCTCCAGCCAGCTCCCCCAGCACCCATAAGGTATTTGGTAAAATATGGCATTTATTGTGGTGGGTTTGTTAATTTTGAGCCATATCTAGTTTGTAAAAAAGCCACTCAGACAAAACGCTTTTATCTTTCAGGCCAAGAGAACCTTGAAGGGAAGTTCCTAGGAAGGACCCTACACTCTGACCTCCGTCCACCACCACTGGATGGCACACAGCGAACACTCTTGGGGCTAGAAGGGGTGGGAGCAACGAAGTTCTTGGGTGTTGGAGCGTGTTTCTTCTCAACAGGTTGAACCTTGGGTGGGCAGGGACTTATTATATGTAAAGATCTGGGTTAGGTTAAGATGTAGTCAAGCCAGCAACAAAAACTATTAAATCCTGCAGCTTCAGCTTTATTGTACAGAGTGGCCTGTGGGCCTGGCCTCCCCCAAGAAGCTGGCAGGTCTGGGCCATGGAACACTGCCACCAGGTCCCCACTTAAGAACCTTCTCCCCAGATGCATTTAACCTGAGTAGTGAGGAAGCCCCTGAACCTGATAGCCAGTGCCCAGGACACACCAGGGATAATAGTCCAGTGGCACAAGGGGACCCACTCTGCAGATGATTGGACTTAGGAAGGAGGCTGTTCTGACTGCAGCTGCCGAGTACCTGAGCCCAAGGTGCTCTTGAGCACAAGCCTTTTCCAACCCTTCATGAGTTCCCCATCCCATCTCATGGGGACCTTTCTAAAAGGTCCTGAGGCCACAGGGAAGCTACAGGCCTGAGCACCACCTGCTGGGCACTGTGGGGGACCATCCTGTTCACTTGCTGGACAGAGAGGGCACGCCATCCTTGTCACAGCTTGCACCCCCCTCAGGGCCCTGCGGCAGAGCAGAGCTAGGATGGGGCCCTTTGGCACTGCCTCCTGTGAACTCAAGTCTGTGCCTCTGCCTTGCATCTAAACCCTATTTCAAAGCTGTAAGTGCTGAAACTCCCACTTCAAGATGTGGCTTCCTAGAGGGTGTAGTGGCCACTGTGCCAAGGCTCTGGAGAGGCTGGGTCTTGTCCAGAGAGAGGGACATTGTGCTGGCATGACTCTCCGCTGCTGCTGGGGTGTTGGGACAGGGCAACACACATCTCAGAAACACTAACTTCTCAAGTGTTCCTTTCTCAGATGGAATGGTGTCTGCTGCTGCACACATGACCTGTCTAGGCTTGTACTGTTTCAGGTGTGCTCTGTGTGGCTGCCATAAAAGAATACCAGAGACTGAGCGGTTTATAAAAACCCTTTCTCATTCTGGGGGCTGGAAGTCCAGTGTCAATGGTGTCTTATGAGGGCCCTCTTGCTGCACCTCCTGGCAGGTGGCAAGGTAGGAGCATGCACACCTAGGCACCACCTGAGCTCCCAAGAGCTGTGTTCCTGCCATGGGGGTGACTCGTAACCCAAGCCCCTCTTTGAGGACCACCTCGGTGCTCTTGTGGCAGGCTCACGTTATGCCCCGGCAGAAGTCTTGGTTCCCAAGGGAGAGCTGGAGTTCTGTAAAGCCAATGCTTCTGGGTTCCCGCCCTGGCTCAGGGTGCTGTGCACTGACTAGGCAGCACTGTCCCTGCTCTAGGAGGGAGCCTCAGGTAGGCACCACTGCCCTGTGGTCTGCACTGGGGTGGACCTGGCCCTTGTCTGGCAAGGGCAGCAATTGACTTGGTGGGTGGCTCACTGATGACCCAGTCTGAGTTCTGGCCAGAACTACTGGCTGCTCCCAGTAGTCATGTGACCCAGACAGGGTTGGTGCCAAGGAGTCAGAGCCCTGTTCAGAGCTCCACCCAGAGGTCTGCAATTTCTTGGGGAAGAAGTTCCTGTCCTTACCTGTGGAGGGCTGCTGATTGGAAGGGGCAGATGGACAGCCAGGAGGAAAGTGTTGAGGGGGCAGGTGAGGGCAGTGGCAGCTGTGACGTGCCCAGTCATGACATCCATCTATTGGGGTAGGTGGCCCTGACTCTAAGGAGGGCGTTGGGAGGTGGGGAGAGTCCAGCAAGGAAAAGCAAACTGGGTGAAGGTAAGATGTTCAGGAAAGTCAAGGCAAGAGAAAACTCGCATCCCAGAATCCTAACCCGTGGTGGAGCTTGATCCCAGGGTCACCCAGAGGGTGCTTCACCACGCCACAGCTGATCTGGAGTTGTGAGGAACGAAAGGTGGAAGGTGACCTGGGATTCGTACCCCTCTTGAGCAGCGTTCAGCAGGAGTCCCAGCCTGGCCTGCAGAAACTCCACTCCTGTTCATTTTCTAGCCATCAGGCTGCCCAATGACATAAGTTAAAAGATCACAGTAAAATCTAAGGACTTCAGCAGGTGCAGGGTGGCACCACACAGCCCTACTCCCCAGGCTTCCAAGGACAGGTGCAAATATGGTGCTTCCGTGACCCAAAGACAAGCCAGGCTCCTTGTCCCTGCATTCCTCAAGTGCCTCCCCCCCAGGCCAGGGGTGTTAAAGGCACAGAACTAAACCCACACCTCCCTGCCTAATTTCCCGGCAGGAAGGCTGGCTGAGGCAGCCCTGTCCCTGGGCTGAGTCCAATCAAATCCTGACTGGGTTTTCCTTCAGGTGACTCAATGCCAACTTGACTCTTCAGTTATCAGTGGTGTTTTTATTTTTTAAAAAATCTCAACTAATTTCAAAGAACAGGCCATGAAGTGTGTGGATGATTGACAGGAAGCTCAGAGCAGCTACACCCTACAGCCGGCCAAGGCTCACCCCGCACGTCTCTCACACCAAGGGCTTTGCCTGCCAGTGGGGAGGCCTCAGGATGCTTAGGGAGGAGCCCCTGGAGGAACAGAGACCATGGTAGAATGCAGGTGTCATGGAGGCCGAGTGGGACCAGCACTGCTTGACTAGGCACAGCAGTGCCAGTCACAGAGCCTCAGCAGGCCACAGGTGAGACCCTCTTCCTCTTGAGGACAGCCAGAGCCCACAGCTGCAGAGTCCTAGAGGTCCTGAGAAAGCAGGGAGAATGCAGGGAGGGGACAAAGCCGCAGACAAGGCGGTCCTTCAGGCTTTCACAGCGCTTGCTAAGGGGCTCAGACAAATACCTGGGAAGAAACAAGTGTGACCTCACACTCACCAGGGACGCGGCTAGACACTAGCTGGCCTCCTCCAGAGCCCCAGACAACTGTTTAATTTGCCGGCTGTGAACCACCTGCAGTGCGCCCCCTGCTGCCTGGCGGAGCTGGGTATCCAGGGCACTGCGAAGATCGTTCACCTGGACATCAGGGAGGGGGTTAAAGCTGATGATGATCCCATCCTTTGGGGCTGGCTCCCCCTCTGGATGAGGGGCAAGATCCCGTCGCCTCCTCCGAAGGTCAGAGCCAGCTTGCAGCTTCAGGTCTCGGTTGGGTTTGGGGTTGTCTGGCCTCTCAGCCCCAGGAGCAACTATCCTGGGGCTAGGCGCAGGGTCTGGCCTCTGCCTGGGCTCCTGGTTGGCAGTATCTTCCCCGGCTCTTGGCTGCTTTTGAGGAGCAGGTACATGGTCCCCACCAGGGGGCTCCTTTTTTGCCTCCACGTGACCACCTTGGCCCCCCTCAGAGATGGGCTGGGGTTCCTTCTGACCTAGCATGGCTTGGGGCTGAGGGTCCACTCCTGCTGGCCTGCCAGGTGGGTCCACGGCAGGTCCCAGGTCTCGGCTCAACTGCCTGGACTTCATATGAGGGTCCCCAGCCTCTACAACTGCCCCTACCATGGGCTGGTCAGCCTCCTTCTGTGTGTTGGCCCCAGTGGCTGCTGCTTCCTGTCCAGTTTTTTTCCTTTCTTGGGAACCTCCGCCAAAGGTGTCCTGGCTTTGCCTGAAGACCTCCCCAGCAAGATGCTCTTCTGGGCTCCCAGGGGCCCCGGGAGGGTGTGGCTTGAGCGCTGGTTCCAAGTCTTGGGCCACCTTAGGCTCTTTCACAGCCTGGGCCACCTCGGGCACGGCACCTTTCTGTTCCTCTCTCGGCTTGGCCTGGGCTCCCGGCGGCTCTATGTCAGATCCTCCACCAGGAGGACCAGCTGGGTCTCTGCCTGCTGCCCCCTCGGGTTTCTCTGGGGAGTGCTGGCCCAGTTCCCGGGGTGGAGCTCGGCGATCCCCTGGAGCTCCAAGTGCAGGTTTCAACGGCTGTGGAGGGGCATTTTCCATCTTCCCAGCAGGCCCATCTCGGGCCTCCTTATCCTGACCTTTGGGCACACCCACTCCAGGCTCTGGCTGCATGTCTTCTGCAAGTAAAGCTGATGTTAGTTTGGGCCACAGAAACGAATACAAGCTGCTAATGCAAGGACTAAAAAGAACAGACTTCGAGAAGTTAAGAATTACAAATCAAAATTAAACTCGCCCTCTAGACGTCAGGCCAGCAAGCCTCAGGTCCAGCCCCAGATGCCTAATGCCCTCCCCCTGCCAGGGCCAGCCTACCAGGCCTGGACTTGTCCTCATCCTCCTGCCTCTGCTGGTGGATCTCCTTGTGCTGCTCCTCGATCACGGCCAGCAGCTTCTCCTGCTGGTCCAGCAGGCGCTTCTGCTGCACCTGCTGCTCTTTGATCACCTGCAGCAGGACAGCGTGGTCCAGCATCTCTGCCCTGCCGGCTTCTGGTGGGGACACACACAGCACACACTCAGGACTCTGGGCTGCCAGACACCTGGTGGGCTGCCAGCATGACGCACCTCAAGGCCCAGGGCTGCAGCGGAGGGCCACGCCACCTTCACCTCAGCCGCACGAGTGCAGTGAGGGTTCCGCCAGTGAGAGTTCCAAGGAGGCCTAGAAACCCGCCCACCACTAGCTGGGTGCCAGCTCCCGCCCGCAGCCACACCCTGGTGGCCAGGGCCATCCAACCAGTTAGCCCCCCACTGCTGTGGTTCAGACAACTGCAGAGCCCAGCTCCCTGCCTGGTACTTGCTGAAAAAAATGCGCCCAGAGAAAAACCAAATAAGTCTGGGAATGTGCCAGAAGATCAGCAGTTATCTGGGGTGGGTGGTTTCCCCATTGTTCACACTGTTGTTCTAAGCCAGTCACTTAAGAAAATAAAAGTGACAAACCAGTTTTTTAAAAAGGATATTGGTGGGGCTGGGGATGTGGCTCAAGCGGTAGTACGCTTGCCTGCCATGCGTGGGGCGCTGGGTTCGATCCTCAGCACCACATACAAATAAAAAATAAAGAGGTTGTGTCCACCGAAAACTAAAAAATAAATGTTAAAAAAAAAAAAAAAAAGAATATTGGTACTTTAAGAAAGTTTCCTCCAAGGTGAGAATAAACACAGTTCTCCTTTAAGAAGAGCATGGGGGCCAGACCCAGTGAGGCATAGGCCAGTGGCCAGCACACAGCTGTCCTGGACACCCAGCAGCCCTGGCATGTAGGGGAGCACATACCCACGGAGGGAAGTGGCCAGCCATGGGATAGCACAGACGGGAGGGGAGGGAGGCTCCAAACGTCCACTTGCACCTGCGCCCTGTTCGTATGCAGAGCCAGGCATCACCAGCAACCACCACCCATGGGGTCAGCAGGGAGCTGGCTTTTTTCTGCAAACCCTTCAGCACAGGGTCAGTTGTGGGCAGCAGGCACCTGTGGCTTGTGAAATTTTCACAAGTACTAAAATTGAGAATCTCTGAAAGATGACGGGTTAGGGCTGCCAGGGGAATGGCTCACATTAGATGGAAGAATGCCCAGCAAGGGCCGTGTGCCTCACAGACTGGCGGCAGGCCATCCTCCCCAAGAGTGACATGGTGACCGGCTGCGGCAGTTCAGGGCAGCATCCTGCCAGGGGCACTGAGGGTTCCCCGGACACAGCCCTGAACTTTGCCCTGATCTCCTGTGGGCCAGTGGCAAGGATGCCGAGGCTGAGGACGAGGGGCAGCCCCTACTCCCTGCCCGGTCCCAGACACTTGCCCAGAGGGAAAGGCCATGTAATACAGAGTGGCGCCCACATACCTCCCTTCAGGGAGCTGTCCCCATGGGTTACAGACCAGCTACCTCAGCCACAGGTCTCACGTCACCCTGGCTGTCTCAAGTCATGATGGTCACATGAGGTCCCACGTCTGCTGACACCCTCCTGCTGCTGGGGTGGGGTTCCAAGAGTGCAGCCCCCCCCCCCCCGTGCCTGGAGGACCTGCAGGACCAGCCCTGGACTCTGCTGAGAGGGACAGGGCAAGGAGGAAAGAGGCCCTTGATGCTGCAGGAAGTCCCACGGGACACAAGTCAGACACTGGAGGGGTAGGACCACCTAGCCAGAGCCCACCAAAACCAATGGACCAGGCAGAGGGCTGTGGCTGCCCACATGTGGAGCCCCGTGTGGAATGCGTGACACACCCATCTCTAACGGGCGGGCCGTCCTCTCACAGAAGCCATTCAGTGGTCCTCTGAGGACAGCACAGCCACAGCAGGAGAGTCTCTGAGAACGCTGGGTGTTGGGCCCAGCTGGGTGGGCTCCCCAGCCGACGCCACCCGCACGAGGCCCTCCGCGAGCGCACTGCATCCCAACACACTCCTTCAGGTCCTACCTGCTACTATCTTTTTAATTTCAGCTGTTCGTCCCGTTGAGAGGCATACAGAAGAAAGGCAGAATAGGAAACTGTGAAAAGTCTCTTTTCAGAAAGAAAAAAACCAAAGCATCAGATAGGTTTACATGACAGAGCATAGGAACTGGAACCAACGAGCACAGCCAGACCAGCAGAGAGGCAAGAGCCACAGCAAAGGAGAGCTTCTGAGCAACTGCACACCTGCAGAAACCCACCATGCGCCCAGCGCTGCCTTCCAGGACTTCTGCCACAGTGCCTGCTGGCACCCAGCAGAGCGCAAAGCCACTCTCTCCCCCACCCTGAGGGTGGCCCTGGAGCACGAGGCAGCACCATGTCCAGAGCAGCTGAGGCTGGTGCCAGGCTGGCCCAGGAGAGCTGAGCAACCTGCTGCCTGCCGTCCCCAAGGACAGTGGGGCCAACCTCCCAGCTGTGTCCTGAGGGAATGGTGACGTGAGTTGGCCGGCCTAGGAGGCAACATGGCACAGAAGCCTGTCCGTCACCAAAGTCAGCAAGAGGGGCCATCACTAGCAGGCCACTAGGGGGCCACCACCTCCTCCTCTGCCAGGGAGCACTTAGGATGAGGTAGGTAGGGTTCAAAGCCAGGAAAGGCATGGCCAAGCTTTAGGGGGCAGGGGACAGTCCTTTACAGCACGAGATGGGCAGGAAGGGACCCTGCGAGGACCACAGGGTCACAACCCCACAAGGTGGCCCCAGGCAAAGCACAGCCTTAAAGCGAGTCTTCACACCTGGGTATGCTAACACCCACCCTGGATGGCTCCAACCCTGAGTGCTGGAAGCAGCGACCTGCCTGCTTTAAGGTAAAATAAAAGGGCAATTTCGAGCCACAAGGCACCACGGCAGGTTCTTTTTGAAGGGGAGAAGGGAGATAAAAAAGCACTTCTTCATAGAAGGGCCAGGAGAAAGCCCCAAGGGGGAGACAGAAGAGGGCTGCAGAGGGCACTTCCTTAGAGAAATGGAGGTGAGCAGAAGCTGGGACCTGATGGGCTCCGGGGACCACCCCAGCCTCTCCCCAACCTTACCCTGGGGAACTGGGGGGACTGATGCTCAGGCCTTACCCTCCAGCTTGCTGCCCGCTTGGTCTCCGCCTGGGCGTTCTGCATCCCTCTGCTCACGAGGCTCTGGCTGCAGGCCGGCCCCAGGAGCTGGCCTCTGCGCTGGGAGGGGCGCCTTCCCACCTGCACATACAGGAGGCTCAGGTTTTGCAAAATGCTGGGGGTGGGGGACAAAGGAGGCAGCAGATGTTTCCTAAAACGATTCCCCGACGTAGCCCCCCCAGCCTGTCAGCAGTTTATATTCAACCTGATGATTACCAGGGAAGTAATAAAAAAATATTTAACAATCTCATAGGCTTGTGGCAGTGAGCCAATGTTAACTACCTTTGCCAATTAAAATGCAAGCCGCGTCCTAACTAGCTCTTAGACGGGCACTTAACAATGTGTTACCTGTCAAGCGCTCCCGAGCCGTCCCCAGTGTGCACCCAGACACACCAGAACAGCGTGGCACCTGACATTTAGTGGTCTGCAAACAACTGTGTGACAGACACTATAGTAGCTGTCAAGCCACCAGATTCTTCCTTCCCCACCAGCTGCTGAAGGGGCTGCTACATTCACATGCTGATCTTGTGAAATGAGAGAGAGTAATCAGTCCCTCCTGCCCATTCCCAAGCCCACCCCGCGGGAGCTCCCCAAGGTAAGCTGGCTGACACCCACCAGGGCCACTCTCTGCAGGCTTCTCCGTGTGCCCCACAGCACCTTGTGCAGGCTCCCCTCCAACTGCGGCCAGGACCTTCTGATCTGCAGAGATCACAGCCTGGGGCCCTGGGTGCAGATCTCTGTTGCCTGGCCCATACTCGTCCTTCCCAGGCTGGACATCTGGTTGGTTGTTTCCTTCTGGAAGCTTCTGGAGACTTTCGGGAAGACCACCTACTTCCTCCAGGACCTGGGCCTGTTCAGGTCTTCTCCCTGCCTCTCCCCTCTCAGGCTCCCTCCTCTCTCTCTCTGATTCAGGGAGAGGCAGCGCCATCTGCCCCTTGCCCTCAGGAGCCCCTCCATCCGTGCGTCTGGAAGGCAACTTGCTCTCTCCTGGCCCTTCTCGGTCTTGACCTTCATCCACCACCACCTTGTCATGAGGCACAGGAGGCTCATGGCGGTGGGCCTCACCCATGGGGACAGCAATGCCTGAAAGGACAGGGAGGTTGGGGGGTCAGGCTGAGCAAGCGGTACCCACTTTCACTTCCCAGGGAACCTGAACTGGCTCCAGTTCTCATCAGGGTGAAGCACCCAACAGCACCGCCCCCCTGCTAGCCCACCGCATCAGCCAAGGTCTGACCCCACTCTGGAAAGCCACGAGGGAAGCAGTGGCAAGCAGAGAACGGAGAGACCGAGAGTGCTGGACGCAGGACCTAAGGCTGGGCCCAGGGAAGATGCGCAGTCTTCAGTGTCCCTCCACGAGGACTGGGGTCCCTCTCTGTTCCCAGTGGCCAGTGCCACCCACCTTGACCAGGGCGATCAAGTTGTGCGGCCTCTTGCTTCTCCTTGGCGTCTTCCTCTCCAGGCACATTCACGGGGCCTTTAATCTGGGCCTGCTCCAGGTCCTCCTTCTCCTCGGGCAGCTTTGGCTTCTCCCGGCCATCCTCGGCCATGTTCACCGGGGGATCCTGGACTGTAAACACAGCATAGCAAGCTGAACCACCCTCCACCCAGCTGCCTGTCAATCAGCACAGGGAGCAGGTGGCTCTCTGGGATCATGACCACATTTCCCAGTCGAGTGCCAGAGCCTCAGCAGCCATTTTTCCCAGCTCAATCATTAACAGCTAAATAGCAAAGAAAACTGTCATTTTTCATGTGTATTCATAACAAAAATATGTCAAAATGCAATTTACACCTAATGGCACAGACCACTCCATGTAATGCTCGGCCATGACCACCAGGTGGCAGCATGAACCCATGGATGGGCTGTCTACAGAGGGCCCCCTTTGCAGGATGACCTGCCCAAACTCCCCTACCCTTCCTCTAAGGGAAACATTAGGAGTGCTAACCTGCAATCCTGTGAACATCTTCCTGCTGGTGGGGGAAACTCACTTCAAAAGGACAACAGCACAAGGAAAGCTCTTTATTGTCCTAGTGCTGCATCCCACTGCAAGCCACAGTGCAGGGGCCAGCAGGCCACAGAGAGGGGTCCAACAGGGCCCAGGAGGAACCACGTCCAGCTAAAATGGCCACTTTCTATGTTTTAGGCGAGTATGGCAGAATCCAAAGAACCAATTAGGGGAAAACAACTCTGGAAATCAGAACCCCTTCCTCCCAGAGGCCCAGGGCCACCTCTGTGCCCCATCCCCGACCAGAATTGTCAGGAAAGGGAAGTAAATGTGCGCCATGGGCCCTGGGTGCTGTGCTGTGGCCCTGGGACCCATGAGATGCCGTGCGGAGAGGATTTGTCCATGGGCCCATCGGAGGGGAAAATGAGGAGCCGCCTCAGCTCCACATCAGCCTCACGTGGCAGCCGACTGACACTTAGTCAAGGGAAGCAGAACTGGACACACATGAGCCAGGTGTAAAGGTACCGTCCATTTGGGGCTCAAGAGTCCTTAACAAACTGGAGGCTGGCACCTCCTGTGCTGGAATGCCTCACAGAAAGCTCTACAGCGCCACCGGGTGACAAACTCAGGCAGGTGACAAGGCACCAGTCCCCAGCACACAATTAGCCCCCTGGCAGAAGCCCTGTGCATGAACAGGAAGAACCACAGGTCAAGGGGAGCTTCCAGGGCTGGGGCTGTAGCAGTGCAAAGCGCTTGCCTTGCGCGTGGAAGGTACTGTGTTCAATCCTCAGCACCACATTAAAAAAAAACAAAGGCATGCTGTTCATCTACAAGAAAAATTCAAAAAAGGGGCTTCCAGCAGAGTGCAGAGTTGACAAAGGGCTGGGAGGAGGGACAGTGAAACAAAGAGAAGCCCACTCTCCCCAGAACAGGTGCCCCTGAGCAGCGGCTTTCTAGCAGGAGACAAACCTGTTTGTCCTCAGGCTGAGCAGACAGTCAGCTTGGTCACTGACTGGGGCTCTGGGAGGAGCTTCACAGGGCTGGAGCGTTCTGCCTCTGGGCACCACCACTGTGTCTTGTGGTCAGTACAGATGGAAAGTATCCCCTCTGTAATGCGGCGGCTGTCCCTGCAGCCCAAGGACGAGCTCCCACCAGAGCCACATTGGAGACTCGGGACCCAAGGCCTCTGCATGGAGCGGGGACAGGCTCCACCAGCTCTGGTCAGAGCCAGCCTGCCCCGCTGCTGCCCTCCTTGCTGTGGCTGTGCTAACCTGCTACCCAGGAAGGGCTGTTTAAAACCCCGCCTTCTGGGGCTGGGGCTGGGGCTCAGCGGTAGAGCGCTCGCCTAGCATGTGCGAGGCCCTGGGTTCGATCCTCAGCACCACATGAAAATAAATAAATAAAAATGAAAGTATTGTGTCCAACTACAACTAAAAAAAATGAATATTAAAAAAACTCTGGGATAGGGATGTGGCTCAAGCGGTAGCGTGCTCGCCTGGCGTGCGCAGGGTGCTGGGTTCGATCCTCAACACCACATTAAAATAAAATAAAGATATTGTGTCCACCTAAAACTAAAAAATAAAAATAAATAAAAAAAAAAACCCGCCTCTGGATGTGGCTGCTACGTGAGCCGCAGGGTCAGAGGGCTGACTCCTGATGCTCAGAGGCCTAGGCTGGTGCCCAGGGCCAGCAGTGCAAAGTTGGGGTGCCAGCAAGGAGAGGGATGCTGGACCCTCACGCTTTTCTTTACAAGCAGGGTGTCTGCCAGGTGACCAATGGGAAGGGTCAATCTTCAGAGGCAGCAAGGTGGCCCAGGTCACACACGTGTGGTCAGGAGCTGACACTGCGTTACATCACCAGTCCTTCTTGTTTTTTAGGTTGAGATAGGATCTCACTAAGTTGCTCAGGCTGGTCTTGAACTTGTGACCCGCCGCTCCAAACTCCCAAGTAGCTGGGATTAGAGGTATAGTCTGATCCAGCTGGGTCAGAACAAGGACTTTTAGAACCTGCTCAGCGGGGACAAGGAAGCACTACCCGGTTAAGGAGAGAGCAGAGGAACACGTGACAGCAGGTCTCGCCCTCGGTGTCCTGATGCTCTGTCAAAGGTGCTCAGAGGCTCTCCCACCCCCAGGGTGTGGGCAGCAGTGAGGTTATGGAAGACCATCAGGAACAAACAATGATGGAGTGAGAGAGATCCCACCAGCTGAAGGCACAGATGTGTGGCCCACTCAAGCCGAGGTCGCCTCTGCATCAGCACCCACAGGTAGGCAGCTGTGGCTGCAAGCAGGCTGAAGTGCAGGCCCACCTCCTCTTCCCACAAGGCCACACAGCCTCCCCACTGCTGGGGAGAGGGGACAGGCACAGGCACCAGGGTGTGGGCCAAGACTATGGCCAGTATGCATGAGCGGGGGGCGGGGAAGGTGAGAGGGAAGCTAGATGAGCACATGGCCGGGTTCAAGGAAGAGCTGCAACACTCCAGGACCCCTACACACCCCAGACCCAGAGGGCTTCCAGACAGGCAAATGGCCTAATCAGCTTTTCTTAATTGTCTCCATGAGCCTTTTCAGGGACACAGCCATGCTTGCCAAGGGCCTTTGTGAGGCCTGGGCTGCACCTGCCAGTCCCACGTGTCCCATGTGAAGGCAGGACTGAGTCCATGGAAGGGCTCTCAGCAGAGGAGGCAGGTTCCATCTGTGGTCTCCTCAACATCAGAAGGCCAGACGCTCTGTTCATGCTGATGGTGCAGCTCATGGGCACAGGCTGGTGAAGTTTCCAGGCCCCCAGCTACGCCCCAGGAGGCAGCCCTTTGGTACAGGGGTGACTGGCAGCTAGAAGACAGGGGAGTTGCGGGCATGAGGCTCTGAGGGGCCATGCATTAGTCTCAGGGAAGAAATGAAGACCAGAAGGGGTGGTGGAGGGCCTCAAGTGAGCATGCGGCATGCAATGACAAGATGCAGACACTGTCCCCAACCAGAGACAACACAGCTCCACGGGACAGGAGCCCAGCGCTGATCAACCAAGAAGCTCATCACCAGGCAGGCCTGCACTGAACTGGGAAAGGCATGGCATCAAGTTCCCCCAGGGACCCTGCAGACCAGAATTCAGCTCTGGTCGCCAGGACCCCCCATCACTAGATCCCCTCGGCATCAGCACCTGCTTTATACCCAACAGCTCAGATAGCTTCAGACTGGCCTTTCCCAGCAGGGACTGAGTCCAGGCTACCCACGGGGGTGGGCACGCACCAGCCACCTCCTCTAGCGCACCTCCTCCCAGTCTAGTCGTCACCACTGAGGCAAGGCGGTGCACAGCAACCTGTGGCTGCTTAACACGACGCTTGGCTTCTCTGGGCCCAGCCTGCCCTCCCTCGGCACCTGCCTGGCAGGCCGTGTCTGCTTCTCAGCCTCTTGACTGCAAGGAACTGGGACGGAAGAACCTTCTCACCTGCTTCTGCCAACCAAGGAAGACAGAAGAAAGCTCCTGAAGCTGTTCCTTGCATAGGGCTGTCCAGAGCAGAGGGCCAGGGGAGCTCCCAGGACAGTTTTACAAGGTGACAATGCTGGGGAAGGGCTACGGAAGCCCAGGAACGGTATCCCAGAATGCAGGAATGGCCCATCTTGGGCTTGTGCTGAGGCTACACCTCCAAGTGCCTGGGCAGGCCAGTGGGCATGCCAGGTTGCTGGGGTCCCTTCAACGGACCTGTGTCTTCTGTCCACTAAGGACAGGCATCCTCATGGTGACCTGGAATCCACCAACACGGAGAGCACTGCTCCCCCAGCACGGCCTCCTCAGAGCTGCAGGCTGGACAGAAACCTGGTGTATGGACCCAAGTCTCTTGACTGACCGCCCACAGATGCACCTTGGTGTGGCACCTGGCCTCAGGGACGGAAGCCCCAGAATGAAGGCCAGCACAGGGAACACCCACCTGCTAGCACCCCCAATGCCACCTGGTGCTGCTGGGCAGGCATGGAGCTGGATGGGGTCTGCCAGCCTGTGGGCCCTCCCTGCGTTACCCCTCCCACCTGTGTCTGGGAAAGCCTGGGGGTCAGAGCCTGGCCCAGACACACTTCTGGGTACTCCACGTGCCACAATAAAACACCCCTGCACCCCCACGTGATGTGGCCACAGATGGGGCTGAGAGCACCACCAGGACTCTGCGGGGACCTGCAGCTGGTGGGCAGTGTGGGATGCAGTGCTAGCGATGACTGATAAGCAATAAGTAACAGGAAACAAAGCTGAGACACAACTGCTCACTCTACTGAGGAAACACTGGCTCAAAGTTTACATCCTCAAAATAAATGAACAAACACGAGCACCCCCACGGATTTACACACCTGCCAGCACACCCAGGAGCCAGGTGCTGGGTCTCAGCCTGTCCCAGGCTGGCGCTGCACCACCCAGTGCCCCCGCACACCGGCCAGCCTCTGTGGAAGGAGGCCTTCACAGGCCAGGTCTGTGAGTCCCAGACAGCAGCCCTCTGCCAGGTCTATCACCCACTGGATGGAGGCTGCTGATGGAGACGTAAAACACTCCGAGCAGAGCTGAGAGGCAGCCCGTGACCCTGAGACGATGCAGTGGCCACTGATCCCGAGAAGGCTCAGTGGGCTGGGGCTGGGACCTGGACGCATACCTGAGAGCCGGGCCACCTCCGCCTTCTTAGCTCCCTCGACCTCCCCATGTCGGCTACCAGGAGCTTCCTTTGCCAAGTCCACAGGGGCCTCCTCGCTCACGGACAGGGTGGTGAGTGTGCTGACCACCAGGACGCCCAGGCCGACCCACAGCACCACCTGGATGAAAAACCCCAAGACAGGAGGCGTCACGGCAGTCCCCACACACTGCTGTGAAAACTTCCTCTTGCAGTGGAAGCCAGGGATGGAGCGAGGGAGGAAGGAGGGAGGACAGTGGTATGAAGCAGCCCGCTGGGAGGGCAGCACAGGTAGGCACGGGTCCTGACAGTGACACCCAGGGGAGACAGCCTGCCTCCCGCAAGCCAGATGACATGAGGGGCTGTGACGGGACACTGACAAGCCACGACTCCCCCGTCAACCCAGGTGGTCTGGGTGGCCATGGGTCCTGTCAGCTGGGTCATGAGTCAGGCCTGTGGAGCTGCCTCGGCAGGGCGGAAGGGCTGGGGCATGGGGGTGGAGTGGGAACACTTTGGAGAGCTGCAGGCAGGAGAGGAGCCTCGGGAAAGCAGGGGTGCTATATGTGCGATGGAGGCAGAGACCCAAGCCTTGATCCAGCCTCCTGGGGAGGGCAGTCTCCTGACCACCATGGAACAGGAGCGAGGATCTCAGGACACCTGCCCACGCCAGGTGTCTCTTAAACCTACCATCCTCAAGGTACACACTCCTGCACAACCCCCACAGAGTGGGCCCTGTACCAAGGATGCAGGCCACACAGGTATGGACACACTGTCCCCCAACATCACCCACATCTGATGCCCAACAGTAGGCTCAACATGCCCAGAGCTGGCAAGGTGGGAAACCCTGCCAGGCCAGACTCGGAAAGACAGCACCTCCTTTCTCAGTTGTGTGGTGGTACCCATCAGTGTCCCCATGAGCTGCATTCAAGTGGCCCTGCCTCCTCCTGAAGGACCCACGGTTGACTCTAAGGCCTTCAGTCCCACCAACTCGTCCTCACCCAATTCCAACTCCTGTTGCAAAACGGGCACCTGCTGGGCCAGCTCTCCGCCTGCACACCTGTGCCACCTCAGCAGTGGGTGCTGCTACTGCTGACCTGCCTCAGCCCTCCAGGGGCAGAAACTCCTGCTATGATGGTTCTGCAACAGAGGCCAGAGAGTGGCCTTCCTGCCCAGCTGAAGGGACCCTCACTCATCAACTGCCTGCGGTCTCAAGAGCCCTAACTGCAGTCCTCTTCTGAAGGGCCGGCTGCCTGAAAGAACAGCAGCTCAGCAGTGGTGAGGCCACCTGGGTCTGACAATCACAGAAGGCAGATTCCCACGGGGAGAGAAGGCTCTGAAGCGGGATCATGACCAACGCAGAAGAGACACCTCAGGGGAAAGTCCACTTGCTTCTCCGCCACCAGACACCCTGAGCTGCTCGACATTCACGGATGCCCTGGAGCACAGGGGCCAGTCCCAGCCTGCCTCGTGCATGTGCAGGGCTCGTGGGGAGCCCACAGGCCCACGGCAGGAACTGCAGCCAGCCAGCCTGCCTGTCAGGTAATAGCAGGGCTGCCCAGGTGCCAGGGGGATGCTATCTGAACTGGTCCCTGGGACTGAGAACTCAGAAGCTCTACCAAGCACAGAGATTAAAGCTCCTGACCCCACTGGGCCCAAAGTGTTTTCCTAAAAGTCTGTGAAGACCCAGCCTCAGCTGTTGCATGAATATCTGCAAACACATTTACAGACAAGGACGTCATCTGACAGTGAGCTGGGTCTTCTGAGGCTAATAAAAAGGAGGAAATATCCACCTCCTGAGACCACCAGCTCCCTGCAGGGAGGCGTGGCAACAGTCCACATGAGCAGCAGCTGCCAGTGGGTAACCTAGGCCAGCAAGGCACTGAAGACATCAGACAGCAGGCCTTGTGACCCCTCCACCCTGCCTGCACAGCCTGTCCTAAATCAAGGCTCCCTGCCCTCCAGTTGCAGCTTCTACTAGATGGCAGAGAAGATGTGTGCAGTGGCACACACCTGTAATCCCAGTGGCTCAGGAGGCTGAGGCAGGAGGATTTCAAGTTCAAAGCCAGCCTCAGCAAATTAGTGAGGCCCTAAGCAATTCGGCGAGACCCTGTCTCTAAATAAAATATAAAACATGGCTGGGGATGTAGCTCAGTGGGTTAAGTGCTCCTGGGTTCAACTCCCAGTCTAAAAAAAAAATGTCAGGCAAAGGATAGCAAGGGCGGAAGGTCCTCGCTCTGAAATGTGAGGTCTAACTGCTGACCATTTGCAGAGGAGCCATCATGGTTCCCTTGGGAGTCCTGAATAAGAAAGAGAATGAAGCTCTGAGCTCTAACATTCAGCAGGGACGGAACAACTGGGAACCTGGGGAGGGAGCAGCCGGCCGAGTGCGGCCTCAGGCTCAGGGAGGAACCCAACCTGGCCTCTAGATGCCCAGTCCAGCCTCCAGCACTGTGCCAGGAGACACAGCCTAGTGCATGACAGAAAAGCTGCTTCTGAAGCAGGGGACCCAGTGGATCAGCGGGCCTCGCCTGCCAGCCGTCTACCTCAGAGCACCCTGCTGACTGAGATTCTGGCAGCGACACCTCTTTACACAGCCACAGAGCCAGCTGGGAGAGGTGCAAATCCATCTTGGAAGTTCTGCTCAGGCCTGGGAATGCAGGGCCTTGATTGGGGCCATAGTCTACAAGGCTTCGGCAGCACCCCTCCTGTCGGGGAGAGACGGGGCTCCAGCTGAGAGGGGCTGATTCGGTGCAGAGACAACCTCTGGGGGATGAAACGTTCACTTCTACTGTGTGGACAGCACACAAATTGCACTCTGCCCTTCAGTGATGGATCAAGCACCTGGAGCCTGGGGTTCTGGCACTCTGTAGCCCTGTGGCTCAATGTGGAACCCAAGGCCATCTGGGTCAGGGTTCAGCTCCCAGCCCCAATGGCCACCTCTCTCTGCATGGCAATGTGTACTCGCACCTCTCCAAGAGCAGGACTTCCTGCCCTGGGGCCCTCTGGCTGTCCCTCCTCTGCCTCCCTGGGCTGGCCTTCTTTGTCCTAGGGGACCGTCCTCCTAAGCACATTCCCTCTAGCTCCTGCCCCCCCTCCCCGCCCCCACCCCCGCCAGCTGGCTTCAGGGCAGCCCTGAGTTGGGTCCACCAGCTGAACTGGGGCTGCCCTCATTTAAGATTGAAAAGAACTCTGATTTTCTCAGACAAAAAAATGAAATTCATAAGGACACACAGGGTTAGTTTACTTGGCTGTTTTTATGCTTTCTAATTACTCTTCTGGGTACAGTCTCACAACACTCCTTCCTTTGCACGCTGGTCAGCTATCCACAATGCACACACCTGTACAGAGAATAAGCACCAAAGCAGACAGAGAGCTCAAGGGAATCAAGGGTCTGGCCCCATGGGGGACTGGGGTTCCAAACACACATCCCTCACAACATAAAAACTCTGGCACACCCCAGTCAGCTGGTCCAATGGCCGATTCCAGACAGAATGGTGGCTGGCAGGCAGCTCCCTGGGAGAACACAACCTCAGCATCTTTCCAACTTGGCCAAAAAGAAGTCTGGGCAGTGCAGCACATTCTAGAGTTTAAGAAATGCAGTAAAACAGGCCCAGTAGGTCTCTGGCATGACACCTTGTGTGCGAGCGTCCATGTGCACGTGGAGCTGGGCCCATCTGCGCTTGCTCCTATACCAAGCCAAGAGCACTGGGCTGCACAACACGCTAGAAGACATCCCCACTGAGTGAGGAAGGGGAGCTGCCGACCCAGCCAGCGGCTCCCGCAGGCACATGTGAAGCAGGCAGACAAGGTCATGGGACGGTGGGAAGAAGGAGGTAAATTATCATTAGCTGCAGGTAAAAAATCCAAGAGATCCAGTGAGAGTTCATTAAGGTAAGTAGGTAAAAAACAAATTCATGAACATCTGCAGCTTCTTACATATAAAAGAACTGGTTAGGAAAGCCAACTGAGAGCCATCCCAGCTCAGGGCACATGACAGGAGAAGCAGTCAGGGAGGAAGGCAGGGGCAAGAGGGCGGCCCTGTGGGGGCATGTGGACACCCTGAACTCACCCCAGCTGCTGAAGAGGGCAGCTCCTGGTACAGAGTGCAGATCTGATGAAGCACAAAGACACTGATTCTCCTACATTAATCTAAAGCATCAATGAGTTAATTTCAACTAGACCAAAAACAAATAGGGGACTGACTTCTGTTCATCAGATCAGCCGATTCAAACAAGGTCTGCAATAGGACAGGTGGGAGGGAACGCAGTGCGGCAGCTGTGGCAGTCGACACGGGTGTGGCGGGGTCCCACCAGGGTTTGACATGTGAGAGCGTTAACCTTTCACCCAGGGAGGACTACTTGGATAAACCAAGTTCTACAGCTAGGCACCATCTAGAAAAAAGTACCTAATCTGCTTCTCACGCCAAAATAAAACACAGATGGGTCAAAAATTTAAATGAAAAACAATGAAATCACAAAACTATTAGACAAAATGATAAAAGAATCTTAAAAATAATACTGGCATGGGGAAGGTCTTTGTAACTTTTTTTTTCAAAAAAAAAAAAAAAGAAAAGAAAGTTTGACATACTTAAAAACTGGAGGATGTGAAACTGGGACAACACCTGCAGTCTGACAGGCAACGGGCTACCTTCCTCAAACTCACTAAGGACCCAGGCACAAGAGCTGGTATTCAACTGGTCTTCCCACTTAGCCACAGAAGCCAGACAAAACCAAAAGCCACCCAACTGAAGCACTGGGGAAGAGCCGCAGCAGCTCAGCCCCAGGGGCCGAGACCCAGAGAGCAGGAGAGCACTCAGACAAGCCAGGCTGACTGCCCATGGCACCCAGGGCCAGTGGTGCCACAGTGAGGGCGGTGCAGGGCGGCAATGGACTCAGGCAGACGCATGGGAGGAGGTCGGGATGCGGAGAAAGAAGCCCCCGAGAAGCTGCCACGCCACCTTCTGCCACTCTCCTGGAGGCACGTGCGGCTACCAGCTGAGCCAAGAACCAAGCAAGGACAGAACAAGGAGGGCGTGCAGGAGAGTGAGAGCAGCAGCACAGGGTTGAGCAGAACAGGGCCACCTCAGCTATCTGATGGACGGAAGTCACAGCACTCAGCTTCTGCAGGCCTTGATGACTGCAAAACAGCAAGCACACCAGAAGACAGGGCCAGACGACAAAGACCAAAAGACCAAAGAGGAGCACGGGCTTCAAGACTGACCACGCACGCTCCTCAATATGCAGTGGGATCTTGATGAACCCAAGCCACAATGAAACCACCCTAAGTCCATCTGCATGAAATTCTTCTGGCCTGCTAGTACCCTGGCTGAGCAGCACAGCACAGCGTCAGTGGGGCCCTGCTGGTGCGGGGCTCACTGCCACGGCTGCTGCCCAGCAGCACAAGAGAACACACCAGGCAATGCCAGCTAGAGAGAGTGAACTCAAAACGTGAAGCAGGATTTCTACCAGGTGCGTACTGCTCTCACACCACCACCCATCGCCAACTCCAAGCTGAGCCACCTAAGAACTGTCCACACTGGCAACAACAGTAACGGGCAGGACTTGAAACACAGGTAATAGGGCTGGGACTGTGGCTCAGTGGTAGAGCACTTGCCTGGCATGTGTGAGGTGCTGGGTTCAATTAATAAATGAATAAAATACAGATCCATCAATAACTAAAAAAATATATATTTTTTTAAAAAATGGGTAATAGTGAGAACAGAAGCACCAAAGGCCTGCGAGGGCAAATAGGGTGAAATTACTGAGGCACATGCACCTTGTCTGGGAAGTGGCTAAAAAAAGGAACTCACAGTGGACCAAGCCGAGGATTTGTAGTATCTAGTGTGACCACTAGGTTAGAGTGCACCCACAGCAGGAAAAGAGTAAATGCTTTACATGCCTGATTGATCAAAACAAAGAAAAAGGAAAATAAACAGAAAAAACAAAGAGTAGGACAGAAGTTTCTTCCCGAAATGAGTGATCGTATTAACTGTAAACGTAAAAGTAATCGTATAACTCCTAACAACAGACTCCTGTTAACAAAAC
This sequence comes from Marmota flaviventris, assembly GCF_047511675.1. Lineage (NCBI taxonomy): Eukaryota > Metazoa > Chordata > Mammalia > Rodentia > Sciuridae > Marmota > Marmota flaviventris. The sequence continues at coordinate 76,835,924 of NC_092514.1, forward strand.
AAAACCCAGTAACACACCATTGCCAGAGACATGGCTTCAACTCAGAAGGGCACAGAGAGGACACAGGAAGGTAAACAAGTGACCACTTGTAAAGTGGGGCTAGGGCAGCCACAAGGCCGGCTCATGGGAGCCCCACGGACACTAGGACCTTCACAAGGGAAGTGTCAGGTTGGCAGAAGATACAACCAACCAGAACCCGTGTGTTCCAATGACACACTAAGAGGCAACACCTTCACCTAAGTGATAAGCCACACACAGGTGCACCTGAACACCTGTTAGAAACCTCGACTGAAGCCAGGGGCGGTACACACAGCCGCGAGATGTTGAGCCGCAGCCGCTGCAGGCCTCGGAAGTGACCTCACCAAGAAGGACTGGCATTCTCTGTAGTGTACTACCCAACCACACTGGGACTAAGCTTGAAAGCAGGAAAAAAAAAATTACTAGGAAATCCTGAAGGTTTGGAAAGCTAAAGAAGCCGGGGGTGAAAGTAGAAATCAGAAAATTTTGTGAACTGAAGAATGATTTCAACCCTTCAATGCAACTCCCATGAAAATTTCAACAGGTCATTTTTGAGGAAGCCTAAGAGCCAACTACAGGAAAGAGTATTTTATAGAGGAACACAGCAGGAGGACTCCAACTGCCCACCATGGACACAGTCTGCACAGCTGCAGCCCTGAAGTGGGCAGTGCTGCTTCAGGACAGACAGACCCTGGCAGCCTCACTGGAGGGGGGCTGAGGGCGACACGCACAGGGCAAGGGCAGGGCCACACGGCCTGCCCCACACCCACTGATCCCAGTGGGGCACAGGTGTAGATGTGAGCCTGCAGAGCATAGCTGTTTTCAGGACCCTGGGGTAGGCAAGAATCAAAAAGCACCAAGGGGAAAAAGAGATCCACACACTGGACTACCCTAAAATGCAGAACTTCTGTTCATCAAAAGATGTCCTTACAAAAGCAAAAAGGTGCCAGGCACTGTGGCCCACACCTGTTATCCCAGTGGCTTGGGAGGCTGAGACAGGAAGATCATGAGTTCAAAGCCAGCCTTAGCAACAGTGAGGCACTGAGCAAGTCAGTGAGACCCTGTCTCTAAATTAAATACAAAATAGGGCTGGGGTGTGGCTCAGTGGTCGAGTGCCCCTGAGCTCAATCCCTGGTACCAAAAACAACACCAAAAAAAGGCACGGGGCTGGGGCTGAGTGGTTGAGCACTCGTCTTGCATGTGTGAGGCCTGGGTTCCAGCCTCAGCACAAAAAAAATAAATAAAATAAAGGTATTGTGGGGCTGGGGATATGGCTCAAGCAGTAGTGTGCTCGCCTGGCATGCGTGCGGCCCGGGTTCGATCCTCAGCACCACATACAAACAAAGATGTTGTGTCCGCAGAAAACTAAAGAATAAATATTAAAAAATTCTCTCTCTCTCTCTCTCTCACTCTATCTTTAAAATAAATAAATAAATAAATAAAGGTATTGTGTCCACCTACAACAACAACAATAACAAAAGATTTTTAGTCATAGAGGTACACAATTTCTTTATTTAATTATTTATTTTTATGTGGTGCTGAGGATCGAACCCAGGGCCCCACATATGCTAGGCAAGGGCTCTACTGCTAAGCCACAACCCCAGCCCAAAATATGTTTTTTTTTTTTTTTTTTTTAAAGGATTTACATCTAGAACCTGTTTTTAAAATTTATTATCATTGTTATTGTTATTATTATTATTTAGTGTGGTGCTGAGGATGAAACCCAAGGCCTCGCACGTGCTAGGTGAACACTCTACTGCTGAGCCACAACCCCAGGCCAGAATCTGTTTAAACTCCTACAAATCAATAAGAAAAAGACAGACAACCCAGTAGGAGAAAAAACCAAGACTTGAAAGGAAGTCACAAAAGGCGACACCCACGTGGCTCACAGCCCATGGAAAGGTACATGAGGTCATCAGTCAGGCAGGGGCTGCAAACAGACCCAAACGAGGGGCCTCCACACCCACACCCACCCTTCAGAAGGGCAGCTCTCAAAAAGGGAGAGGAGATGGGAAGTGTAGGGGACTCTCTGTGCTACTGGAGGAGCCACTGTGGAAAACAAGTCCACTTGGCAGAGCCAAGGCCACACCCAGGACCCCCTCCCAAGTGCACAACAAGCCACACACCCATGGGCACTGGAAGAAACGCTTGGCACAGCAGGCTAGCAGCTTCCTGTCCTGCCAAGTGAGTGGACAGCGGTGATGGCACAGAAAGGAAAGCACACAGCCGCGGGCAGCAAACTCCTCGCAGGCCCAGGGGTGAGCTCAGACGGAAGGCTCAGCACAGGGCCCACGCCCAGGGACACACACCATGAGGCTGTCAATTTGAAAACAGAAAAAAATTATTCCAAAACATCAACAGAAGACAGCAGCAACCTCTGGACTGTGAGGGTGGATGACCAAGAGGTGCCCGAGGGAAGTTTTGGGTGCCAGAATGTTCTCTACCTGACCCGGAAGGTGGTTCTGTGCCTGGGCACCCTTTGCAAAGGTGGGTCAAGCTGTATACCTACCAATACACATGGGTAAGAAAGAGCTCAGCGACCCCATCAAGAGTGAAAAAAGCATGAGTCCACAGGAAAAGAAAAGCCAGTGGCTTCCAAACCACGTTCACGTTCACGTTCACTCCAGGGAAGCCAAGAGGAAGGTGGAAAGGTAGGAGCGAGAGGTCATCAAGCACACGGGCAAAAGGCCCCGAGATCCCGTGTCCAGACGCTTCCTACAGACACATTCCTGCACACGCTGAAATGCCCACAACAGCTGACCTTGCAGCACAAGGCTCGAGACAGGCTCCTGGGAGCCTGGGCCATGGACCGTCCCCAGAAGGCAACCTGGGGAGCAGCTCCTCCTGGCAACAGCTCTGAGGTTCACACCACAGCTGTGCAAGCAGCCTGGAAGGGTGCAAAGTGGGGCTGGGTGCAGAGTTGTGCAGTGGACTTGCCTAGCATGTGTGAGCCTGGGTGTGATTCCAGCACCACAGGAGAAAAAAGCATGAGCACGCACACACAAGCACCCCCATGTGCATGCTGCCTTGAGAACATGGAAACACGTAGTGGGGAGAAGCGGTGAAGCCCCAGCACTCGGGCAGGAAGGTGAACTCTGGGAAGCACCGGACGCACATGGACACTGAGGACAAGGACTGCTCAGCCTGACTGTACCACTGTCCAACTGCCTCCTTGACCAAGTTCCCCTTGTGCTAGGAAACAAAACCAGTCAACAGAACCCATCTGAACACTGAGAGGGGCTCTGCACCGCCACCTCCTCTCCCAAGCCAGCCTGGCTGGCCACTCACTCACCTGGGAGGAGAGGGCGTTCTTGTGGGCCTTCTTGTAGATCAGAGCTGGACAGATGAAGCAGATGAGGCTCCCCATCGTGGCCCCCGTGAGACCCAAGATAGTCTCCACTGGAACAGATGCAACAGCAGGGGTGAGCCAGAAAGAGCATGCGTGGGGAGAGACTGCACGCCCAGCTGGCGCACAGGTGGGCAGCATTAAGGTGAAGGCTAAGTGTCAGTGAGGAGCCAGGCAGCCACTGTGCCCCGAGGGCTCCACAAACCAGGGTCAATTCACCAGGCTGCTCTGGCTGCCAGTCTTTAAAGGGCAGTCATCTGGAATTTCCTACCAAAATCAGTTGTTGACTCCACATGGCCTAGGTCATACTGCCTGCAATTTCACAGGTGACTCAGTGACTAGTCCTAGCACACAACAAAAGCCAGGGGCAGAAGTGTGCTGGCCAGGTAGAGTCCCAGGAAAAACCTGGACAGGTGGCTTCTGGGGCGGGCACCTGCAAGTTCCTATCTGGTGACAAGCTCCACCCACCACGTCTGTGAGGGAGTGTGTGCCTCTGGACACTGAAAGTGCTGCTCTGGGCCTCAGACCTTCCCCTGGGTACTGTGTTGACAAGTTGGGAGTCAACAGTGACAGTAAGGAAGCAGCAGCTTTACAGCCATTCACTTTACAAACTGGGCCCATGTCCCAGCTCTGAGTCTCTGCCCAGGTGCCGAACTGCTTGGTGTCAACACACATTTGCTGCTCCATCCGGCTGCCAACGCTATCCCCTGCTTCTCTGTGGGCCAAGGGAAAAAATAGCCTGGGAGTTTCTGGGCTAGTAGGAGACCAGAGGACGGCATGGGAGCTGGGAGCCTTGGCTGAATGCCAAGACACAGGGCAGGGACACCTGGACCTTGTGTGGAACGTCAAGAATGGAGTAGAAGTGGAGAGAAAGGAGGGGCCGCCCACCTTACCTACCATTGGGGATCATGATGCCACCAACCATGGTTCCAAACACGACGGAGAGGGTGAGTGCCTTGAACCGGAGAGGCGGCATATAGCCTCCAGCAGCAAAGGTCCCATCTTTTTGCTATATGGAGGAAATAAAAGGTTTGAAAGGGTGGATCTCCTCACCACTCTCCTGAGGAGCAATGCTGTACTGGGCTCTGACAAACGCACCAGGCTCCACGCTGGGGGAAGGGAGCTCCTGGCAGGTAAGCCCTGCAGCACGGCTGGAGAGCTCTCTACCCAGGTGCTGACCACCCATCCTAAAATTTGGCCTACACACCCACAGAAGACAGAGTCAAGTCCTTCCGTTTTCCTTTTCATTTTCAGAGCAAAGCCACAGAGAGATTATCAAAAGAAACACCAAATGCAGACAACACTTGTTCCGCAGGGAGGCAGCCGGCATCTCCCAAATGCAGGCTGCAGAGCTCAGGCAGAGGCCCTGCCACACGTGGGCACGCCCCCATGCACCTGGCTGTGTTACCGTCATCTCTGAATGGTCCGTAATGAGCAAATAACAATTTCAAAGTCCGGGAAGAAGAAGAAAAAAAGGGGGGGGCGTTGTATAAAGTGGCAGAGCCCCCTGCACCCGGCCTCATGCATGCCACGCACAGAACACAGAACACTTTCCAGGTGGAGTGGCACAGGCAGAGGCAGCTGGCCTTAGAATCCCATCCAGGAGCTCCAGACTACCTGGTTCAGATCCTGGCTCTGCCACTCACCTGCCTCAGGTTCCCCCTGCCAAGAGAAACATCTCATCAAGCTGCAGTGAGGACCCAATGAGTTAACACACAGGAAGGGCTGACCATGCTGATCTCTGGCTAGAAACAACTGCAGAACCTTTCAGAACTAGAATTTCAAAGCACCAATTTTCAGAATAGACTGACACAGGATGAACTGAGAGAGGGCTGGAGCCACAATTTCTACTCTGGTGCGACAATTTGTCCAAGGTTTTAAGGTCTATAGCCCAGGAGTCCCAGTACTACAGGTTTACCAAGAATACGCTAAGAAATACTCCAAGAAAAGGGGAAGTAGGGGAACCGTGTGCACATTCATAAGCCAGTTACCCAAGGAGGTCAAGGGGAAAAGGCTAGGAACCATCCATAACAGGGTGCAGGTGCTGAGATTTCCAAGGACTCTCAGAGAAAAGCTGCCTACACACCCGCAGAAGACAGAGGGACAAGGAGCTGGAGGGATGGTGCTGTGCTTCTGTAATCAGACCCAGGAGGTGGGGCAGCAGGTACACAGTGCTACTTACGGGAAGACTGCAGGTGAACTTTCTTCCTTGATACTGCCTTTCATGCCACTATTGATTTTTTTTAACTTTACAAAAAAAATGATAAAATGTATGCAAATGCACAAATGCTGTTGCAATACAAAATACATGTTTCCACCAAACAGAGAGAGATGGACTTCAGCAACCCACAGGTGGAAGCAGGGTGGGGTGAGCCAGGGAGGACTCCACAGCCAGATGAGCAGGCCTCACCTTTGCCCTGCAAGAGCCTGAGTCCTAACCTCTGCCTTGTTTGGCTACAGGTGCCTGAATGCTAGCAGAGGCAGACCAGGGTGCCAGCACATGAAGGGCACTTGGTCTCTGGACTAGGCCTCTGCCATTGCTAATGCCAGAGTCCACAAGGAGACAAGAGCTGCAGCTCTGCCACAACCATGTCCCTGGCCTTCACGGGCAGGGAGGCCTGTGCCAGCTGCCCTTCCCAGTCTGCCCGCTGGACTCTCCCCTGGATTCTCTAGGACCACTAAACAACCCCTTGCCATAGTAGTTTAAGTGATCTTGTGTCCCTGGCCACCAGGAGTCCCAGCTGACAAGGCAGGTGGGGCCCAAAGACCTAGGGCAGAATATGCTACCACAGAGAAGCTTCCAGTCGGTGCAGACCGTTTAGCTAAGCACCTCTGGACAGGTAGGTGGGAAGCCAAGATGGTGCAAGGCTCCTGTGGACACTCTGGAGAGGGGCCCAAGCCCAAATAACCTGGGCCCAAGTATCATACGAATGTCTTTGATACACAGCAACAGCAGTGAGGAACCAAGAAAGCCTTTCTGTTTCAAACCTCTATGAGAAATTTTCTTGTAAAGGCCTAGGCAGCTATCTTGAATACACACAGAGCAGTACAGAAACCTTTTAATTGTTAAGGTTTCCCAAGTCACACAAAAGTGAAAAAGCAGTGTAACAAGCCCAGCCCTGCCTCCAGTCTTTGTCAACACTGGCGGTCATCTGGTTCCTCCATCCCTCCCCAGGACTGCTCAAAAACAAAAGCTGCTTCTATTCCCGCTAATTCTGATGACAGTATCCATGCTGGGAAATCAGAGGCCAACCTAAGCTTCTGGCACACCTGGCTTGACCCCAAAGGCCCGTCTTTGGTCCTCTTTCTTCCAAAGTTGGCTTAAAAATTGCCTCCTAGGGGCTGGAATGGTTAAGCACATGCTCAGCACTGTTCCCACTGAAGCCTGCTTATTTTTAACTAGGAAAAGCCCCCCTCCCACCACCTACGAAAACAGGATGAGCACAAGCAGTGGAGGACACCCCAAGAACCATACCTGCTGCTCAAAAAGCAGCGTGTTCAAGGCCTGCCTGCACGGCAGGATCATCATGGGGAAGCCCACAGCCACCGACATCACGAAGCCCACGCGGATCATCTCTGTCACCAGGTTGGAGGGGAAGTGCATCAATACGTTGCCTGCAGTGGCCTCAGTGAAGCTGACGTACCCAAAAAACCCCACCTGTCAGAGGAAACAGCAACATGGCAGAGTGTGGGGAGAAGGGCTGCTCCCAGAATGCCCTCAAGCCCCTTCCCAAAGAAGCTGGTGCAAGAGAGGGCCTGCCAGGGACAAAAAGGCCACTCGGCTCCTCCTCTGTAAAACGCCGCCCCCCGACAAGCAGAGGGCATCTTAAAATGCTAAATGAGGAGTCCAACACAGCTTTCCAAGAGGGTCCCAGGGAGGAGAAAACGGAGCTGCCTGGGTGGAAGGCAGGCACCAGAGTGCTCCCAAGCCCTTCCAAGGACCCACTCGTAATCTGGGTCCAAAACACAACCAGGGAACCATGATCCTCTACAGAAGTAGACGCAGGAGTGGACGATGCTTGCCAGGGACCATCCCTAGTTACCTAGAGCAACACTAGAAGCACAAAAGCAAAAGAAAGAGGCCACACCTTCTCCTACTTATAATCTGATTGAAAGACAGAAATTGGAGCAATAAGACTGCAAGAAAAATTTACCAAAATGCTAACAGTGACTGCATTTACAGATTGGGACTTGAGGTATTCTCTCCTACTATTTGATACCTCCTCATTTCTCTTTAGTGGACACACCCCACCTCTGGAGTAAGTTAACAAAGTTCTGGGAGAGGGTAAGCAGAGTCCCTCTACTAGAGCAGTCTGGGCAGCTCTGCTGCTGAGGTGCTGGGTTCCTCAGACTGGGAGATGTCAACGCAGCCCAGGGTGAAAGGCCTAGCACGACCAGCCCAGTAATGACCGGGGTTGAGAAGAGGACCTGTTTTGGGTTGCTACATGAGCAGTGCACCCCCGGACACTGGAATGGGACAGTGACACCTCTGCATAATGAAGGGTCTCAAGGGCTAGAGCCCCCTGCTGATGCGACCCAGGAGAGGAGAGGCACAAACAGGGTCCTACCATGACATAGAAGGTGGTGACCACGTTGAGAGAGGAGGCAAATATGGAACTCATGGTCTTCACTGACGGTTCGTCCAGGCTGTCATAGGTGGGCAGGACCTGGCTGTGTGGAGACAAGAGGTTCTTAAAGCAGGCTCTGCAGAGCCTCGCCCGCCCTGGCGGCCAGCTCCCAGGACCTCTTCTGCAGTCTGGCCACTAGCACCTCTTCACATGGCACTCATCACACACGGACTCACCACCCTAAAGCCAGCAGGTCTCACGACACAGCAGTGGCAGCACCGTGATGGCCCCCAGACCAGCCCCCAGAACATGTTCCACATGGATAGCTCACAAGTACTACAGAGCCAAGGCCATCTGTGTCGAGGGGACACAAGATGCCCACTGCGGAGAGCATGGCACTGAGGATTAAGGCAGCTGCTCAGACACACCTCAGGGAAGGGAGAGTCCAATGGAACAAGCCTGGCAGTTGTAGCCCCGCCAGCACTCTGGCCAGGTGGGAGTGGAATGCGCAGAGAGGGGACAACACAGACACACTGCCCAGCTGGCAGCCTCTTATCTGTGTGATGAGAACACTGGCTCCTGTCTCATACCTGGTGCCAGAAGTATGGTGCTACTGGGCAGATGGGAGGGACCCAGTCACTGGCTGGGCAGGGGATGACAGCCCCACACAGGTTCTGCAACTGCACCCTGAGGACATGAGGCAGCACTGAGGAAAGCTCAGGGACAGGATGCCTGCAAGGGGTGGGAGCCAAGACAGAAAGGAGGAGACGGGGCCACGAGGAGGTGGGAGCTATGCTGGGAGCAGTCTCAGTAAGGGCACAAGGGTTGACGCAGGCTCAAGAGGGAGTCCAGTGGTGCCCTCTAGGGCAACCTAGGCTCAAGGCACAAAGGACACGAGGTCAGTGCAGGGCAGGAGGAGAAGGTCAGGAAGCAGCTACTAAGTAGATAAGCACAAGGTCAGTTGAGCCAAGTAACAAAACTGCCTTTTAAAAGTGAAAGAAAAACAAAAAAGAACACCCGAGCCAGATCCAAGAGCAGACGAAAACAAACAGGTGGGAAGGCCCAGCCCGGTGAGGCTGTTCACCCAAGCTCACGGCACACTGTCCCTCAGGCCACCTCAACACAGGCCACCACAGCAGTCAGGATAGGCAGGAACTGGCAGCCACATGCCCATGCAGCCCAGCAGAAAGCCAAAGGAAGATACCAAAAGCCCCGGCCCCAAAGCTCTGGAGAAGACTATGTCCTGTAACCAGCTTCTCAGTGCTCACCATCTGCCCAGAGCCGGACCACACCAGGAACCCAGCCTGTGGGGATCAGCACCAGAGACCCATGACGCATGCTTGCCCCTGGCCCCAATACACTCAGAGAACTACTGGGAGGAAGCTGCAGCAGCTACGAGGAGGGACACCTGGGGATGGACAGGGTGGAGAGGCCAAGTCACAGGCTCTCCTCTAACCTGCATTCCCAGGGACCCCTGGACTATCCCCTGGACTGGACAGAAGAAAGGTCAGAGACATAGACCTCCCAGCCCCCTCCACAAAGTTCCCATGCTCCCCTGGAGGGCGTGACTCTGAGCACCACTGCTGGCACCCGAAGGTGTTCCCAGACCACCCACCTCGCAGAGTAGCCTCCATCATAGCTGTCCCCACTACTGGGACTGGGACCCAGGTCTCCAGGGAGACTGCCCTCCCCAGGCCTCCTATGATCAATGCTAACACAGCCACCTCTCTGGGCACAGGATGACAGTTCTGCATCAGCCAGCATTCACTGTGTGAAGCCAGGAGGACCACACAGTGAATCTGAAAACGAGACCAACAGGGACAGGCTCCTGGCTGCAGAGTGCCCTGGGAGTGAAGAGACCCTGTCACTGCACCTGGCGAACATTCGAGTATTCAAGGCTCCAGGGCAGCAGGCTGCCCGGCATGGATGAAGAGGACAAGTCTTTGGCCCTAGGCCCTTCTGGGAAGAGGACAAACCTGCACGTAGCTGCCTGAGATCCCCCTCCCAATCCACAACTCGCCTGAGAATCAAACCCAACAGATGTGCATTGGCTGCTATGTGGACACCACTGAAGCAGCCAGACTACAGGCTTAGGTTTAAAACAACCCAAACACACAGACAGAAAGGACAACTGGTAACTAGGTACACAGTGCAAGAATGCAACTTCTGTCACCGATGATAATGGGGACATTAAACAGCAAGGCTGGAGCACGTTCTGGCGGAAACCGAGCTGCCAAGAGAGAGATGGTAAGTGGGAAATGACGATTTGGATCTCGTATGTGGGTGTAAACACAGCAGTGTGAGCAAATTTTATCTGTCACATTAGTTTACGATTGGCATAATACATGCCCACTGCTGCTATGGGGGGGCCCACTCTGCCAGCCCCCTGCACGCTGATGGTCTTTTCCCGTCTGCACCGGATTTACGCCTCTCTTTTCAGCCAGTTACTGCTCCCGTCCAGGCATGAATCACTAGCTCTTGCCACCCTGGTAGAGAAGGTACTGCCGCTGCGATGGCGGAGCAGCCTGATCTGCATTCACAGAGCCCCAAGTGCCAGAGTGAGCCTGCCCGCCTGCGCACACACAAGACCGGAGATGTCCCAGCAGCAGCCTGAACTCAAATGTTTGTGCAATTTCCTCTCAACATTCTCAGAACAGCAGCTAAATTCTGGCAAAACACTCGGGACTCTGCGCAATCAGATGGCTGTGCTGCTGCCGCACCCACAGCCAGCTTTCCTCTCCCAGGATCTGGCAAAGCAGGCGCTCCAGCCAGCCAGTCCCAGCAAGAGTCTCTCCGGGTCACACAGAACTCACAGGTCACACTGGAACAAGACAGCACTCTTCAGCTCCGTGTGGTTGACAAAGACAGGCACTGGGCACGGCCGTCTGCACCCTCCCCCCACCACCCACCCCAGCAGTACTCACGATTGGCAGGCGAAGGACATGCCAAAGATGGGGATGCAGCGGAAGACACCCTCCCAACGGACGTAGCTGACCCGCTGCAGCCACTGCCCACCAAAAAGGCCATGCTTGAGGGAGGACAGCACAATCTGCAAGGAGAGAGCAGGGCATAGGTCAGGAGCAGCCTCCTTCGGCCGACCTCCTGAGGCAGGAGGCACGCGGCCCTTCCCACTCCACTCTGCGGCTGGAGGACCCCACGCCTTCCCGGGCTCTCTGCCTCCTGCCCTGGAGAACTCTGGTTCATGCCACAGGTTGGCTGGACACTGTCAAAGGAATGCACCCAGCTGCATAGGATTCCCATTCCCTGCTCACATCCGAGCCACTTTCTACAAGGGCCACTCAGCCCAGACAGAAGCACAACCTTGCTCACTCACCCTGCCCAGTCCCAGTGCCCGTCAAATTACAGAGGACAGTCTCCTCAATATGGAAAGGTCCTTCCCTGGCCCTGGATCATGCTGAGCACAGACATCTTTCAAGAGCTCAACCAACTGAGGGGCAGCTATCTGAAGGGCAAGGACCTAACATGCTAGACTAGTCCTCAGAGAGCTGTGAAATGCCAGAAAACTGCAGCTCCAGCAAATAACCCGCAGCTGGCTCCAGTGCAAGCCGCCTGTAGAAACACCAGGTCCCTTCCCTCAGGAAGAATCCATTCTAATTTTGCTGTGAACAGCTCAAGTCCCAAGGAACTCACGGGGCAGGCTCTCCCAGGGAAGCCTCCCTATCCTCAGTGTCAGTGCTACACTTTATCTTCCAGCCTAGTCCACCAAAATGCTCACTTAAAAAAAACAATAACTTGCCACCATGGGACAAAAAACTGAACTGCCATGCTCTGGATCACAAATCCCACATGAAAGGTCTTTCCAGAAAAATGCAGACATAGGGCCGGGGATGTAGCTCAGTGGAGAGCATTTACCCAGCATGCACAAAGCCCTGGATCCAATCCCCAGTGTCATAAAAAAAAAAAAAAAAAAAGAAAAGAAACGAAACTATGCAGGTGCTACACCTGAGTCCCCAGAGCCACTCCTGCTGAAAGTGCTCACTGGCCAGGAGACCTGTGGGCTTCATGCACATTCTGATCTTTCTAACACATTTCTCAGGCTTGGAGCCACTTCCCCATGGTTCCCCAAGAGGCACTGGCAGATAAACCAGGTCTGGGCATGTGACTGAGCCCTTCCACAGGGCACAAGGCTCTCACCACAAACATGAAGACAGTGTAGAAGATGAGAGCCATGGCACTGAAGGACTGGATGGAGGCCATCATGTTCCTCTGTAGGCTGAGCGGGAGCACAATGCACAGGGACACCACGAAGAGCAGGAACACACGGAAGGTGCCGGTCACCTAGAAGGGAATCAGCAGGGTCTCCTGGGTTGCAGCCCTGAGCTCACTCACTAGCAAGGGTATGGGGAACACCATGGGGCCTAGGGGACCAACAGCATCTAAAGCAGAAGGTGGTGAGTCTCTAGAAGTGGCCCTCAAGGTCACTGGGCAGTGTGGCTCAGTGCACATTTCTGAACACCATGGGATACAGTCCACCCCAGAATGAGATCAGCCAGAGCCGGAAAAAAAAAAAAAAAGAGAGAGAGAGAGAAAGAAAAAGTCAGCTGTTCCCTACTTCACACAGGGAAGGAAGGTGGTGGGAGCCTAGCACCCAGGCTGACAGAAACCCAGAGAACCTACTACAGGTTGCTTCTCCAGCCAACTCAAAGCCAACCTTGCTTCAAGCAGGCTAGGACTCTTGAAATACTGATCCAGAAAAATCAATGGCAAAACTCCAGACTGTGTTTACTTTAGCAGAACCTGTAAGGGTCTGGGGTACCTGACATGTCACTTGGCTGTAGCTGATACATGCTTACCCAGCTTCAGAGCTGCCGGCAGCCAGCCAGGGGTGGTGGGGGCTCTGCCAAGACACATTCTCCCAGCTCCAAACACCTGCGCACCTATCACAGCCCCATGCCTCTCAGCATGGGAGTGTCACACATGCAGAGTGACCTCGACAACCCACTAAGGGGGATGAGATGGACAGGTGCTGCACACACTGGCCTGCTGGGAAGCACTGCCAGGCAGCAGCAGCCACCACTGTCTCTCCTGTGCGTCCCACAGGACCAGTGAGACGTCTGGACCTGGGGTGCAGCTGGTGGTACAAAGACGGTCCCCTTGTGTTCTACAGGCAGAAATACGTCTACAGAGTCCATGGTGAGACTTGGGAAGTAGAAAATCAACTGGGAAGACATGCTCAGGGCACAGACCAGGGCCACACTCACTCACTGGAATGTTCTTGGCAATGTGTAAGTCTGGCACATTCCACTCATGCAGAGGACTGCTCCCCCCAGCCATAATCTTTGCAAACTGAAATCCTTTTCTACCCCACTGGCATCCAAATATGAAGAACTCTTCATAGAGAAGACCCTTTATGCGACATCATGTGTTCACCCTAGCCAGCCTCTGGCTACAGCTGTGCTGCCATCAGGGAAGTAAAGAGGTATGTGAGGGGCCCAGTTCACAGATGGGACCCTCAGGGGCAGGAACACCAAGCTTGGAGGATGCCACACGGAATCCCCCAGACTGCACAAAGCATGAGTCCAACAGCCCTGGCAGCAGTGCCCTCACGTCCACCTCAGCAGGATAAAGACAGAGCTCCCAGGGTGGCCACTCTAACCGATACCTGAGCACAGTGGCCAACAAGGGCCTGGCCACTTCACCTGCGCTGCACCTTGGTGTGAGACGTCCCACTGCCCCTCCTCCCCACTCATGCCTACTGCCATGGGCAGCACGGCAGCTGCGCGTCCTGCCTGTCCGCCACCTCCACAGAGGCTACCACAGCAAGGCCTCGAGCTCCAGCTCAGGGAGCATCAGTGGACTCAAGGCCCAGGGAGCGTCTCCCAGCCAAGCATACCGATCTCAGCTGGCTAGTGGGAGTGACCTGACCCCTAGGTGCCACAGACAACCTCCAGCAGGCCAACAGACCAGAAGAGATGAGAACGCCCTTACCTGAAACCCAAAGAGCCGAGCGAAGAAGTTAGACCCCAGGTCACCGATCACCACATAGAAGGCGATGCATGTTCCTAGCATCAGCCCAATCATGCTGCAACAAAGGAAACCGTGGGTTTGAAACAGTATTTTGAAGGAGTGGGACATCTTGTCATGACTGAAGCAGGGAGCAGGTGTCTGCAAGTCCTGAGGACAGGACTGAAGGCCAGGAAACCTGTTCCCTGGGCTGTGCTGACCCATGACTGCATAGGCTGGTGGGATGAGAGTGCAATTTCAAACGTCCAAGTTCACAGGACTTGGGCATGAATGGGGTGCACTCTATCGTACTTGGAGTGAAGACTGAACAACAGTGAACTTCTCTGTGTGGTACTGTATTTTTCTCTCGACAGGAGGGTCTCAAAGTTCTTTTAGCTGTGCAGAAATGCATCATGACGTAAGACAAGTTAAAAGAACAATGATCTAGCAGGGCACAGTGGCGCACACCTGTGATCCCAGCAGCTCAGAGGCTGAGACAGGAGGATCGTGAGTTCAAAGCCAGCCTGAGCAACGACGAGGCACTAAGCAACTCAGTGAGACCTGTCTCTAAATAAAATACAATTGGGCTAGGGATGTGGCTCAGTGGTCCAGTGCCTCTGAGTTCAATCCCCAGCACCAAAAAAAAGAACGATGATCTGCTCCCAAAAAAGGGAGGCCTCGCCCCGCAAGTTTACAATTCCCTAATTTAGAAAGCTAAAAGTACAATTTCCCAGTACCAAAAAATAAGCATATAAATAAAATTGCAATTTCCCAGCAAAGTTTCATCTCATAAAATTTTAGTCCAAATGAAAAAAACATGCCTCAGTTTAATCCGCCTATCTGCAGCAGTGCTGGGTTACAGGTGAGGGAACAGCACTGAGCCGTTATTTACAGTGGAGGGAGAGCTATTCTACTGGGTTCCAAGTTCCCCAGCTTTATGGACTTCTTGGTAAGACTTGTGTAAGGCTTTCAACCTTGCAGCAATCACTTTCAGAATAAGACACATTAGACTTTTGACTAAGTTATAAACCAATCCGCATGTGAAACAGGCCATTCGCCTCCTACATCCGCAGCATCTGCAGCTGCAGGTAATGATGAAGGAAAGAGAAGGTGGGTGTGGCTTCGCGGCTTACCTGGTCTCCACCAGCATCTTCCCGGCCTTCCCATAGGCGTGGAACGCTAGCACCAAAGAGAAGAAAAGCGCTCAGTCCAACGGTGAGCAGCAGGGCAGTGAGACCATGTGACCCAAACCCACTGGTCTTATGTGTTATGGATCTAAGGGGGATACTTTCAAATTCTGGCCCCAGGCATTTTGGGGAATCCACCCTCCATAAACAAAACCACATGAGACAAAAAGAAAGCAAGGGAGACAAAAGGCAGGTTGTTTTTTTCACATGACAATGTTGTTGTTGTTGTTTTTTTAAATATATATTTTTTAGTTGTAGTTGAACACAATATCTTTATTTTATTTATCTATGTGGGTGCTAAGGAACGAACCCAGGGCCTCGCATGTGAGAGGCAAGCGCTCTACCGCTGAGCCACAATCCCAGCCCCACATGACAATATTTTTAAAAAGAAACAGAGAAAAGTCCCCACAAAACAGAGGTTCCCAGCATGTGGCGACCACGAGGAGGCCTGCCTAGAACAGGGCCAATACAGAGGGCACAGGGGAAAGGTCTCCAGGGCTTGCAGGCACCCCGCAGGTCCAGCCCTTGGCCAGAAGGCCGATCTCCAAGCCTGCAGCACAGGAGGGAGGGCTTTCGTCTTCAACCTTCAATAGTGACTTGCAGAAGGAAACACAATCTTATGAGCATGTCACTCTTGGGACCAAGGGAGGAGAGGAGAGCTCTGGGGCTTGCCCGTGTCCAAGTAGACAGCCAGAATGCTGCACTGATGAACAGTGGGCACTGCCACAGCACAGGGCACCCTACCACAAACGGAGCCTCTGTCTTTCCTTCCTGACCCCAGAATCATTTCTAGAAATGAGAAATTGCTGACTTGGCAAGGTCCCTCCCAGGACCCTGATGGTGATCTGGTCATCATCAATTTCCCTATGGTCCAGTCAGATGAGGGGAAGGGGAAGTTCTGGTCTCCAAGGAGCAGCCCAAAGGGGGTGCATGTGACAGGATGGCTTCATCCTTGTCAGCAGCCCCAGCTTCCTGCTCATTTCCTTCACAGGGGGTTGGAGGCCCCCTGGCAAGGTCTGAAAGCAGGAAACATGCAGCCTGTTGGGTATGAATGATCCCGTCATTTTTAATTTACTTGGGAAAGGCCCTGTATTGGCAAGAGCTGGAGAACTGGCCTTAGCCTAGGCCCATCCTGAGAGCAGAGAAGGCTTCTGCCTCCAGGGGTCACTCTGGCCTTTCCCAAACTCAGCAGGCACCCTTCAAGTGCATCTAACAAAAGCCAAAGCCTGAGCCTGATCCCTACCCAGAATCCAGAATGCTGATCAAGACCTAAGCACCAGCTGGCAGGACACAGAATCTCCAGTCCCACAGGTGGAAGTGATGGTACCTGCCCATCCCCAATTCTTCTCCAAAAGAAAGCTGAGTCTACAGGATGCTTCACACTGGAATGCCTGCTGCAGAAAAGTTCCAGAACATGCCTGCATCCAGACATGGGAGAGTGGAAAGCCCACAGGAAATCAGAGAAGAAATGAGAGGCAGAGCTCTCTTCTGGCTCCTAGAACATGACTCCACGCAGGGCCATGCCAAAACCAGGCCCTGTCACTGCAGCCGCCCCTCTTCTCTCTTCTTTTCCCCTGGCTCACCCACACCCCAGTGTCTGCAGGTGTCCAAGAACCACCTCAGTGTGGGTGGGCACACCCTTCCCCACACTCATGGGCCCCCTCCTCCATCCAGGGCAGGCCACATGGGGACGAGGAGGCCAGCTGGCTCTGGCACCAGGGAAGCACCCAGGCTTTCCACCTGCCTGCCTCCTGCCTTCATTGGACCCTGAGAAACAGGGCCACCTTTTCCTCCCCAGCACCACAGGCTGCCCAGCAGAGCTGACTCCCACCCCCTCCTGCTTGCAAAACCCAGCAGCAGCAAAGGAGAGAAGGGGGTGCTGTGCAAGATGGGGGCACACACGGGGCAGAGAAGGGGTGCTGTTCAAAACAGAACAACACGCCACACACACCTGTAATCCCAGTGGCTCGGGAGGCTGAGGCAGGAGGATAATGAGCTCAAAGCCAGCTTCAGCTGAGGGGCTAAGCAACTCAGTGAGACCTGTCTCTAAATACAACACAACATAGGGCTGGGGGTGTGGCTCAGTGGTCGAATGCACCTGAGCTCAATCCCCAATAACCCCCATTAAAAAAAAGGACAACACATACAAGGCAGAGAAGGCCAGCCAGTGACTTCAACACAGCTCCTCCTGGAACCAGGGGAGGAATGGTATTGCGGACCCAACTGCTGCATGGGACACAGGGCCAGCAGCACACAGCAGGAGAAAGCCAAGGGTGGAAAGGGTCTGAAAGCTCAGTTTGACAGCCCTGTTTCCCAAGCCACACAGCACACGCCCAGGAAGCCCAAGGGCCATGGAATATGTGTGACACGGCACCGGCAACACTGGTTGCTCACAACCAAGAACTCAGAGGTCCCTGCTGCAGCAGAAGCAGCTTCTAGCCCAGACCACACGTGCCAGGATTTGGCCATAACTCAGGGCAACGACCAGGGCTCAGAAAGTTTCATGGGGGTCATGGCATCTAAACAATCGATTCTGATGCCTGTACATTTTCTGAAATGAAACGAGGCTTGAAGGAGGGTGTCCACATGCAGTAGGACGAGCTGGGCAGCAGTTGCCCACGTGGTTAAGGCTGGAGCCCAGGTGGCCAGCATACAGCACTGCTCACAAGGCAATTTTCTTTCAAATCTTGTCAAACCGGTTTGACTTCTCAGGAACTTTCGAAGAATAATCAGCCAGCCAGTTATCAAAAGCCATGACCTTCCCAGCTGAGGGCCCCACAACTTCTTTCAGGATACAGTATGAGTACTAAGCTGCAGTCTCTGCTATAAAATGCAGAGGAAGACCTCAGTGGGGACAAGCATCACACCAGCCACAGGTGTGCAGACCAGGAAGGGACTACTTCAGACCTAGCAGTTAGGCCCTCTCAGTATGGGTCAAGTTTCACCAATAACTCATACATACTCAATGACAACGAAAGACTGAGTGCCACTATCCTCAAGAGCAGAAGAGAAGGAAGGGGTCCCTGGGTTCTGGAGTCAGAAACAAATACTAGTGTCCCAGTGCCAGTGCAAGGCAGGCTGGGAGGAAACGAGAGGCTATGCCCAAGTTCACTGTGCATGTCCAGAGGAGTCTACTTTCTTCAGCCCTGTAATTCTGCACCCTGTTTCCTCTCACCAGTCTCCTCCCTGTGCCCCCAGAGCTGAGAGGAGGGAGCCAAGGCAGGCAGAGAGACCTGGAGAGAACAGAACACACACTACCCTGGCTGAATACACCAGACTAGGCAGGCAGACAGGAAAGTGAGGGCGGTGCCCTCAAAGCCAAAGTATTAAGAACCCAAACCGAAATGGAGAGCACAGCCTTCACTCCTTCTGACTAAAGTCACATTAAAGGAAGAAAAAACTACAGGAAACAAAACCGCAGCAAGGGAACCAGGAGACAGACAAAGCCTATCGTCTTTGTCCGTCTAATCCCAGATACAGCCAAAGCTCAGAACAAGATCCTCCATAGACTTCCAGGTGGGGAGTTCAGGAGAATCCCTTTCGACAGCTCCAAGGAAGGCTTCTGGGTAAGGGGAGTGACACAGCCAGGCAGCCCTAAAGAGGGTGAGCATAGCTATCCCTGCCAGACTTGGAGAGGAGGGTACATACATCACCCGCTCAGAGTGGGGGTGCAGGAGAGCACCTCAACCTTTCCCTATCACTTCAATACTGAAGCAGGTGATTCTATTAACACTTTTATTTTAAATTGCATTAAATTTTAAAATAAGAAAGAACATTGCTGTCCAAGAAACTCATTAAGAATAAAGTAGAGCTGGGCATAGTGGAGTACACCTTTTATCCCCACGGTAAGGAGGCTAAGGCAGGGGGAATCACAAGTTCAAGGCCAACCTGAACAACTAAGCAAGACTCTGTCTCAGAATAAAAAATAAGGAGCTAAAGGTAGAGCCCAATGGTAGAGCACCCCTGGGTTCAATCTCCAGTACAGCAAAAAATAGCAACAATAATAATTAATTTAAGAAATAAAATGGAAGAAAAACAACCAAATCAGAGGAATAAGACCCCACAGCCCCAGAGGTAGAATGTCATGCTTCTTGAGAAAGGGCTTAAGCGCAGAGAAGGCCAGCCAGTGACTTCAACCCAGCCCCTGTGTTGAACCAACTACTCCAAGAGCCAGTACTCACCCAGGCCGGCGTAGGTTCTCCGTTTGCTCAGGCTGGCAGACTTCACCAAGAACATGCATGACTGATGCGTCATCCAGGAGCAGAAGACCAAGAGCAGGGCACCCAGGACAATGCCACACTGGAGAGTGGAGACAAAGAGACATCACAAAACAGATCCTCCCCAGCACCTCCACCTCACACACAGCATCAGGGTTCACACAGCACTCTCTGCCGGCAGGGAGGCTCCACCGCAGTCTCCTCTTACTGAGGGCTGTTGCCCTGAAGCAGGGGAATCCTGCATGTGAATCTTCCCCTTCCTCAAGTCCTACTCGACAGCTAGGTATTGCCAACCCCGCTAGCTGGTTCCCCAATTCTCTGCACACACGTCACATTCACCACGTGTTAGCTACTTGGATCAACAACTATAAGTGGTAAGCACCTTCTGAGAGATAAGAGATGACATGTGTGACTTTCTTATAAGTTAAACAGACACTTCCCATGTGACTCTGCAACTAAACTCCTAGGTAATTCCCCCAGAGAAATGAAAACATGTCCTTGAACAAACCTATATCTCTATAGCAGGTGTAACCATAATCCCAAAACTGGAAAGTAACCTGGGTGGCCTTCAATAACAATAAAGAAATTGTGGTCCATCCATGCAAAGGAACATTATTCAGCAGTAAAAAAGGAACCACTGTACCCCTTTTGACATGAATGTATCCTGCATGCACCATGCCAACGGAAAGAAGCTAGACCCAAAGGCAATGAAGTGTGGTGACATTTATAGGACATTCAAGAAAGGTACAACCTGAGCAAGTTGTGCAGGTCACAGGGGTTGAGGATGGGAGAGTGTGGACAGCAGAGGGACAGAGGTCACTTTGTGAGGTGATGGAACTTGGTTGTGTGGCTACATGACAGTACCCAAACATCAAAATCCAAGGAACCACACCCTAAAATAGGTAAGTTTCACTGCATGTAAACTATCCCTTAATAATAGACTCTTTTTTTTTTTTTTAATTATTATTATTTTTTTTTTTTTTATTTTTCGGTGGACACAACATCTTTATTTGTATGTGGTGCTGAGGATCGAACCCATTGCTGTGCGCATGCCAGGCAGAGCGTGCTACCGCTTGAGCCACATCCCCAGCCCAATAATAGACTCTTAAGGGCTGGGGATGTGGCTCAAGCGGTAGCACGCTCTGCCTGGCATGCGCACAGCAATGGGTTCGATCCTCAGCACCACATACAAACAAAGATGTTGTGTCCGCCGAAAACTAAAAAATACATAAATATTAAAATTCTCTCTCTCTCTTTAAAAAAAAATAATAATAATAATGGACTCTTAAAACATCAGCACCTCTACGTGGGACAAGGCGTTAAGGGGTCAGGCAGTCTACAGGAACTCCCTGTACTTCCCACTCAGTTGGTCATAAACCTAAAACTACTTAAAAATGTAAATCCCAGCTGGGGTTCTGGCTCAGTGGTAGAGTGCTTGCCTCGAATATGTGGCACTTGGTTCAATTCTCAGCACCGCATACAGATAAATGATTAAAATAAAGGTCCATCAACAATTTAAAAAAATTAAAAAATATATATATAAATCTAGGGGCTGGGGTTCTGGCTCAGAGGTAGGGTGCTTGCCTAGCAGCTGAGGCACTAGGGTTCGATCCTCAGCACCACATAAAAATAAAATATTGTGTCTCCTAAAACTAAAAAATAAATATAAAAAAATATAAGTCTATCAATTTTAAAAACACAAATGAACCAGGCATGGTGGCACATGCCTGTAATCCCAGCTACTCAGGGGAGACAGAAAGATGGCAAGTCCCAGGCCATCTTGGGCAACTTAATGAGACACTGTGTCAAAATTTAGAAAATCAAGAGCTGGGACTCAGTGGTAGAGCACTTGCCCAGTATGTGCAAGGCCCTGGGTCCAATTGTCAGCACCACAAAAAATAAATAAATGCACACACAATGTGATGTCACCACACTCTCATCAGAATGGCTCAAATGGAAAAGAGACAGGATATCAAATACTGCAGAGTGTGGAGCACTTGGACCTCAGACACCTGCTGGCAGGAGTGAACACTAGAACATCGATCTGCCCTGGAAACTCTCAGCAGCATCCACTAGAACTGCACACACACACCTTGTGACCCTGATGTTCTACCCAGGTACACACCCAAAATAAATGCTATCACTCATAGAGCCTCAGTAACTGGTCCTAAGGGCTCCAAACAGGAAACACCAGAGATGCCTGCAAAGGTAGGACAAACTCTATTTCCATATGACAGAATACTACCAGATCCTGAAATAAACACACCAACTCCATCTAATGTCAGCAGAAAGCAGGCAATGGAACCTCCCACACCAGAGGCAGGTGGTGGCCTGTGTAGTGGGCAGGAGTGACTGGCAAGGACTATGGCATTCTTCAATGCAAAGTAAATCACTATGTTTGTTGACTTTATAAAAAATCACTGAGTATACCTGAAGCATATAAAGTTTTCTATACATTAAAATTCAACAAAATGTTTATATGTGTGCATGTGTGTGTAAGTGCCAGAATTACTGGGTGAGAAAAAGAAACACTAATGCAAGTTTTTTAATGACAGAGCTGCCAAACACTAAACACACCCCTCTCCAACTAGCGTGTTGGCTTCTGCTGAAGGAGATGATGAGTCCAGAGGAAGCAGCTGGCTGGCACTAAGGACACGTGTGACTGTTTCTCATCCTCTGCTAGCACAGAGGCTCCCGGCTAAACTTCCAAGCTCTTCCCAGGAAGGCCTCTGCTGACCTCATCCTCTGGCAGCGGCCTAATACCCAACACGCAGCAGGTGCTCCAAATCTGGGGACACATGAATCACCTGGGCCCTAGTCCCAACCACGGAGGCATTTCACAGCCACCGCTATCCCCAACAGTTCTGCTGCGGACACTGGGGGAGGCAGGAATTCCGGAAGCACCCTGGGGTAACACAGTGCTGGGATGCCCTAGCCAGGGGCTCTGGTGACATCGGGGCTCTGGTGACATCGGGGCTCTGTCCTCCCGCCTACACTGGCCAACAATGTTAGACTAACAACCCACACGAAAAGGCTGCAGAGCTCTGCGTGCAGGACGGAAAATTCCTGGATCGCAACTTTTTTTTTGATGTTTTCATCCAAAAGAGCTACTTGTGAAACACGCGAAGTGCTCAAACAACTACCGGCACCCACCTCCGGCTCCAAAATGCCCGTCTCATTTTTTTTTAATATGTATTTTTTAGTTGTTGCTGGACCTTTACTTTATTCACTTATTTATACGTGGCGCTGAGAAGGGAACCCAGTGTCGCACACAGGCCAGGCAAGTGCTCTGCCACTGAGCCGCAGCCCCCCATCGCATGTTCACTGCCTGCCTCTTTGGCGTGGCCAGCGGCCAGGACCTCCCGGCAGCGGGACCGGGGCCAGCGCACGGTTAACGGCCCCGGGAGGGCGCGGCCTCCCGGGCGCCCGCCCGCCGGCGCAAGCTGCGAGCAGGGGCCACGCAGACGCGGCGCTGTCCTCCACGTGGCAGTCACTCCGCGGTGACACCGACCTCTCCGCGCCCGGGCCTTGCCCTGGCGTCGGCGCAGCCCGGAGCGGGCGCGGCGCGGCCTGCGGGCGGCTCGCACGTCGGCGGCCCGGCTCACCTGCTTGAAGCAGAAGGGCATGGTGAGCACGCTGACGCCCACGATGCTGTTCACCACGTTCGTGACCAGCCCCCAGTTGGAGGCGGCGGCCGCCGTCATCCTGAGTGTCGGGGCGGGGGCGCGCAGTCAGCCTCCAGACCCCGCCAGGCCGCGCGGCCGCCTCCCAGCCATGCTCCTGCGCTCGCTCTCGCGGCCCGCGGCGCCGACCCGGAAGAGCCGCGGCTCTGGAGCTACACCTCAGCCCCGCTTCGCCGGCCACAGCACACACACTTCCGCCTTCCGCTCACTCCCTGCCCGGAAGTGACGGTAGCGAAGGCGGGGCACGGCGGGACCGAGCCAGCAAGAGGCGGTCCCGGAAAGTTGAGAGGGATGGGGGCGGGGCTTGTACGACGGGGCGGGCCTCGGGGTGGTGAGCGCCAATGAGAGGCAAGCGTGCCCAGGAGGGGCGGTGCCGGCGCGCTAGCCCGGTTCCTGCCTGGTACTTAGCCGCGCTAACCAGGTCGGCTCCTCCTTGGATACTAATGGGGCTGGACGGGCAGGGGTTCTTCCCCTGGGAGCTTCATGCGGAAGGACAATCAGGGCTGGAGAGAAAGGGGGTCGCTGCGCCCTGCGAAGAGGAGCGGGGTTCTAGCCTTCATCGGCAGCGCTTAGCCCTTACGACTGATTTTAGGGCGTGTGCTTGGTACTCTGATGGCCGAGGCACTGTTGTGGGACATATGAGGCAAGGCACGGAAGAGAGCAGGAAACGCTTTTATTTGGCTGCAGCCAGGTTCAGAGGGCACAGCTTTTGCTGTAATCAATCAATAACCTGAACCCCGAGTTCAGGGAGTTTCAGAGTCTTATACCCAGCATGTAAGGGGAGGGGCTCAGAAGTTTACAGTCTGTAGAAGTTCACATAAAAGCAGCTTTTTCTTTCACTATTCTGGGCAAGTTCGCCCTTCAAGGACAACACCTGAGAAGGGGAGAGCCTCTTCTCCCCTCTCTTTCCTCCCCCCTACCAGCTGTTACCATGGAGCCCAATTGGTAACTTCTCTTATCCTAGAAATGCGGACATCTCTGTGAAGCCCAGCTCAAGGCCAGAGGCCTAGTTTGCACATTTGTACAAACTGCTATACTAGATACGGTTGTGAAAAACTAGTAAGAGGGTGTCCAGCACCTGGAGTGCTGATTTCTTCCCAGCCAGTAGCCAAGTAAAACAGGGCAACACGAAACAAAGGAAGTTTATCTACATTAAACTCTTTTGCAGAGACTCTTGTTGACAATCCTAAAATCAGCCATGGTGAAGATTTCTGGAGAAATCTTCAGAAATGCCCAGTTAAGACTTTTCTGTGGAGAAAGGGGTGCCACTTCAGCACCGAGGGGTTGGTCCACTCCGCTACCGGCAGGAGACTTAGCTAAGACAGAAGCCGGACGTGGAGTCTGCAGAATCGCCCCTGCAGTAGTGGGAGGAATCTAACGGCCTAATATGAAAAGGAGCGAAGGAAATGTGAGAGGAAGAGATGGAAAGACTGATGTGACCAGAGAAATCTGGGAGAGCTTCCAGAGCGGGTGGCCAATAGGCTGGGGCTTGGACAAATGAAAATTCTTCCTGTAAAAATGGATGTTGGGGAGGTGAGAGAAGAAAGGAGGGCCCTGACCCATAATAAATCCTGATATCTGGCGATGCCCACCAGTCCCCTGAGCTGGAATTGCACATGAGAATTGCAGGTTGCTGGGGAAGCTCTTGGCCATGTCTGCAGGCAAATGCAGGGTCTTGTGTCTTAAATGAGAGGCTCTTCAGGCATGAGGCAGTGCAGCCACTAAGTAATGCCCTGTCCCACCTTCAAGAGAAGAAGAGGAGGAGATGCCAGGAATAAGAGTAACTGAGTACAAAATCAAAATAATAAATGCCTGCACTCATTTATTTTATGCAAATATACAGTATATAAACTACTTTTGATTAATTATGTAATTTTTATGAAATTTCGTGTTCAAGATGTGAAACTTTTTTTAATATCTATTATTTTTTAGTTGGACACAATATCTTTATTCATTTATTTTTATATGGTGCTGAGGATCGAATCCAGGGCCTCACACATGCTAGGCGAGTACTCTACCACTGAGCCACAACCCCAGCCCCAAGATGTGAAACTTAACACAGGTTGTAATGAATAATAATACCTGTGGGGACTTCAGCTTTAAGAGCGGGGTTACTAGAAACTCAAACTTGAGTTCCTCCCCAGTTCCCTTTTCCCTACCACTCTGAAATCATCATTATCCAGATTTTATCATTACTTTTCTTTAAAGTTTACCACATACGGATATACCACTGAACAATTATGGGGAAGACTATTGCTTGTGTCTTTATTGTTATTTATTCCAATTTAATAGGGATTTGGCCTACACATGTGGCTGCCTAGAATAAGGAAAACAGTTCCCAGCCTCCCTTGCAAGTAAGGGCGACCATGTGACTAAGTTCCAGCCAACAGGAAGTGAGCAAAAATGACAGCTGCAACTTCTAGACCAATCCTCAGAAGGAGGAATTTGTCCCTTCTTTCATGTGCTGTTTGGAACACAGACCATGGGGGCCAGGATGAGACCATGGCAGGAGTGGAGCCAGGAGGAGCCTGGGTTCCTGGGCACCGTGGGGCAGAGCCATCATACCTGTGCAGACTACTGTCTCTGGACTGCTCCATAAGGTAGACAGACTGTCTGGTTTAAGCTGCTGTTATTTTGGATTCTGTTTCATGAAGCCAAAGCTATAGCCTAATTAACTCAATAGTATATTGGGATAAAGCATTTTTGCATTTTTTTACTTGTATACTAAATGGAATTATATTGTATACATTCTGCAACTATCTCATTCAACGTTGTTTATAAGATTCACCATCACCATCACCACAGTGTGGTGGGGGTAAGTCATTCTTTCTGCTCTATGGATGCCATTGTTTAAGTAGCCCAGAATATAAATCCATTCTCCTGCCAAGGGCACTGAGTTGTTTCCAGTTGTTTGCCATTATAAACAGTGATGTACTGAGTATTGTTGTACTTGTCACCTCAGTGTCTACATGTTAGAAGTTCTCCAGGGTAAATACCTAGAAGTTGGATTGCAGATTCAAACCCATGCATATCTTTACTAATAATTGCCAAATTGCTCTTGAAAGCAGCTGTAAGAGTCCTTCCTGGTTTGCATTGGAGGTTGGCAAACTTCCTGTTAAGTGTCAGTTGGTGAGTATTTCCTGCTTCCTTGACCTCGCTGTTTCTTTCAAAACTGTTAAGTTCTGCCACTTCAGCACTAAAGCAGTCCTGAACAATACACAACAAGTGGGTGTGTCTGCTCTAATAAAACTTTATTTACAAAACAGCAGTTGGCCCAGTTGACCTGAAGGCTGTGGACTGTGGACGCTCTGCTCTATGTTGTCCCCAACATTTGATATCATCAGCTTGGCCAATCTGGTAAATAAAATGTAGTCTCACTGAGGCTTTAATTTCTCTTCTCTAATTACAAATGAGGTTAATCATCTATTCATATTTTTGGTTTTCTGTTCACATTTCTTCTGTGAAAGCAACTCACTGAGTTGCTTAGCACCTTGCCATTGCTGAGGCTGGCTTTGAACTCGTGATCCTCCAATCTCAGCCTCCCAAGCCACTGGGATTACAGACATGTGCCACCGTGCCTGGTTCATTTATCTATTTTTATGTGGTGCTGAGGATTGAACCCAGTGCTTCACATGTGCTAGGAAAGCGCTCTACCACTGAGCCATAACTCCAGCCCTCCATTTTTCTTTTTTAGCTGTTCATCCTTATGAATTTTGAGGCATTATTTCTATGTTCTAGATAAGCAACCCCGTGGCCCTTAATTGGGGTTTGTCTGATGTCTCCATTAATTTTTCATTGCTGGTGTAACAGATTACCACAAATCCAGTGGTAATCTGGATTGATGCCCACTTTTTACTTCTTAGCTCTGGGGGTTAGGAGTCCAGCACAGACCTCGCTGGACGGACTTCAAGCTACCAGTGGGCCACCTTCCTATCTGGAGGCTCCAGGGTGGGTCTGCTGGTTGGTGAGTGGCAGGACTTGCATCCTTGGTTGCCGGGCCAAAGCCCGTTTCTTGCAGCCACCTTTCCAGGGCTGCTGCCCTCCCTGGCTCGCAGCCCACTTCCTCCATCTTCAAAGCCAGTGACGCAGGGAGGAGAGTCAGGTCCCTTCATGCTGCATCTCCGACCCAGCAGGAGAAAGCTCTTCGATTTTAAGGATTCATGTGATTAGATCGGGTCCATCAGATTATCTGGGATAATCTCCTATCTCAAGGTCTGTGACCTTAATCACACCTACAAAGACCCTTTTGCCACATGAGGTTACATACAGGCTCCAGGATTAAGGATTTGGGTTGCAGAACCCCTCTGTGGTTCCTGTGTTCTTCCATCCCTCCATTCTTTGAGCACCTCCTTGCTTTCTGGGTGCTCCTGGCTGGAATCAGCCTGGTCTCCCTGGATCTCTGGTTCCCCTCAGTGGAGGACAGAGTTGGAGGCCAGACTTGGGCGTTATGTGTCTGCAGCCTTTGCCAAACTTCTGCTCCCAGGTTCCGTCTGTAGATACGGCTAGAAAAGATGTATGTGTGCCTCAATGCGCTGGGTGACCGCACCATACATCCCTGTCTCCATTCCTTCCTGGGTCAGCCACCTGCACTGAAAGACACAGTTCACACCCACCCCTCCAAGCACCTCGGAGGCCCAGGCCTCAGGTCTGTCTGGCCAGCCTTCTCCCCACCCATGTTCGTGACTTCCACAGTGAGGTACTCACCTCCGCCCTCCGAGATCTGCGCTGTATGGCCCCATCCGCAAGACACCCCTCCCGCAACTCAGTCACTCCCCGGGTCCTTCTCTGCCTAAATGCTTAAGACACAGTTTAAGGAAGAGCAGGGCGAGGACACGCCGGGGCCCTTCTCCACCCGCACGCCTCCATCCACAAGAGTGCAATCAATCCCCAGAGTGACTGTGGCTTTTCAAGTGTCCCACCAAAGAAACACAGAGGCTGGCCTGCGTTAAGTCCTCACAGGGGCCGTGGCCCGCTTCCAGGAAGAATGCCTGGGAGAGGAGACCAGCGCTCCAGGAGCACCAGCGGTGGACAGGGCTGGGCCAGGTCACTTGGACAGCTGAGACTTTGATGACCCCTGAGGCTTTCTGTGAAGTCCAGTGAGAGTGGTCCTCCCGTGGGCTGACCTCCACCTCCATCTGTCTCCAAATCCAAGCTGGAGCCATGCTTAGAGGCCAGGATGGACTGTGGGCTGGCACCGTGGGGTCCTGGAGGCTTGTGTTGGGGCCTGGGTTTCATCCCCAGCAAGGAGGGGTCAAGAGCCCCCCTGGCTCAGGCGCTGAATCATGTGCAAACTCAGGCCCTGCCCCTTCCTCTAGGAACCCTTCCCTTCCAGTCTTCTGTGCTCCAGCAGAACTCTGAGGCCACCCAACACAGGGTGACATCTGAAGGGATGGGGGTCCCAGGCCTGGTGGCCTCTGTCCAGCCGGCCTTGCTTCCCACTGTTTCTATAAACCCAGAGCCATAAAGCTCGCCACAGGCCCAGCAGGCAAGAATGGATCTAATCTAGCATCTGCAGCCCTTGAGGCTATGGCTGGATGGGAAGCTGCTGGGGCCAGTCCGTGGGTGCTGAGTCAGTCCACTCCCTCCCACACAGAGGGTCTTGGGACCAACCAGGACCAATGCCAAGGGCCACATCCCAGGGGCAGCCTGGGGACAGACAGGCTCAGGGAGTCTCAGGGTGCAGTCCCCACACTGGCCCTGACCTGCGTGTTCTGAGTAGGGGCATGAGGGTTGAGGAGTCCGACCCAGCTGTCCTGTTCCCACTCCTCGGTGGGGTTTGAAGGGCTCCTGTCAGTTCAATTCATTGGCCCTTTGGGGAAAGGGAGAAGAAGCTAGCTCCAGCCGCCCCCAGTGTGGCCAGCTGGGTGGGTCTCCTCCTTCTCTGTCAGGGCCTCCCCCAAACCAAGGAGAACAAGGACCTGGCTTAGCCAGTCCTTGGCCCTGCCCTGCCTAGATGCTTTAGGATGAAGCATGAGGAAGGGACAGGGAGCAGAGTTGGGGCTGGGTGGGGTGGGGGCAGCCAGGGGGTCAGGTGGGGGGAGCCCAAGCTGGGAGTTCAGGCTTAATGCCCCTGGTGTCTCTCCTTCTGGGAGGAGGGCTGGGGGTCTGAGGACCAGGGGGTGCTGGGCAGGTGGACGCCCACCTGCTGCCATCCTGACAGGAGAGGAGGCAGGGAGCTGCCTGGGCACCTGGGTGGAGCAGGCCTGGAAGACCCACTCGGGGTCAGCAGGGCCTAGGGGCCTGGACACCTTCTCTGCTGGGTGTCCTACCTCTAGAGGCCTCTCGCTACAGCCAGGGGCCACGAGACCCTCAGTTGGAAAAACTGCTGGTGGTGGCACTGCCAAAACACATGGGAGGCCAGCCCTCCAGCATGCCCACCCCTAGGGTTCCGGGAGACAGAGAAGGCAGGAGCCCTGGGAGGCCAGCCTCTAACAGTCCTCCCAAGAGGCCAGGCCAGCCTCCTCCCAGCCCATCCTAGGCCAGACAGCTTCCCCCAGTCTTCCCAGGAGGCCAGGCAGCCTCCACCAGCCCTTCCCACCTCCCTCAAGATGGCCCAAGGCAGGGCTGTGTGCAGCAGGCAGGGAGACACCAGCCCTAGGGGAGACCAGACAGGCCAAGGGAGGAGTTGGGGATCCCTCTTTGTGGGTCTAGGACCTAAGAAGGGCACCCAGGAAGCCCTTCCAGCCCCAGCTTACCCTCCACCACACCTCCCTCCTTCAGCTGGGGTCCAGGAGCCCAGGCTCGGTCCTGTTCTTGGGGACCATCCTGCCATCCCCAGGAATCTCACTGAGGAGACCCAGGGTGGAGAGACCAAAGGGAATTTTCCACAAGGAAGTGAGAAACGGCCACTGGTCAGTGGCCACGTCTGAGCAGGCTCCCCTGCCCCTGGGCCCCAGGACCCACCCCTAGATACCTGCCCAGGAAGCCTGCAGCGCGCCAGGGCAGGCCCCGCTAAGAAACTCCCAGGACACCTGTCCCCTACATGCAAGGGTTGCGTTCCCCCCAGAGTCCCAGCCCTGGTACTTCAGAATGTGACCTCTAGAGATGTCATTGGTCAGGCTGAGGTCCTTCTGGAGTAGGGCGGGTCCTATCTCCCACATGACCGGGGTCCTCATCAGAAGGGGAGATTTGGAGACATTCGCATGGGGCTGAGCCATGGGCAGATGAAGGCAGAGAGCAGGCTGCACTTCTACTGCCTCGCAGCTCAGGAGAAGCCCACCTGGACTGGACATCTGGCCCGCAGAGCCCTGAGATGCTTTCTGTTGTGTCAAGCCCCGCTCCCCGCCGTCCACAGCACTTTGTGCTAGCAACCCCAGGACCCTCGCCCCGCGTGTGCTGGCGCACGCAGGTCCCAGGACCATGCCACAGGCACACATGCAGGCCACCCACAGCTCTGCACCTGCCACAGCCTCCCTCAGCACCCAGCCCCACCGTGAGTCCCTCGTGCCTTTCTCACACTGCCGGCCTGGGCTCTGGGCGCCCTTACCACCCAGCCACCCCTGAAGCCAACCCAACTGCACACTCGCCCGGAGCCAAGTTCACAGCATCAGAGCAGCCCTCCCCCTGGGAACCACAGGAAGCACGCTGTGCGAAATGCAGCCTCCCTCCCGCAGGTGCCACAGACGGAGAAGCCCACCAGACGCCCACCGGCTCCTCTGGGCTCCTTCCTGCCTGCCTTGCTGGGTGGCCACTGGGGTCCAGGAGTTGCAGGCTCAGTCCTGTTCTTGGGGAGACTTGCAGGTAGGCACCTCACCTTTGCTGGCCTCATTGTCCCTGAGGATGGAGAGAGTCCCTGCTGCTCCCCAGCTCTGAGAACACTGCTGCCACTGTGCAATCGTACCATCTCTGGGCCCTCTGCCTGTGGCCCACCCTGCTCCTGGCCCTCGCCGCAGGGGCGGGCCAGCAGCATCCTCACCGTGTCCCCAGTCTCTCCTGTCCCAGCCTCAGTGGAGCTGCTGGACAAGGGCCAGCCACACTTCTGCAGGAGTCACAGGTCTCCATGGCTCCAGCCAGGACCGGGGCTGTGCGCTGAGCAAGGGCGAGTGTCCCTGGGAGCCAGGCGCTCAGGAAACTGGTGAGCTGCATGGGCACAGGGGTGCGCTGGGCCCTGGCATGAGGCCGGAAGGGGCAGTGCCGCAGTGTATATGCACAAATTGCTGTAGATGCAATTAAGGCATGGAAGACTTTACAAGGACATGGAGGTTTACAAGGTCAATTATTTAAGGTAATACAAGGAGCTAATGAACCTTATGCTGAATTTGTAGATAGGCTTATTCAAACAGCTACCAGAGTTTTTGGGAATACAGAACAAGCAATGCCATTACTAAAACACCTGGCTTATGAGCAAGCGAATCATTGGTGCTGATAACGCCAAGGTCACGGGTTCGTTCCCCGTACGGGCCACCAAATGCCGCAGTCTGGCTGGGCACAATCAGGAGCCACTTGTCAAAAGAAACTAACTTTATTTTTAGAACCACACACGCCAAACAAAACAGCCTCTCAGGAAAAACCCTCAGAGCCTCAACTGCCACCACCGGTTTTCCACAAGCCTCTCTCTCCCACACAAGCTTCTCTCCACCTCCCACAATCCTCCTGCTCTTGAGGCCGATTGGCTGGGTCACGTGGAGCCAAAAAAGTCCCCCAATGAGCAGCTCCGTGGTCTGAAAGGGCAGGGAAACAGCCCAATGAGCATCACCACAGAGGAGCCAATCAGCTAGATGTTGCTGGGGCCGCTGTGAGCCAATCATCAGCCGGCAGCTGGAAGTTTGCTGGCAGCTGGAAGTTTGCTGGGGCCCCTTCGGCTGTGGCTCTCAACAGGGCAGGAAGCCAGGCAAGGCCTTCTCCTGGAGCTCACGCCCTCAGGAGCAGGAGGGGAGATGAGCAAACTCAGGTGCGAGGGGTTCTGAGTGCTACGGAAGGGTTTGTCAGGCAGGAAACAGTGGGGATTCCCTTCTATAGTGAGTCAACAGTGGCCCCCCAAACATCGGTCTACCTGGAGCCCCAGAATGTACCTCATCTGCACATGTGATTAAGGTGAGGATCTGGAGGTGAGAGCATCCTGGATGTCCAGTGGGCCCTGAATCCAGTGAGAAGAAACCATGTGACAGCACAGAGACTGGAGTGAGATGGCCACACACCAGGGAACATCAGGGTCATCAGAAGATGGGCAGGTCAGGAAGGACCCCTCTCAAGAGACAGGAGGCAGCATGGCCCTGCCGACGCTCGTTGTTGGACTCCTGGCCCTGGAACCAGAAGAGAATGGGCTTGTGGTGGTTGTGGGCCAGCCAATCTGGGTCCCTCCCTGAGGCAAGCTCCAGGACACTGGTGCTTTGTTTGGCTGCTCTTGCGGTCTCTGAGATGCCGAGAAGCACAGGGGCAGGCTGATCTCAAGACAGGGCAGGGTCTTTCTAGGAGGATCAGGGGAGCGTCTGTAGAGAGACCCAGTGACTGCGCCAGGCTTCACCAAAGGGTGGGAAGAGAGCAGGGCAGCCAGGCAGAGGGTAGGCGTGCTATGTGACTAAGACCGGACCAACGTGAGCAAGAGGCTTGGGTGGACTGCCGGAAAGCGCTTTTACCTCCCCACTTTCCTCATTCCTGCTGCCTGAAATGCAGGTGCGATGGCTGCTTCTATCAAACCATCCTTGACTTCTTCCCAGTCCCACCCCTTATCCGATCAGTCAGGAAATGCTGGTGAGTCCATGTCCAGATGCCTGTGATTCTGAACATCCCTCCCACCTCATGTCTCTGCCCCAACCTGGGTCATCATTGCTGCTGGAGCCTGGATTTTAAGTGTCCCCCAAAGGCCCAAGTGTGGAAGGCTTGGCCACCAGCCTGTGCTCTGGGAGAGAGTGAGACCTTTAGGCGGAGGGCCTGTGGGAGGAGGTTAGGTGTTGGGGGTGTGGTCTTGAAGGGAACCCTGGGAAGCCAGTCCCCCTCCTCCTCTTCCTCTCGCTGCCACCACGAGATGAACCAGCGTCCTCTCCCATGCACTCCCTACCAGGACATTCTGGGTCACCACAAAGCAAGAGGGCCAAGTGACCCTGGACTGTCACCTCCAAAACCATGAGCCAGTATAAAACCTTCCTCCTTTTAAATTGACCAACTCAGGTCTCTTGAATGGTGATGGAAGCTGACCAGGACAATGGCTTCTCTCCCAGACTGTATTGCTGTAGTGCTGTCCTGCTGGGCCCCGGTCTTGCCAGCGCACAGCAGCCAGAGGGTCAGCTCACGCCCTTCCTCAGCCCAGGCCCTTGCAGCACAGTCTGCCGTCACCTTCCCAGCACCTTCACCTGTTGTTCTGCTGCAGCCATACTCCTTCCGGAAGGTCCCTCCCCAGGCCTGGGGACTGGCTGTGGCCTCCGCGGAGCACAGTCTTCCCAGCCCTCCTGCCCTGCCACCCCTGCCTCTCCATCTGTGGAGAAGGGCAGCGCTGCCCCCCCGCCCCGCACTGCCCTTGCCACGGTCTTCCTGGGCACGTCCCCCTCCCCCTGCCGTCTGCCCCCTCCCTGCTCATCAGGCGTCCCTCCCCCTGCGGCGGAAGCTCTGAGGCACTGCACGGCCGAAAGGAAGCTTGGGCCTGAGGATGGAGGCTCCCGCTTCGGCCTGGGCCTGCACCCCACCAACAGAGCAGACCTCGGTTTTCAAGTCACTGTGGCTTTGGGTTCCTGACAGAGGCAGCCAGCGATGACCCCCAGCCATGACCGTCTCCGTTCTTCACAGGGGAAACCGAAGTCATGCCCTCAAGGCCACAGAACTCCTAAGGGTATGGCCAGGTGTTGAGCAGGTCACAGGTCACTGTGACCTCAACACCACTGGGCCACTTCCACCTAACCCCCACACTTAGGGGAGGGTGGGATCGACGAGGGTTGGCCCTTCGGCGGTGTCGATCCTACACTGCTCTGCAGAGTCCGGGGCTTTAGGACACACTGAACACACTGCTGAGCCCCTGTGTGCTAAACTGGAGCCTCAGGGCCAACCCTCTGCAGACCTCCAAGAGAAAGGGCAGCTGGGCCCCACGCCAGGGCTCCCTTTGCCCAGGTCTCAGGATGTGAGCCCTTGCCAGGCCCAGCAGAGGGTGGGCAAGGGGGGTGCAGTGGTCCCGCGGCAAATGTGTGTCCCCAGGCCCTCAGGGTGGGGTCTGAGGGTGGTGGGCCCTACCTGGCCCCAGACAGCAGCACGGGGAGGGGGGCTGGCCAGACAGTATGACCTTCACAGATGTCTGCTGCTCAGATAAGAGCTGCAGGTTATCATGTCGGCCACCTGGAGGGGACTTCCCATGAGCCTTCAGTTGAGAATTCCACAAGATGAGAACCTGCTTTCCTCTATAATTTTGTCCCTTTTCTCAAATTTCTGTGCCTGGACACAGGTGGAGGGCATACAAGGAGACGCACACACAGCGGACAGCCAGCACACACAGGCCTCTACCGGGCTCTGGCAGGTTCCCCTGCAGGCCCCTGGGAAATTCACACATGGCCACCCTACATGTTTGGGCAGGAGGCAGGTCATGGAGGCATAGGAACAGAAGCGGTCATTTCTGAGCACGTTCTCCATCTCATTTCCTTCTCCTGGTGTCCTCGCACCAGAGCCCAGCTGACCCCACCCAGGCTGGCGCTGACCACCAAGTGGCACAGGGTCTCTGTAGGGTACAGGCCTCAGTCTTCTCTGGGCCAGGCAGCACCATGGCCACCTTCTGCCCAGCCTCAGCCTTGGGCAGATCCAGGCTGAGACCAGCACACACTCAGCCTGCCCTGCCCTGTCCGGGATCCTGTGTCCAGGAAGGTCAGTGAGGGGAGTACAAGGCCTCACATCACCCAAGACGACAGCTGAGACCTCGGGCTGCTCAGGCCACATCACAGGCAGAGGGTAGAGGGTAGGATGTGTGCATCCCGGCTGGCCAGCATGAGACACCCCAAAGACTTTCAATTTCTCACTGCGGAAGGGAGAGGCAGCAATGCCCCCAAACCCGCACTTGCCCACACCCTGGCCTTGCTCAGGAAGCCTGTGGTGTGGGTGGGAGGGCCTGGGGTCCTCACCTGTGTCCTCCGCAGGCAGACGCTGGAGTTGCTGATACTAAAGACAGGGAGACCACTCTAGGGCTGGCTACTCCCGGCAGCAGATCAGCAGAAATGTTACCAGTCTCCCCAAAAAGGTGCACCCAAGTGGGGCTTAACTCCAGGAAAGACTGTGACCCACGGGGTCAGAAGTGACTGGACCTCAGAGAGCCCTGCCTGGCGTGGGGATTCTGGGCCTTTTTGCTGATTAGAACTCAGCTCCTTCAAGGGCCTCGATCCTGGAGACAGAAATCCCTGTTTTCCTTCTGTGAGGCTGTGGGATAAGCTACAATGGGGAGGGGGTAGAGAATCAAAGGGACACAGCTGGGAGTCCTGGGGCACAGTTGGGCTGTGTCCAGATCCTCCTTCTAGCAGCTGCAGCCCCCCACCCCGTCCCTGTGCCCTTGGCTACCCTGCAGCTGGGCAGGACAGTGGCCCCAGGGAGATATGCAGGTATGCAGCATGCCCAGGCTCCAGAGAGCCTTCCCAGCTGTGCAGAGGCCCAGGCAGATCAGATGCCGCCTGGTGATTAAGGCCCCTGACAGCTGAGGAGTGATGGGGCAGTGAGCAGGGGGAGGGAGGGAGGCAGGTTCTCCCTGGGGACAGAGTGGAGCCGGCAGGGAGAGAAGGCTGAGGCGGTGGGTGCCCAGTGGGCAAGAGAGGCTACTTCTAGGACCAGGCTGGGCCAGAACCTCCAGGTCACACCCGCAGGCCATGGTTGGGACACCCGGTGCGTAGGCTTTGCGCTCCGAGGAAGACAGACAGGCCTGGGGAACAGGAAGGTTGCAGCCAAAGGCTGGGGAGCGTCGATGCCAACTGTCTTCATCCCAGAGGCCAGGCCAGGGCGGCCCTGGGCCCAGGCTCTGAGGCCTTCCCAGTGTGAGCCCCCAGGCCTGCTGCCCTTGATGCTGCCACCTGGGGTGCTGCCCCAGAGAGACTGGCCCTCTCTGCCTCCATGCTGGGCAGGGAGAGGCTTAGGAGTCAGAGATCATCCTGCCTTTGTCTGCCTCTTTGTCCAGCCCCAGCGCCAGGCCCACTTCTCTTCCTTCCCTGTGGCCCCACAGACAAATGTCCTGTGCTTAGCATAGGTGGGAAGACCTGTCCGCATCCTGGGGAAGGACAGAGCCTCAGGAGCTGCCCCCAACAGGAGGTCTTGAAAGGGACTTCTTGCCCTGGGAACCGAGCCATAAGGTCACTCTCAACTGACAGAGTCCTAAACTGGCCATTTCATGGCCATGTGTGGGAGTTGCCCCAAGAGGCGATTCCTAAGAGGTACCAGGCCTGGCTTTCCTAGCACTGCACTCCAAACCCCCGGGAAGGAGGAGTCTGCTCGGCCACCTGCCAGGCCTACTGTGTAGTCTGTGGGGCCAGTGCAAGTTGAGAATCTGGGGTGCCTTGTTCAAAAGGCAGAAAAAAATGCCATCAACAGTGTTTAGTCTAAAGCTTTTCCCTTCTTTCCACCGTCTCTCCACTTGCCTGTTTTGTTTTTTGTATTGGGGGTTGAACCCAGGGCTGCTCTACCACTGAGCCGCTTCCCCAGCTCCCCACCGCCTCTTATTTACTTTTTTTAAATTTGAGACAGGGCTTCGTGAGTTACTGAGGCTGGCCTTGAACTTCAATCCTGCATCAGCCTCCTGAGTCGCTGTGGTAACAGGCGTCCACCACCAGGACGGCTCCATGGTTCTTTTTATTTGCCAAATACATCATTATAAAATAAAGAAGGGCTGGGGGCAGCTCAGTGGTAGAGCACTTGTCCAGCACGCCCGAGGGTGTGGGTTCCGTCTCCAGCACCACAAAAAAAAAAAAAAAGAAAGAAAGAAACATTTAAATGATCCGCATGGCTTTCGCTGTCCGTCTCTGTGTTGTACAACGCCCACTCAGAACCCAAACAGAGGCCAAACCTGGGACCACACCCACCAGCATTTTGTAGTCAGCGTGAGCACGGTGTCCTCATTACCAACACGGTACATGAACTGCACCAGAGGAGCTAACTCTTTGCTTCTTTGTCTCTGTGGTGCTGGGGAAGGAACCAAGGGTGTGCTCGGCTAGCCCCCGGCCACCCCCTCCCAGAGCCGACTGTTTTTACTTGGCTTCTCCATGTGTGTGCATTCCACAGAGCTGCTCTTCCCTGCTTCCCAGGGAGGAGAGCAGGACAGGAAAGGAGCCTTGGGCTGCCCTCTCCTCCCCTCCTTCCCTCTCACCCCAGGGCAGGGGGCAGGTGGTCAGTCGGCTGACACAGGAAGGAACACAGGGCACCTGCCGGCCTCTGTGCTTCCATTAGGGCATTTTCCATTTCCAACAGGAAGTGTGGCCCCCGGGGCCCTTGATGACCCAACCTCGCATGGTGACCACCTTGCAGCTGGTCCCTTGCAGTCCAGGGGCCACTAGGTTCCGTGCTTGCGGCACTGAGGACTCTGCATGCAGACGTGGCCTCGAGGGACCCTGTGAGGCGCATGGCAGCTCTGAAGGGCCTGCTCCAGCACCCCCCAGACCTCTCTTACAAAGCAAGTGCAGAGATAAATCTGTTAAGAATTCCAGAGCAGCATTCACGCCAAGGGCACTTTCTCAGTCTGCACCTTCTGCAACTGTAATGGGCACCACCCAGGAAGCCAGACTTGTTTCTTGGCCAGGAGTCGACCTACAAATGTCAGATACGGCTCAGGGGTGAGGAGAGCGGCTGGGAGAAGGCAGAGTCATGGAGGGACACGTGCAGGGCTAGGAAGCTCCCTTAGGGCCCCGGATTAGGGTGCCACACTGGTGGCCCTGCCCCTCTTCATCACAAACCTCCTCCCAACCCTCCTGCCCTGGTGAAGCAGCAACAGCCCCACAAGGAGCCCCACCACCCCTCTCCCTTCTTGCCACTAGGAGTGAGCTCCAGCGGCCGCCCACTGCCCCTCCCAGTTCCTGCCAGGCTCCAGGCCCAGGGCTGTCCTCTGGCCCTCTGGAGCCCGGCACCTTGAAGAAACCAGGCCCCCCTTCCCTCTAACCCTAACCTGACCCTCTACCTAACGGGCTCTTCATTCTTATCCCTCTCTAAACACCTCCTGGAAGACTCCCTGGACTGCTCGTCCCCCCGACTGGGTCACAGGTGCCCTGCCCAAGTGCCCAGAGCTCTTGCATTTATAGGACATCTGTCTCTTCCACCGTGACAAACAGGAGGTCAGTGAGCTCAGGACAGAAACGTGTCAGTACTCCAAAAAGAAGGTGGGCAGGTGGTAGGTAGATGGTGGACAGAAAGGGGAACGGACAGGTAGGTGAATGGGTGAGTGAACAGGTAAGTGAATGGACAGGAGGGTGAATAAAGAATGGATGAGTGTATGGATAGGTAGAATTATGGAAGAGAGGATGGATGATGGATGGAGGGGTGGATGGATGCATGACTAGAGAGCAGGATGGATAGGTAAGTGGGTGATGGATAGGTAGGTAAATAAATGAAGGAATGGATGGATAGATGGGTGGACGGAAGGGGGCAGTCGGTGGAGAGCGTGCAGATGGGTGTGTTGGTGGGTAAGTGTGCAACTATGTAGATGGATGTATGGGTGGGTGGATGCGTGGACAGATGTAGACAGGTGGATGGAGGCACAGGTGAATACAGGGGTTGGTGGGTGGAAGGATGGAGGGATAGATAAATGGGTGAATTGGTGGGTGTGATCTTGACTGAAGTCTTTTCTAGGTAGAACCCCGAGTTTCAACCCTGTCAACTTCATTCTGCTGGAACTTACATCAACCACAGCTTACAGCCAGTTTTTGACAACAGAAAGCAATCCTGCTCTCTTCATCAAAAGGATTGAAGCATGCAAAGGGCCCTGGGTTCAATTGCCAGCACCACCACAAAAATAAAAAGTGGGTTGGGCGAGGTGGCCCACGCCTGTGATCCAGCAGCTTGGGAAGCTGAGGCAGGAGGATCACAAATTCAAAGCCAGCCTCAGTAGTTTAGGGAGTTCCTATCTCAAAAAAGTTGAGGGGTGGGCTGGGGCTGTGACTCAGTGGTTAAGTGTCCCTGGGTTCAGTCCTAGTACCAAAAAATAAAAAATAAAAATAAAAAAAAAATTAAAACAAACCCTGAGATTGGGTCCTGGGGCGTAGTTCATTGGTAGAGAACTTGCCTAGCATGCAAGGGCCTGGGGTCCCAGGGTCCCACCCCCAGCTCCTTGAGAGAAGGAAGAAAGAGAGGAAATGAAAAGGTTGAGATTAGAAGAGGATGACGTAGCCGTGGCCACACCTGTCATCCCGGCGGCTCCAGGGGCTGAGTTCAAAGCCAGCCTCAGCAAGAGACCCTGTCTCTAAATACAATATGAAACAGGGCTGGGGATGTGGCTCAGGGGTCCAGTGCCCCCGAGTTCAATCCTGGTACCAAAAAAAAAAAAAAAAAAAGACCCTTATTTCTCGAGCTGAGAAGCAGCTGAAGGTGGAGCTCAGGAAAAGGAACTTCTGAAGGGGCAGAGCATCGGCCATCTTGTGGTGGCACAGCCTGGCCAGTGCTCCAGAGCCACACCCAGGACTCTGCCAACCCATCACCCGGGGACCTGGTGTCTGCCAGCCAAGGTCTGGGTCACACAGCATCCTGGCTACAGGAGAGCAG
This sequence comes from Marmota flaviventris, assembly GCF_047511675.1. Classification (NCBI taxonomy): domain Eukaryota; kingdom Metazoa; phylum Chordata; class Mammalia; order Rodentia; family Sciuridae; genus Marmota; species Marmota flaviventris. The sequence continues at coordinate 76,875,539 of NC_092514.1, forward strand.
AGCCCAGCTTCTGGGCAGCAGGGGCTACAGAGCTGAGGGAGTCCTCCTGCAGCCAAGATCAGGTTGTGGCTCCTGCCAGGCTCCAGGGCAGAGCCCAGTGTCCCAGAGTGGGGTCTCCTGGCAGGCAGACTTCCCCACGTGGCCCCACGCACGCTGTGGGGGTCCTTGCTGGGGGCCAGGACTCTCTCAGGGTAGCAGGGGGCTGCAGTGAGTGTCACCTGTCTGGTGGCTGTAGTATGACCCTGGTAGCACCTGAGTCTGTGACAGCGCCCACCACCTGCTGGGGGAGGTCCAGGGGACCGCAGCCCAAGTTCCCAGAATCCGAAAGGGGTTGGGGGCAGCACCTGGCAGAAGAGGGACAGAGCTGGGGCTGTGTGGAGCCCAGCTGTCGCACTAGGACGGTCTGCGGGAAGTTTTCTGAACATGCTCTTTGCTACTCCCCAAAAGCTTAGAGCCACCAGCTACAAATAAGAGGGTCCTCTCTCGGGAGGTAGCCCCAGGAAGTGGAGGCTAAGGCCTCTAGCCACTCCTTCCTCCAGACGAAAGGGGGTGCAAGTGTCTCCCCATGACCCCTCCACCCCTGTCCGCAGAGGTAATAAAAGGACTTGGCTACAACATCAGACAAGAACTCTGAGCTCAAAAAGAAAAGTCGACCTGGGCAATCAGTTCCTTCCCCCGGGGGCAGCTGCCCCTCAGGCGAGGCTGGTTCCTGGGCCCCGGGCCTCAGCCTTAGGTGAGGCCTTTGCAGCCAGGGACCCCCACCAGCCTGGGCCCCCTTCATACAAAACACGGGAATGAGCCTTCAAGGATGTCCCCATCTCAGCGGGGCCAGCTCGAGTTCTGGTGGTCAGCGGTTGCTGGAGGAGGCGTGAGGATGGGACTCCCCTCAGGAGATGTCCTCTGGCCCTGCAGCAGTGCGGGGGGCTGGAGCAAAGGCTGGTGAACAAAGACCAGGTGAGGACATAAATCAGCTGCCCGATCACATTTCCTGCCCTGAAAGCTCCTGTAAAACACGAGAGAAAATTGACCTGTCAGGGGGATAGATGGGCAGCGATAGTGGCCGCCCGCGGGGGCAGCTCCCCTCCACCCAGGGGTCTCACCTGCACTGAGCACCCGCCCTGCGTGGGGCTGGGCTCCTGCTGCCTGGGCAGCCCCTGGGGAAGCCAAGCCGGGGAGAGGCCCTGATGGCTGGGCCGCCTGGGGGGCTTGGCTCCTCGCCCCGCCCTCCGCACGCTGACAGACGGGGCCCAGCTGCCTGATCCCGGCAGGCTGTAAAACGGATGGAGACCAGGGATGGTGTCAGCTGACAGCTAGAGTACCTTTTAAAAAATGTAATCTCTTTTTATTTCCCCTCCTCTGCCTCCCTCCTCCCTCAGACATAACGGCCCAGCCACCCTCCCCCTTCCTGGGCAGCACCCCAGCTGGCGGTGACCTTGGTGCCCAGACCTTGGTGTGGGGCGGCTGGAGCCTTCAAGGACACCCTCCCCACCTTGAGGAGCTCGCTGAGCCAGCCCGTGGGGCGGGAGCAGGCGGGAAGCAGAGTCCACTGGGCAGGCTGTGGCACCCTGGCCAAGAGCCACCTCCTCCAAGGTGACCCTGCCTCTCCCCAGTACTAGGAGGCCCTGGAAACCCCCAAGGGGCCCCTGAGGCCGCCCACTGTGGACAAGAGACAGGAGGCCACCTGCAGTCCACTCCTCAGGACAGTGGAGGGGAAGTGGGGCCTGTGTCTTCCTGTCTCCCACCCCGAGCCCAACTGTTCTCTTGTCAGTCCATTTTACGGCCAAGGAAAGGAAGACTGGAGTTCCAGAGATGGCCCAGTGTCGTGATGGTGGACGGCCAAGCTGGTGGGAGCTCTCCTCTGTCTGCTCACCCCACCCAGGCCATGCCCAGAGACCTAGGCTAGATCTTCCCCTAGGCCACGTTCTCTGGGGCCTTGGAAAGGCCCAGGGCTCCTGGTCTCCTGGCCTCTCCTGCCTCCCCCTGGCAACTCCCTCTCCTGGGATGGCCCAGCCTTTCCTGCGGGCCCAGCCACTTGGCTCCTGCTCTGCCCCCAGCACTCTCCCCCGAGGCTGTCCACACCCGTGCTGGCAGCCACAGCCTACAGGGGGTGATGGCCATTCCCGGCAGCCTCACAGGCCACCTGAGGCTCCTGAGGGGCTGAGTGGGCGGCGGGAGGTTCTGTGCATCCTGGTCTCGAACCCTGTGGTCCTCCTCGTCCACCCCACCCGTCCCCTGCCCCAGGCTCCCAAACCAGGGCTGGGCCGGATCTCGTCCTGCAGCTGTCTGGGCTCAGCAAGCTCAGGTGCTCATGGGGCCAAGGGGCTGGGAGGCGAAGCTCACACGCAGCCCGAGAGGCCATTATCTGGGTGCCGGACAGAGGGGATTCCTCTTGGCCTTTCTTTTTTAATATTTATTTTTTAGTTGTGGTTGGACACAATACCTTTATTTTATTTTTTTTAATGTGGAGCGGAGGATGGAACCCAGGGCCTCGCAGGTGCTGGGCAAGCGTTCTACCGCTGAGCCACAGTCTCAGCTCTTTTTCTTGGCATTTCTTCTCTCCCACAGCCTCTGGCCAGTGGAGGGACCCTCTGGACGCTGAGGGGACCTCCCAGAACCCATCGGCAACCCCACCAGGTCAGCCTGTCTGAGTGGGTCCTTTTGCTGCCTCTGTGATGCCCATCCACATTTCCCGTCCTCTGTCTGGTGGTTTGACCCTGCAGCCTGCCAGTCCTGGTTCTCCGCGCCTGAGCCCTGGGGGGGGGCCCTGGCTGGTGCCCGGGGTCACCTCCAACCCACTGCCTGCCCAAGTCTCCACCCTTCCATTTGTCCACCACTAGCAGACCTGCGTCCGCTGGCTGACCACCCAGTGCTCTTTGTCTGCCCATCCCCCTCTCCCCACTTCCTGCTCCTCCTCGTCCTCCACTCCGCCTGGGCTCTGTGACATTAAGCACTGGCTCCCCTGCGACCCGGGCGCAGGCTTATGTAGGGCAGGCCTCTGGCTCCCAGGGAACAGCTGACCTGGAAAGCAGGTCTCAGCCACCACCCGCAGGCCAGACACGCCACACAAGACAGTCGGGACAGTTCAGGACCTGCCCTGCACGTGGAGAGGGCTGAAGGGACGTCATGTCCAATGTGTACAGGATCCTCGGCTTCCAGGGTGGCCGGGCTGCAGGAAGAAAGGCATGGAGCATGTCCCCATTTGGTCCCCAGTTTTGATGTCTCTTATTTTAAATATGTTTACTTTCTCGTTTCTCAGAAAACTGAGCTTTCTAACTCCAATGAGACAAAGAAAGACCTCAGGACGCCAGCAAGATGAGGGACTCCAGTGTGGGCCGGCCAACCCCTGGGGGGACAGAAGAGCTGTCCATCTGGGGGTATAAATGTAAGCCGTGGGCATGGGGGGTTGGGGAGAGAAGGACTGGCCCACAGCAGCTTGCAGTCCCTAGCTTCCTGGGACCCTCAGGACTGGACGAGAGAGCCTGTTCCCGGGACCCCACCACGGGCCCTCCTGCCTGCACCTGCCTTGTTCCCTGGGGGGCTGGACAAGGATGCCTGGAGCGTTCTCTTCCCAAACATACCTCTCTCTCCCACAAAATAATTTAATGCAACTTAATGGCTTGAAGTTGATGTAAAAATTACAGGCGTGTGCGGGTGGGGTGGGGTGGGGGCCTCGTAAGAAATCCTTTTGAAAATATAATTGAGTTAATGGAGCCATAACTGCGTCTCGTTTTGGGGGTAATTGGTCCGCTTTTTGTCACCCTGTCCATTTACATACTCCTGTTTTCTTTTTGCGATTGATTTTTTCTTTATAAAGTGGGCCACTTTACTGCAATTTTTAAAGCCCCAGTGATGAATAAAACCTCATCTCCCCGCTCATTAAGACACTGGAATTAGCTGGGCTCAGGGCCCCACCAGTCAATTTGCTTAACAATCCCAGGCTGCCAGTGTTTGGGTAGAGACGCTGCCTGCAGCAAGAGGGGCCAGCGTCCTCCTGAAAGTGGGTCCTGGACAAGGTCCGCCTCCAGGGGAGGAAAGCCGGAGTGGAGGCCGCCAGAAATCCCCTACCTCCACCTGCCCCAGCATCGGGGTCCCCATGCCCTTGAGCGTGGGACCCCTTCCCCTCCCAGCCTTCCCTTGCTGGAGGCTGGGCTGTGGACTCCCCGCCCCCAGCCTGCCTGACTGGGGCTGCGGTTCAGAGGCCCCACCCACCTGCCTTTGACTGAAGATCAAGGTCACACCTCCTTCAGGAAATATTTTTATAATTATAAAATCCACGGTCACCCAGAGTCAACCAGTCCAAGAGCACAGAGGGACGGGGAGCGGGGAGCAGCTCTGCAGGGCGCTGGCCACCCCCCAGGCACTCCAAAGCCCTGGAAACCCGCTAACCCGGCTCTGCCTGCTCCTCCCAGCTTGGCTCTCTTCCGCTTCCTTGTACCTGGCATCACCTGCCCCTCTTCCACAGTGACACAGTGACACATGGAGCCCAGGGCCTCCCTGGTTTGTGCTAGGCAGGTGCTCTGTCACTGAGAGCTTTTTTTTTTTTTTTTTTTTGGTACCAGGGATTGAACTCAGGGGCTCTTGACCACTGAGCCACTCCCCAGCCCTATTTTGTATTTTATTAGAGACAGGGTCTCACTGAGCTGCTTAGCGCCTCGCCATTGCTGAGGCTGGCTTTGAGCTCACGATCCTCCTGTCTCAGCCTCCTGAGCTGCTGGGATTATAGATGTGTGCCACCGCGCCTGGCCCCAGTCCTTTTTATTTCTTATTTCGAGACAGGGTCTTGCTAAGTAGTCCAGGCTATCCTTAAACTTTCCATCCTCCTGCCTCAGCCTCCCGAGCCGCTGGGATCACAGGCGTGTGCCGCTGTGCCTGGCTGAGCTTTTTGTTTTTATTTTGAGGCAGGATTTTTGCCTGTGTAGGCTGGCCTTGAACTTCCATCTTCCTGCCTCTGCCTCCAAAGGTGCTGGGCTCTGGGCATGTGCCGCCCACACTGCGCCTGGCCCATGGTGGGCACGGAGGTTCCTGGGGCACCTTTCTTGACTTACGGGTGCTCCCTGGCACGTCTATGCCATGCTGCGTTCCGTAGCCAGCAGCCTAGCATTGAGGACACGGGGCGTCCCAGAACTAGGTTCTCAGGGCTGCAGTCCCCAGCAACCTGGGACAAGGCCTGGGCTCTCGGTGGGGTCCCAACGTCCACCGTCCCTTGAAGACCATGCTGTGGAGCTACTGGGAGGTGGTGGATCTGTGGGAGGTGGGGTCTAGTGGGAGGGATTTAGGTCAGAGGGGTTAGGACCCCGGTTCTTTCCTGTCTCTCCCTTTCACTCCCCAGCAGCCATGAGGTGAGTAGCCTCCTCCGCCATGCCCTCCTGCTACGATGGACTGCACTGCCACAGGCCCAGAGCAAAGCAGGGGCCATAAACTGAGCCAAAATAAGCCTTTCCTCTTTGTAAGTCCATTATCTCAGGGATTTTGTCACAGAGACAGGGGGCTGACCAACACGGATGGCTTATGCATACTTAGCCAGTGTCTTACTGTTGGACATTGAGTTGCTTCTGATTTTTTAAAAAATATTTCTTTATTTGTTGATAGACCTTATTTTTATTTTATTTATAGGCAGTGCTGAGGATCGAACCCAGTGCCTCACACACGCCAGGCAAGTGTGCTACCACTGAGCCCCAACCCAGCCTCGTGCTTCGGATTTTTCAACAAAGCAAATACTGTTGCAAAGAATGTTTCCATATCACTTCTTCAATTGAGGTGCAGGGGGTGGAACCCAGGGTCTTGCACACACTAGTTCATCTCTGTGCTTTTACACACATGTCTGGAAGATAAAATCCCTAGGAGAGGAAGCACCGGTTAAAAGGTATTCATGGTGCAGATGCTGATTGGTTCTGCCAGGCTGCGCAGCAGTATGCCAAAGCACACCTCCCTCCTGCCCAAGGATGAGGGTCTGCTCCCCGCCTCCTTGGCAAAGCTGGATATGATCAGTCATTTTGACTTTGGTCATCTGATGGGTGACAAATAGGACCTTGTTGGTTTTTAATTCTGATCTGCTTAATTGAGATAGACTTCAGAAACGAGAAAGGGCACCCATTTTAACGGCTCAGCGCAATGAGTTCCGACAAGTGTGTGCAGACCAGACGCGGGCGTGGCTCAGTGAGACATGGATCGCCCGGCACCCCCACAGGGCTCCTGCGGCTCCTCTCTGCTCAGTCGCTGCCCAGGCAGCCAGGGGTCTGCCTCCATCACCGTCTCCGTAGGTCACTGTCCCCCACTGTCCCTCCTCCGTGGTCACTGAACCACGTGGGACAGTCTGCCTTCTGTGGCTCTGGGTGACCATCCTAGGGCTCAGCCCTGTTGTCTGTGTGTCCACAGCTCTGTCCTCATTGATGCCACCAGATCCTGTGGCTCAGCTGTCCTGCCGTTATAGCACTCGCTGTGGTGGGACACTTGGGCTGTTCAGTTTGTGGCTACTGATGTGAAAGCTGTTGGGACGCTGAGTGTGGGCTTCCCGAGCATGTGGAATGGCAGCCTCAAGCACTGGGTGGGCTTAGTTTCCTTTTCTCATCTCCTTCTGGTACTGAGGATGGAACCCAGGGCCTTATATTTTTTTTTTTCTGAGAACTGGGGGGTTGAACTCAGGGGCACTCGACACTGAGCCACCTCCCCAGCCCTATTTTGTATTTTATTTAGAGACAGGGTCTCACTGAGTTGCTAAGGGCCTCACTGTTGTTGAGGCTGGCTTTGAACTTGAGCTCCTCCTGCCTCAGCCTCCAGAGCCACTAGGATTGCAGGCACGTGCCACTGCACCCAAAACCTTGCATTTTACCCCCCATCAGGATGTTTGAGCCCCATTTACTCTTAGGAGTTTCCAAAGGGGTGCAGCCTTCCCAGCCTGCCAACTCCCTTCTCTGGCTGTCTCCAGGGCTTGTGGAGGTTGTGGAGAGATGGACATCACTGTCCACAGGGGGCAAATGCCATGCCCAGGGCCAGTCTTGCCGCTGCTGAGGCCTCCAACCCTCAGGGGCTCAGCCGCCCCTTGTGTGCACCTGCAGCAGGGTCTCCGTCCCTGCAGGGCTCCCCAGGTCCAGAGGCCTGCAAGGTCCAAACAAGCCAGAGGGCAACTGGGACCGGAAGTGGAGGCCAGATGAAGGGAGACCTAGCAAGGTCCCATCTGGCCAGGGGGCCTCGGCTGCCTGCCCCAGGGCTGGGGTCCCCAAGTCTGGCCCTTTCTCCCCCACACAACTATGCACCGCCCCAGGGCCATAGTGACCATGGCCAGGAGTGTCAGCTCATGTGGCAGGAAGGGGACAGAGGAGCCAGCTGGGGGCTGCCCCTCCCCTGACTGTTCCCTGGGGGAGACAGCGGCAGAGTCCCTCCAGGCCTGGGCTGCTATTCAAGAGGCCAGCTCCCATGGTGCCCAAGCTGTGCCCTGGCCTGTTGGAGGCCTCAACTCCGTTCCTGGAGTCCAGGCCTGCTTCCCTCTCCCCCACCTGCCCCTCTACCCTCGGGTGCAGCCCTGAGCAGAGGTGCAGAGCAAAAGGAGCCAGCACTCAGGGCAGCGGGAGACCACCCCGACAGCTGCCCATGGCCCTCAGGCCAAGGGCCAGCCTGGCCTCTGCCTCTTCTGGAACCCAGCTTTGGGCCTCAGGTCCCCGGACAGTGCCTTACTGTGACCCTGGAGTGCCCTGGGCTTGCAAAGGCGTGGGCAGTGTGCTTCCACTCTGCAGCCAGGACCCCTGGGAGACCTGTGTAGACAGGGTGGCACCAGAGCCACCCAGGGCCCCTTGTCCGTGCCCAGGAGCCCTGCTGAGACCTCCCCTGTTTCCCAGGTGCACCCAGCCAAGAGGTCCCATTCTGGCCTCCTCTGCCCTGTCCCTACTCACCTTCCCCTCCTCCACCCCAAATCCCTGTCTGTCCTCCCCCAACATGATGGGGAGGGCTGGCCTGGGGAGACGGCAGTTACGACAACTGAAAGGACATTCAGAGAGCACCTTCCTGTCAAGATGAGGCCTTGGAGACAAGGGCAGCAGGAAGGACACAGGTTAGACTGTAAGATTGAGCCAGGTCTTAGCAAAGGAGTTAGGGCACCTTCTTTCTCAGCCCCAGGCAGATCCATTTCCTCAAAGTCTCTGGGCATATCTGGGAGGAAGCTGTCAGGTCTGGTCTTTCCCCAAACCCCTGAGGCCCATCCTCAGGGGCCTGGGTCTCCCCTGACAGCACCACCCTTAGCGCCAGGCCAGCCAGGAGTGCTCGGTGCATGTCCTTCCCCAGGGCCTCTGGCCTGCACAGTTAGTGCCCACGTCAGGTCTGTTTACAGATAGGGGACAAAGCAGGGCCGTTGGGGGCCACACTCCACCCACCAGTGCCAGCGCCTATGTGCCCCAGCCCACCCCCAGGACCAGCTGCCCGGGGGCTCTCATGTCCACTGCTCTCTTCCCCAGCCCTGTCCTGTTTTATAGCAGTGGGGGGTGGCCCTGGTTCCTGACCCTATTCCCCTGCCTGCTCCTGGGAAGAGCCACTGTCCCCCACTTCAAGGACCCCCCCTTGTCACCCCACAGTGTTTCCTTCTTGAGAAGTGGCGGGCACAGCCCCATCCAGGCGTCCCCTCGGCAGCCACAGTGGCCTGGCCCACATCCTCTCTTCACCCATGCTGGGGGTCTTTCTGGGTACAACTCCCAGGACCCCAGGGACCCCCTTATGCAGAAATGGAAGCCATGCTTGGAAGAAGGGGGTTCTACTCTAGGTTGTCCCCCAGGGCCTCTGGGTCTTGTCCTGGCTGCCCCTAGACCCACAGAGGTAGCCAGTGCCCCTCTGCTGGCAGCTCGGCCGCAGGCGCAGACCCAGTCGTGTGACTGAAGCCCAGCCTGCTCTGACTGGCCACGCTGCGCGGTGCTCCTACCGCTGGAGGGAGGCCCTGTGATGGGCAGCCTGACCGGACAGGGGCTGAGGAAGGTCCTCCACTGGGCACGTGTGGGCTCCCAGGGATCCTTGTGCCTTCCGCCCCTTCACAGCGGTGTCCCAGCCTCCCGTTCCCCTCTGTGCCGAGGGGCTACAGCCTGCACCATTCAGTCACCTGCCCCTGGAAGCCCCTGGGGCACTGGTGGCCCTGGCCAGGTGTGGTGGGAAGACCTTTGTCCCAAGCAAGCCCTGGACAAAGGGGACCTGTTTCCCAGGAGGACCCTTGCAGCTGAGCCAGAAGGCTGCCTCTCCTGCTCCCCCGTTCTCCCAGGAGAGGGTGGGCCACCTGGGGCACCCAGGGTGTCTGCTCCTCTGGGGACAGTGTGACTAACACCCAGCTACTACGCACGTCCTAGAACGAGCTGCGCTGTGCCTGGGCCAGGTGCCTCAGGTGGGAGCAGGCACGGGGGCAGGCGGCTGTGGCAAGGCCTGGGGACACCTGGGCTGAGGCACTGTTCCTGGAGCCCGGGGCATGTCTGCGCTTCCCACTCTCCTCTGAGGATCTGCCCTGACCTCTTGGCTGGAGGCCGTCCACGTGCCTGGGCCGTGGGAAGCCACCACGTCCTGAGCCACCTGGACTCCCGCTGAGGGGTCACCGCAGCTCTTTTGTCCTGTTGCCAGGCAGGAGAGGCACAGGCTGCGTCTGCCTCGCCAGGTTCCACCCAGGAGCCCGAGGTGGGCAGTCCTAAGGGCCTCCCTGCTGGCCCTGTCTGCTGTGAGGCTGGTGGGGGCCGTGGGGAAGCTCTGGAGCTTCAGGGCCTCAGAGACCCCCTCCCTAAGGCCAGAGCAGGGAGGTCCTGGCTCAACCCGCCTCCTCGCCTGCTCACAGGACCTCGGCAGGGCCAGCGGAGCCCGGCTACCTCGTCGTGCCTTTCATCAGTATGTCTCCTGGGCGCCCGCGGAGTCCAGGTGGGGCTCGGGGAGGCAGCACTGCCTGCCCCCATGGGCCCCCCAAGGACAAGACAGCACCAGAACCGGCCAGGGCCCAGCAGCTGGGCACCACTGCCCCGCCCCAGTCCCCAGTCTTGTCATCGGGGTTTTGGCCCAGGTCCACCTGCCTGGGCATCATGTCCTTACCTGGATGAGGGCTTGGATCCTGGGCCACTGGGCAGGGCCTACAGTTGGCTGGACACAGGCCACGTCCACCAGCCAGGTGACTGTACCTTCCAGGAGGGGAGCGTGGTTCCTCAGGAAGGGAGGTTTGAGGTCCCCTCCCAGCCAGCCCATGGTCAGAGGGGTCTCCCTGCCACCTCTGTCTCCTGGATCAGGACAGAGCTCTCCAGCCTCCCTTGTCACTGAGAGGAGAGGCCCAGAGGGCAGAGTGGCCTCCATGGCCCAAGCCTGTCCCCAAAGCCAAGATGGAGCTGGAGGCTCCCAGGCAGGAGGCAGTGATGGGGGATGAGGGAGGGGCTGGCTGGCCGTGCCCCAGCCCTGCCCAACGTCCCCCACCCCTGAGACTTCAGCCCCTGGACCCACCAGGCCACGAGGCAAGAGTCTGAACAAGAAGAGGCTGCCCAGCTGGCTTGGAAGGCAGGGCAGAGAGAGCTGCCGACCCAGGGTAGGGACAGCGGCTGAGCCAGGGGACCCTGAAGCAGGGGACAGCAAGCAGGACTCCAGGAAGAGTCCAAGCACTGGAGGCATCCAGTGCCCAGGAAGCTCCAGGGACGGGCAGCTCTAAGGAGCACCCAGAGTCAGGCTGGAGACCCAGGCGCTAGGGCCTTGCCACGGGGGTCCTCCAGGGGGTCCTCCAGGCACCACGTTCCCCAGGCCCGGCCCGGCCTCCCCTGCAGGCCCAAGGGGTCTGAGTGCCTGGGGAAGGGGTCTGGCTGATGAGGGGAGCCAGCCCTCAGGGACGCCCTTGAGGGGGACTAAGAAGTAGAGCCCAGAGCAGCCGGGACCCCAGTGGGCCTCCCGGCAGGAGCCTGGCCCTCACCCCACCAGGGCCTGTCCCAGAAAGGCCAGGCTGGGGCTGGTGGCCTTCAGTGACCTGAGCCTCTGGGAGGGAAGGGCAGGGTGTGAGTCCCCAGGGCCCAGGCCCCGGGGTCCCGTGCCCCTCATCCTGTGCCCTGCCCCATACTAGGCCATAGGCTCAGAGTGGGCTCATGGGACTCCTGTCCAGGCTGCTGCAGGGCCCTGAGGACAGGTCCCGGGTTCCACTCTGCCCTGTGCTCAGGTGCCCTGAGCTACCCCCTCCCAGCACATTCCTCCCCGAGCCAGGCCTGGCTCCAGGGCCTCCTCCCTCACCCTCACGGGACAGAAGGACTCTGTGCCCACAACCTCTCCCACAGGGGTGGGGGAAGCAGGTCACTCTCCAGGCCTCTCTGCCCATGGCAGGTGCTGGGCTCGGGGAGTGGACAGGTACCTGGCCTTCCCTGCCCTCTCAGGTCCCGGGGTGCAGACTCCTAGCGAAGGCAGTGGAGTGGTGGGGCTGTTGCTGGGGAGGGGGTCAGGGACTCTTCTGGGAGTGGAGAGGAGACAAGGTAGAGGACGCTGGGGGCTGACCTCCGAGCCCCCCGCGGGAGCCCCAGGCCCTCCCCACCGGCCCTGGGAACTCTCCCTGCAGCTGCCTTCTACAGCAACTGGAGGCCCGGGTCAGCAGGAGGCCAGGAAGGGGCTGGGGGTGTGAGGATGGGGCCCTGGGGTGGGGTGGCCGGGCCAGCCAGGAGCCGCCGAGGGCAGGGGGAGTGCAGGGAGCGGCCAGCCGCCAGCAGGCCGCCAGCAATGTGGTTTCAATCTAATTGTCCCAAAATATTGTTACAACATAAACCACGTGGCATCCACTCACCTGCAACTAATCAGCACAAAGCTACCGAATAAATCGGTTCCACACCCCGGGCCAGGCAGCCCTGCGCGAACCGGGCGCCCCGGCCGGCCGAGGCCAGGCTGCCGCCGCCAGGGCCTGTTTCCTGTTGGGGCAAGAACTGCAGGATTAAGAGGAGGGACAGAGGAAGGGCCACTCTCTCTGGACCCCCTACCCCACTCTGGGGACAGAGCAGGAAGGGTCAGCCCTCATGTCACAGCAGGCCCAGGCCTGGGAGAGTTAGCCAGGGAGTGGGGCTGCACAGGCTGAGGTGCCCTCTGTCCTCTCCCCGCAGTACCACCCCATCCCAACATGGTGTGTTGGTCTGCAGCTCTCCCTGGGATATTGTCATGTCCGCCATGGCAACAGCGAGACGGGCCTCTTGGTAGAGCGATTCCTCTAATGCTCCAGTGAGCTGAGGACGTTCCCCACTCAGCCAAAGAGGAAACCAAGGCTCACAGAGGACCCCAGACGCTGCAGGCCCACTGCAAGTCTCAGCCTGGTACCTGCACATGGAAGGCCTGTTGTGCTGGACACGGGCCCGCACAGTGCTGGCCACAGGCACAGGGACAGCAGGACACAGCTGTGGATTGCTGGAGCAGCTGGTGGCCCTGACCCCCCCGCCCCTTGGAGTGAGGGAGGCCCTGCAGCGACCCAGGAACTGGGCCTGGAAGTCCAGTGGTGCGTCCAGGGGCAGGCAGGGGGCCAACAATCAGTACCACCTCTGTAGGCCTCGTGTGCGGTCGGCAGACCCTCACTGGGTTTTAGGGATGGCCTAGCATCGCGCAGTGACTGCGGCAGCTGAGGTGGCCAGGCTGTCCAAGAGCCCGGCACCTAGCCACCCAGGGCGGGCAGCACTCCCACCAGCTACGGAAGGAAGCCAGAGTCCCAGACCTCGGGGGTGCATGGCCTCCACCACAGCCCCCCCCAGTGGCACTGAGTCCCTGATCTGAGCTGTGGCTGGGGCTGGTGCCGACAGTGATGGCCGTGCAAGGGACCCGGGCCCATAGCAACTGACCACAGAGTTGGTGACTTCAAATGCAGACATTCATTCTCTCACAGTTGTGGGGACGGGAGACTAGCACCACGGTGTGGCAAGGCTGGTTCTCCTGGGCTCCTAGGAAGGTCAAGTCCTGCCTATCCCACTCCTGGGGCTTGCTGGCCATTCTTGGTGCTCACTGTTTCTGGCATTGTGACTCCAATCCTTGCCCCGTCTCCCCGCAGGTGCCTCCTCCCTTTGTCTTCTATAGGGACACTTGTGGTTGGATTAGGGCCCTCGCTAATCCAGGATGATCTCAAGTCGAGACCCTTAAGTGAGTCTCAGAGATGTTAGCTGTCTGTCCCAAGGCAGCACAGCCGGCGGGGGGTGGCTGGTCCCTCGAGGTCTGTGCTCTGCTGTAGAATAAAGCTGGTGGGTAACGACCGACCCCGGGATTGCCAGTGCTGAATCCACAGGCACGTGGAGCCTGGCAGGGAGAAGAACAAGGTCTCCGGGCGGCCCCGCGAGTCCGTGGGCCTCACCTCCGCATCTGGAGATGGGTTCCTCCCACAGACTCTGGGACAACTCACGCAGATTCACGGCCCAGGAAGGTTGCAGCACGACCCAGTGCCACACAGCAGGCAGTGACTGAGGAGAGGACGCCCCGCCAGGGCAGGAGGAGCCTTCAGGCTTGGTCACGCTGAGGGTCACTCCCACCAGCACCCTCCCGGGGCCAAGGGCTTCCTGGCAGCCGGCGTGGCCCTTGGAAGCAGGCAGAGGTGAGGCGGTCACCCCTGCCCTGGATGGGGCGTGGGGAGAACCGTGAATAGCTGTTTGCACTGAGGCTGTCCTTCGCCCGTCCAGTGTGAGCGAGAGGTCGAGTGGGCAGTTGGTCTGCCGAAGCAGCACTGTCCTTTGAGGCCGAGCAGGGGCCTGGGAGCTGGTTGTCCTCCACGCTGCTCCTCCTTTTTTATGGTAGTAAAATATATGCAACATCAAACTAGCTGTTCGAAACTTTTATTTTTGGTGCCAGGCATTGAGCCCAGGGCGCCTCACCGTGGAGCCACATCCCTGGCCCTTTTAAAATTCTTATTAAATTTTGAGACAGGGTCTTGCAAAGTTGCTGAGGCTGGCCTTGAACCTGTGATCCACCTGCCTCAGTCTCCCGCTGCCGGGATCACAGGGGTGCACCACCGTGCCCGGCCCCTCGGAGCATTCTGGAATGCACAGGTCGAGCCCGGAGCGCCCATGCTGCACGTGCCATGCTGCTCGGCCAACACCTGTCCACCCAGGGCTTCCGTCTTCCCAGCCGAGGCCCTGTCCCCATTGAGCAGTGGCTCCCCTGGCCCAGTCCTGGTACCCACTGACCCACTTGCTGATGGGGGAATTTGCCTGCTCTGGACACTCGTGTAAGCAGAGTCTCACGACACCTGTCCTGCTCAGTCCAGATCCTCAGAGAGCACCCATGTTGTGACCCGCGTCAAATGTCTTCCTTTTTGAGGCTACACTCTGTCATCTGGACCTAGCCGCTTTGTCACGCAGTCACCTCGGGGGGTACTAGGTGCTGCCACCGTCGGGCTCTTATGGACAGTGCAGCACTGGATGCTGGTGTGCAGCCATCAAGGCCCCAGTTGGCAACCTTCTGAGCGCGCTCAGGAGTGGCATGCCTGGGCCACCATTTCGCAAAGAAAGAGACTGATCTGTCCCCTGCTCCACCAGAAGCTGTGGCAGGGCTGCTTGGAGAGTCTGGGCCAGGCTGCCCCCGCCCCCCGAGGCTCAGCTCCACCCTCCCCGGCTGCAGGGCCTGGGCAGACAGGCCCCTCACTCTGAGCCCCCGTCCCTCATCTGTCCACTGGGGACAGAACAGCATCCACCTCTCAGGAGGGTGAGCAAGGGGGCAGGCGAGGTCCAGCACTGAGGGGCCTGCGCAAGGCAAGGGGCAGACCCAAGCCCACTCACCTGACCCGGCCGAGCCTCAGCACACTGCTCCAGGGGTCCTCTCCTTGTTAAGGACCCTGGCGTCTCGGGGCAGAGGCAGAGCCCAGGGAGAGAGCATGGCCCTGGGGGGCGAAGGAAGCAGCCACCTGAAGGAGGGCTTGGGTGAGAGAGGACAGCAGGGCAGGGGGACAGCCTACTCCCTGTGCCCAGGCATGGCAGATGGACAGGGTGGGCAGCTGGTCAGCAGTCTTGGCTGGGTCTGCATTTCCCTGCTGGGCTGCAGTAACCTTTCCTGATGGACACCGGGCTCATAGCCAAGATGTGCATCCCCCGAGGTTTGTAGAGCTGGGGACAAGGGACAGGGCTCTCCACCTGGGGTCCTGAAGAGGCCTGGGAGCCAGGAGAGGTCAGGAGGAGCTCCTCAGCTGGAAGGCACCCAAAGGGGCAGACCAAGGCACAGGCCAAAGGCTGTTCAAGGTCACCCCAGGCCACCGCCTGGGCTGGGAGGGGTCTCAGAGGAGGAGGGGTCTCAATGCAGGAGGGGCTTGGAGATGGGGAGATGTGTCTGATGACGGTTGGGGGCTGTGCCTGCCCTGCTCACTGCCACGGGGCAGTGGGACCCCCGCTGCCTGGCAGGGCTCCTTCAGGACCCTGCCTGTCCAAGGGTGGGGGGCTCTGGACGCTACGCCAGGTCCTGGCCTCCTGCTCTGGGGCTGCCCCTTGGGGCAGTCGCATCCCCAGTTATCCCGGGGGACTCGAGGCCCTCTCTGAGGTCCGCAGCTCCTGAAAGAGGTTCTCCAGGCTGGGTGTGCCTGACGTGATCCTCACACAGCCCCAAGAAACCCCAGAACCCGTGATTCACGCTGCCGGGTGCAGCTGGAGACCCAAACCAGGCACCAGCCCACGGCTCCGGCGACCAGTCTGAACAAGAGCAGGTTAAAGAGCCCGTGAGGTCACAGGGGGCTGTCGGGTGGGTACTAGGTGGGTTTGCAGAAATCAGGCCTGGACAGGGAGGGCTTGGGGTGTCCCCCCATTTCCCACCGTGCAGGTACCCGGCTGGAGCAGGGAGAGGGATGGGGGCGAGGGGTCTGGCCCGGCTCAGGGGACGGAGCCCTCTAGGCCCCGCGGAGATCCTCCTCCGTCCTTCCCACTGGTAATTCCTGTCTGCCAGGTGGCCGGCTGGGTGACTCACCTGGTTGGGCCCCAGGAGAAGTGAGACTCAGGATGGGAAGCCCCGCCCAGGCCTGGGGCGGGCAGGTGTCTGGGGGCAGCCCTCCTCCCACGCCCACACAGGCCTCCAGGCCCAGTGTCTGGGCCCTTTGGTGCTCTCCCTGGCTCTGAAGCAGCAGCCGCCTCTCCCGGGGGGAACCTGGAATTCAGGTGCTCCTTTTGGGCACCACCTCCCACTGGCGCACCTGAGCAGCTGAGGCTCAAGATTGCCACCTGCCTCTGCTGCCTGTTGGCTGCGTGGCTTCCGGCCCTTGCACCACCTCTCTGAGTCTCAGGTTCTTGCCTCTAGACGGTTCATTCACACCCCCACAAGCCACTGTGGGCTCCCAAGACCTGGCTCCCTCCTCCTGCCTACCTGGATCACATGAGCAGGTGTCCTGGGCCCAGGAACCAGTTCTCTCTTGGCCCCCCTGGTGGACAGGGGCCAGTGGGAGGTGGAGGTCCCCCCCGTCCTTGGGGACCCTCCTCTGGAGTCCAGTGTGGGGCAGTGCCTGGTGGCCACTGCCACCCCAACCGTCTGCCTTTTCAGGATGACCTTGGGGAGGTGTGGGCAGGGTTCTGGCAGCAGTGGGGAGGACCTGCCCAGGAGCACCCTGCACGAGGACAGCCAGCATCCTGGGGACCAGCAGGCCTGCAGGGAGAGGAGGAGAGGAACATGTTCCTGCAGAGAAAAGAGCAAAGTCTCCCAGCCCAGGGAACCAGGCCACCGCAGCCAGCAGGTCAGGGGTGTCAGCCGGCTAGCGTCCAGGGCCAAGGGTGCCGGCCTGCTCCCTCCAGGAGCCCAGCTCCTGTTCTCTGGGCACCTGGTGACCAGGGGTCATCGTCCCTGATGGGAGGAAGGCGAGGTCCAGATGACAGGGAGCAGAGTCAGACATTTCCACACCCACGGGGCCCAGAAAGCCTGCCCAGGTCCCGCCAGCAGGTGCAGGTCAGAGCCCGCCTGGCCAGGGCTCAGAACGGCCAGCCTACGGCTCTTCTGGTCTGGCAGGGGCAGTGCTCCCTGCTCCAGCCCAGCCATCGTTTCAGAGGAACACAAGCCCTTGCCCTGGGCCCACTGACCACTGCTCAGGGACACACAGATGAAGGGGTGCTTGTGGTCTTGGGGACTGCCCAGGGCCCCATGCTGTGGGTGGATGTGCCCAGGAGTGGACCAGGAGAGACCCTGGAGGGGAGGCCAGCAGGGCCTCGGGAGGCAGAATCGGGCCTGGGGCAGCCCCAGCCTGGAGCCCTGAGGAGCAGATGCCCCCACCTGCTTTGGCTCTGGCAGAGAGGGACTCAGGTTGATCGGCTGGAACTCAGGGGAGGCCAAGGCCACACAGAAGACTGGAGGTCCAGGTCTGGAGCTGGACGTGGACCCTGCCCCCCATGAGGCCACGTCACTTTCTGGTGAAGGTCTCTGTCATGTAATCGAAAAGCAAACTGAACAGGCAAACCCCCGGGGGTGAGCAGGGCTTCCTGGGCCCCCTGGAGCTCTGGGGGAGCTGGGGTCTTCTCCAGGCTGATGAGGACCTCCAGGGGCAGGGGGCCCCGTCCAGGACTGGGCTGGGCAGCAACTCTAAGACCAGCAGCTAAGGCACATCTGTGTCCAGCCTACACTCTGAAAATCGGAGAGCCCTGGGGGCCTCTCCACAGAGGGCTGACTGGTCCTCCTCACAGGAAGTAGATGTCTGTCCCCAGCAGCACAGGGACAGTGCTGTCCCTGAGGCATGCTCCAGAGCCAGGGAGGGCCCGGGAGCCCGGGAGTGAGGCTGTGTGGTCCAGGGACACCTGTGTCAGCCTGGAGCCCATCTCTGCCGACCCCTGCTGCTGGCCTGGCTGCCCCCTCGTCGGAGGTTTGCATTTTGCCAACATGAAATGCAGGGATGCCAGCAGCTCGCTCAGGCCAGCCCGAGCCCAGGGCCAGCCCCAGGTCAGCAGAGCGTCCCCACGCCATCCTGAGAGTGCTGCGATGTGTGGGTGGGCACCAGGCTTGTGGGCTTTGACCCCTGGGGATGTCCTGGCATCTGGTCAGCAGGAGCCCTGGGTGGGGGTCAGGCCCACATCTCTCCTTTGGCTGGGGACACAGACCAGGACTGGCCCCCACTCCCTGGGTGGACCTGGGCACACGGCTTCTATCCATGAGGCCCCCACTCTCTCCTATGAAATAAGAAAGATGGTAACTGCACAGACCGACCCCGAGGAAAGATGGTTCCACTCAGTGATTCTCAACTCCACGGGCTGCAGGGGAAACTGTCCTTTGAATTTTGACCTCTTGGGTTACTGACATGTCCATGGTCCTCGAGATGCTGGGTGGCAGCAGCTAGCCACCACTCACTGCCAGTCAGCCACGCGGTCACAAAGGGACACGGCTGGCGTTCTGCAGCGTGCTGCAGGTGGAGCTGGAAGGTTCTGTAGGTGTGACTGCGCTGACAGCATCCTGCGTGTGACAGGCTCGTGTGGAGAAGCACCCGTAAGGCCCGGGTTCCATGGCCCAGGGACAGGGGTGTTTTGGGGGACCGGCCACGGGCCACAGCCTTAGACAGAGAGAGGTCATCGGGGATGCTTTCCTGGAATTCGAATGTCTGCCTGGGAGATCATCCAGGGTCCACTCTGGGGCTGTTACCATGGAGACAGGGCCAGCCCCCTCCCCACTGAAAGCCCAAATACCTGCTCATGGTGTGAGTGAGCGGGAGTCCATTTCTGGACAGTGGTCAAGGAGTATGTAAAATTCTATACAAATAAAATGTCCTTCTGCCTGTTGAGTCGTGCCCCCCCTGCCCTTTTCCTCTCATCTCTCTCTTCCCTTTATTCACAATTCCCGGGGCTGGGGTTGTGGCTCAGTGACAGAGCACTGGTCTAGCAAGGGCGAGGCCCTGGTTGCCCTCGGTGGCACCACAAAACACACAGGTCCGCTGGCTGTGGGGCCTGGGGCTTGAATCCAGGGGTGCTCTGCCACGGAGCCACACCCCAAGCCCTTTTCTTTCTTTGCAGACGAGATATTGCTAGGTTGCTTAGGGCCTCACTAAGCTGCTGAAGCCGACCTTGAACTTGCAATCCTCCTGCCTCAGCCTCCCAAGCCACTGGGATGACAGGCGTGGCCTTTGCACCTGGCCATTGTCAACGCTTGTGAGTGGCTGGCACCATGGGACTTCACCTAGGTGCAGTGGCATCTCCTCTAAGCACAGGGCCTTCACGTCGGGCCCGGGAAACGTCTGGACAGTCCTGCGGAGGGCCACACCACCTGTGTACAAAACTCCGTTTTACTGGCCCTGTCCCACTGTGCGGCCGGGCTCCCACGCCAGAGGCGCATCCGACCCTCTTGTGAACTGGGCCCCTGCAGGGGGCACCTGAGCTAGCTGGGGGCAGGCAGGGAGAAGAGGGGACCCGTGCTGGCCTGGAGGTGGGGTGGGGGCAGGCAAGGACACGCCTGTGTCCTGCAGCTCTCCAGGGATCTGATCCCCAGCGTGACCCTCAGATCCAGGCCTGGGGGCTCGGGCCGGGGCTCCTGAGAGGACCTGTCAGGAACCAGCCCCCAGGAAAATGGGATGGGTCCCTGCTGAGGCCCCTGGGCATGGGGTGGCCCTGAGGTCCGGGTGGGTCCTGGAAGAAGGTGGGACCAGCCCTCTCCCTCCCTCTGAGCTGGAAGTGCTCAGAGGACAAAGGGACGCGTCCCAGATTCCCCAGGTTGGAGTCCCAGGGTGGGCTGCGCGGTAGAGAGGCCCCTGGCCGTGCAGTCTGGGGCTTTGGGGGCCACTGTCACAGCTGTCCACGGACGTGCTGGCTCCACACGCCCAGTGGGGTGCTGCTGCAGGTGGGCACGGGGTTGGGACCGTGAGGGCCTGGCAAACCTGCCCACAGAGCAGACCCGGGACAGGCCTGGGGAGGCCTCGCCGAAGGACAGAGTGAAGTGCCCACAGGCTGGGAGCGCAGCGTGGGGAGGCCCCTGCTGGGCCATGGCAGGCAGAGAGAGGCAGAGCGCTCTGTGGAGAGGGGCCAGGCTGCACCCCCTGGCCTCCGCCTGCCCCAGAGCCACCTGGGACCTGCTGCCTTCAGGGCCAGAGCAGGTGGGAGCGCGTCCCAGCCCAGCCCGCCGTCAGCGAGCGAGCGCAGGCCCAGACTCCTCTTCAGGGAAAACGTCCCGATGGAGTCCACGGCTGACTCTGGAGAAGCCCGTCGCTGGGGCTGGCTCGGGCACCTGTTGGCATCGTGCCTTCCTGGCCCTGCTCACCCAGCTCTTGGGTCTCCCTGCAGGCCAGTGGCACCCTTGCAACGTGCCCAGTGATGTGGCCTGGGAAAGCCACATGTGGGCAGGACCGGAGCTGGGCTGGGATGAGGCCGGGGTCCCCAACCCAGGAGACAGGGTGTCCTCAGACCCCGGGTCTCACTGGGGTGACTGCCACCTGCAAAATGTTCATGTGGTCCAGAAGCATCCTCCAGAGCTCTCCTGAGGTTGGCACGGCACCCAGACCTGCGCAGAGGCCTGTCACCACCCATGGCCCAGGGGGAGAAGGGGACAGTCTGAAGTCCCCCAGGTCCCCAGCTTGTGCTACAGGGGAACCATCAGTAGGTAGGTCTAACCAGGCAGGAGGGGAAGGGGTCAGGACAAGCTTCTTCCTAGGGACATCTGAGCAGAGCCACCCCAGTACCCTGGCCCTATCCAGACCCCACAGCTGTGGGGTGAGGTAGGAGCTCCTGGCCCCCAGAAGCTGCCTCTCCAGCCTGTCTAACCTAGCAAGCCAGGTCAGCTGCCCAGTCAAGAGCCACAGGCACTGTCCTGGGCAGGAGGAGGGCCCTGTCAGATGGGATGATGACTTATAATTAATCCACCAAACATTAACTTAGACAAGGGTGTGTCTCAGATAGACAGATCTGGTTCAAATCCTGCTGTGTAGCCTTGGGCAAATTACTGACCCTCTCTGGGCTTCATATTTTCATTTGTAACATTATTTCTCTTTTTCACATAAGGAAACATGAAATCATACAAATAAAATTTGTATAAACACAAATCCACACTGTGTCATGTCATTTCCATGGCATCATAGCCGTGGGGCCCCAGAGTGCTATTGTTATAAACATACCGAGTTCAGGTACTAGCCAGTGACAGTTTTCCCTTCCACCCTACCCTATGTCCCTGTGGCTGAGGGACAAAGCAGTTCCACAGCCGCCAGGCCCTGGGAGGGGTCAGCACTGCTCAGGTGGACAGGGCCTGGCCAAGAATCTGAGGTGGCACCTGCTGGCTGTGGTGCTGGCCTGGAGCCCACAGAGGCCATGCCCCCCCCACCCCTGTGCCATCTTGGCCCTGCCCCTGAGCGTGCCCTAGCACCTCCAGGGCCATCATCACATTGCCAGTGTGGAACTGGGTGGCTGCCTGAGCTGTCACCCAGGGCAGCAGGAATCCCTCTTGCCTCCTTGGCCCGTCGGTCCCCCTGTCAGTCCCCCTTTGGGTTTGCTCTCATCTCTGGCTCCCTGGGAAGCTTCCCGGGGAGTTAGCTTTGCTG
Source organism: Marmota flaviventris (assembly GCF_047511675.1). NCBI lineage: Eukaryota > Metazoa > Chordata > Mammalia > Rodentia > Sciuridae > Marmota > Marmota flaviventris. The sequence goes on from NC_092514.1 coordinate 76,896,924, forward strand.
AAGTGGGCAGTGAGCCTCATGAACAGGGAAAGATGACCGACTCAGCCGCCTCCACCGGCTCACCCTGCCTGCAGAGCCCCCCCCAGGGCAGCCGGAAGCCCAGCCCCGGGGGTGGGATGGATGGGGCCCACCTGACCGGAACCACCTGGGGTTCTTGGCAGTCACACCCATCTCCCATGCTGGACTCCGGGAGGTCGCGGCTTCTGGACTTTCCTCAGGGCCTCCGAGGACCCATCTCAAAGGCTCCGAAGGCCAGGAGCTGATAAGGCAGCCGAGCGTGGCACGGGCCTGTCAGGGACCCAGCTGCCACTCCCAGGGCCACAGAGGCCATACCCTTGGCCTCCACCCCCACCCATTTCCTGCCATGCACAGAGAAAGGCCTGTGACAAGGCCAGAGCTTCAGAACGCGGGGACCTGGGGCGGCACCTCCTTGTAAGACAGAGTCGGAGTGAGGCCACCAACACCATGCACCTCTGAGCCGGAGCCGGGAGGACCAGCAGGACGGAGGCCACTTGTCTCTGAAAGGAGGGGCTCCGAGAGGGGGCAGGCAGTGGCCCTCCTCCAGCCTCTCCTCCCAGGCTCCTCCCCCTCCCAGTGAGTGACAGGTTCTGGCTGGAAGCACCTCAGAGGACCTGGGGGGCCCACGCCATGTGGCCACCAGAACTGGTTGCCTGGCCTGGGGACGAGGGGTGTGAGGATGGCTCAAACCCTTCCCTGGTGAACCACCCTGATGTCCCTGTCTCCGGCACTGGGGCTGCAGAGCTGCTAAGTGGCGCGGGGGGGGGGGGGGGGGGGCTGGCCCCTGGCAGATCTCGTTGGTGCTGATGGCTTTTCTGGGGTCCTTTGTGCACCCAGCCTCCTCCTCCCAGCTGGCCTGATTAGAAGGAGTGCAACACCAGGAAAATTATTAATTTCCATCCTCAAGTTTACTTCTGGGAAAGTTTGCCAATTAACTCAGCAGGAGGAGGAGGGGAGGGGCAAGGCCCAGGGTGGACGGGGGAGGGCGGCAGCAGAGAATCCCCCTCAGGAGCTCCAGGGTCAGACAGGCCAAGGCCACTGGCTGGCAGTGACCTGAAGAGGGGTTCAGAGGTGGCCCTGCAGAGTGGCATGAAGGGCAAGGCGCCTTGGTACCAGTTCTCCAGGGCTCCACTGCGTCTGCGGGCAGGGGGAGGTGGGGAGCTCTGGCTCTGATGGCGTGCGTGCAGGTGTGCGTGTGTACGTGTGTGTGCACACACACTGAAGACAAGCTCCTGCTGGGTCTGAAGCCAGGGTGACTGCAGATGCTGTGGTGGCCATGGCCGGGCCGTTTCCAGGGTCTTCAGGAAGTTCCACGCGGCAGTGCGTCACACGCTTTGCTCTCCGCTCTGTGGTGCCTGCTCGGGATGGAGCCCGGCACCCGATGGAGCCCAGGCTAGGCCAGCACCCTACCCTGAGCTCCACCCCATCCGCAAAGCCGATCCCTCCTGTGTGCGTGCGGCTGGACTCTCCCCGGAGGCTTCTCCCCTCTGTATCCTGCAGTGTGCTTCTTTCTGCTCCGGCAGGCGGGGGTTGCTTCTTGCTGTACCCCGAGTCGAGTCTGTGTGTAGCTGGGGAAGGGGCAGAGGGTGTGGCTCCCTCCCTGCCAAGGCATCCGGGAAGTGGCCTGGGCACGGTGCTCAGTGGGCAGACACCAGGTGCAGGAGGAGACCCAGGTGGCACACACAGCGGCTGTCTGGGCCCTTGGGCCTTGGTATCCCATATGGCACCCAGTACTCTCTGGAGGCTGAAAAGACCCAGAATCAATCCATGGAAGAGGGGAGTCACAAGGCCAGGCACGAGGGGCTGCCTCCTCTGGGGCCAGATCTAATGGAGAGCTCCTGAGGTTGGGGGGCATCCAGCTGCTTCCTGACCTAAAGAACCTGCCCAGAAGCCCACAGTGGGAGGCAACCCACTGTGCCCAAGGTCCCGGGTCCCTAGGGGACAGTCCTGCCCATCTGGCTTCCGGATGTGTGGCTCAGGAATGCTTCCGTCAGCTCCCTCAGTAGCAGTCAGGCCTAGAGGACAAGGCCACTGAGTGGTCTTTCTCTGCTGCTTTTAAAGGCAGCCCATGACAGTCATCTCCTGCCGGCCGTCGGCCAGGGCTGCTGGTCCCTGCTACCCAGGTTCATCTCATCTCTGGTCCCTCCAAAGGAAGGGGCTTTGGGCTCACCCCCCAGCCATGCCCTAACAACCCCCATCAAGCTCCAGAAGTACTTAAAAATGTAAATTTAACAAACTGCATTTCTAAAATCACAAGTGGGGGTCATTTTATATATTTTATGGTGTAACAGCCATTAATGAAGTTTGGTCCCTGCCGCCACAATGGCCCAGAGACTGAAGTTTGACTCCTGCCCTCCGTGCGGGCCTGGCATGACACAAGTGTCAATAAGTCCAGAGGCAGGGTGAGGCCCAGCCAGCGGAGCACTACAGGGCAGGGCAGGTCCTGAAGGCTCCCATGTGGAGCTGCTTCTGGTGCTAACGGGTCAGAGGATCCTGGGGACTCCTGGACACTAAGGGGCCCCTCCAGGCCTCTGGCTTGGGGGAGGAAAGGAAGTGGCCGAGACCTTCTGGCCTCCCCTTCCTGATCAAGCACCCATGCAGGTAGGATAGAAATGTGGGCCTGAGCTCCCCGCAACCCCCAACACCCACTCACACACACGTGCCCTGTCTGATACCCAGGAGGCCCAGGCCAGCTACACTGCCAGAGTGGCTGGCCAGCCTGGCTTCCCAGAGCACTTTCAGGGCACGATCACTTTTTTTGGGCTCCTTGTCCCACTGGGCAAGTTCCCGTGTGGCTGCTGGGCTGTGCTGCAGAGCAGTTCCGTGGCTGGGGCTCACAGGCCCTGGAGGAGGAGGCTGCCCACCCTGCCCGGCCGGAGAAGGCCAAGAGAGCAGTCCCTCCTTCCAAAAGATAGATGTGCTGGCGTCCTCAGGGGGGTGCATCAACCAGAAATGGGGGTTCCTTGAGTCTGTGGTTAGCACTAGGGCTGCTGACTTCCCTCCACTGAAGAGGGGCCAGTGGCTGTCCCCCGCTTGAACCCACTGCCCAGCCCTCCAGTGGGGTAGGCAGCAGCACTGTTGAACTGGGGAGCTGTGTGCAGAGGCCAGCAGTGGCCCAGGGAGGGGTCCAGCAGAGAGAGAACAAAAGCCGGCCAGAGTCCTCTCAGGCCCCCTCCTCCACTTGCCCCATGCCAAGATGCTTAATCTCCAACTGCCTCTGGGCTAGTGCTGACCCCCAAGCAAACAGGGGCAGGCTTCCCGGGGAGGGGACCTCCCTTCCAAACACTGAGCAGGGGTGGAGTGCTGGGGAAGTGCCTTAAAGAGGGCCCTGGTGAAGGGTCACCTGGAGTGGGCTTGGGGCAGGGCACTCTGACCCCAGCCCCTGGTGATGCTGGAAGACACCACCAACTTCCCTCCATCTCCAGGGTTGGTTCAGAGCTGTGACCCAGAGTGACCAGGGCCAGGCTCCACAGGCAAAGTGGGCCTCCGAATCCCAAGGTGGGTTCTGAGGGCCAAGGAGGAGGCTGGGTCCAGCAGGGGAGGAGGGCCCACTGCAGCCTGAGGGCAGAGTCCCTGGAGAAAGGAGGGGAGAGGGCTTCCTCCTGAAATTCGCTGGGCTATTGTTACACTTTTCTGAGGCCAGGGAATGTTTCCAGGAGACTGTGACAACCAAAAAAAATAATAATAACGCCCCTCCCCCAGCAGCAGGAATTCTGGAAAAAACAGCTGCTGCTGTTATCCGCCCGAGGAAAAACAAGGTCAGGCGCTGCGAAGATTTAATTTAAGGCGCTCCCCCGCAGCCCGCGGGCCACGCACGGCATGCTCGTGTCCTCCCTGCGCGGGACTCCGGGCTGTCCCTGCGGCTGTGGAGGCCGCTCCCAGCGTCGTAGCAGGGGTCTCAGGCCTGGTCTGAGTGGCCAGGGGCAGGAGCCAACTACGCTCATGCTGCCTTCCACCCTCCGCTTCTAGGGGGACAAAATCAGTCCTCAATAAAGCACGCCAAAATGGGAGGGGACGCGGCGGTCTGTGGAATAGGGCCGACCTTAATCAGAAGTGATGGCTGAGTGGGCCGTGGGCGCTGCGGGCCAGACCCGGGCGGGGCCACTCAGACCCTTGTCCTTGTTAGGCCGAGGCTTGAGAGGGCGGGCTCCGGGCGCTCAGAAACGGGGTGGCTGGGCCTGGAAAGTTCCTTGCGCCAACGCCCACTCCCCACGGGCCGCGCAGGGCAGTCCTGACCGGCTCGGGCGCGGCACACGGTGGGTGCTGGGAGTCCGGTAGTCGCTGCAGGCGGAGTTCGCGGGCGGGGATGCAGCTATTTTGCACCATGCAGAGCCAGAGACGCCCGGTGAGAGCGCGCCTCCTCGTCCCGGTGCGCTGACGAGGGGAACCCCTGCGGTCGCCGGAGTGGACAGAGACCCGGGGCTAGCGCCAACGTTCCGGGCGATGCACAGCTGCGGGCTCGGAAGCCGTTCCGTGTGCTCAAGGCCTCCCAGGCCTCCCAGCCCCCGCCCGCCTGGGCTCCAGTGTCCCTGGGAGACGCGGACTAACACCAGTAGTTCTTGGCATTTCCCAAACTGGGGGATTGGGGGCTAGCAGGAAGGACGGAGACGGGGAGGAGACGGGGTCGAACCCGTTGTTTTTTACTTTAAAATTACATATTTTATGTCACAATCGCTTTTCGTTAAGACCACAAACATCCAATTTGGCTTGGAGTAATAAAATCAGCCGGGGCTCCCTTAAACCGAGCCATTGCGGAGAATTAAGTTGTGAAATCTAATCTATTATATCCATAAAGGAGAATGCTTTCATTGTAAATTCAGGTTATAAAGAAACTATACCTGGGCCGCCAGCCTCCCTTTCGGATTTGCTACTTGAAGGCTTATCAAATTACTTCAAAATGTTGGGCTACCCTCTCCATATCTCTTGGCAACAAAAATTAAATGTGGCAACATTTCTTTAAATAGTAAGAAAGGTCAGAAACAACTGCCACAACAAGATATAATTAAAAAAAAAAAAGGCACCCCACCTCTAATCTACGGTGGGAAGAGCCCTACTGTTTTCCCAATTCATTCCAGTTTTTAAAAATCTGAACGTCGCAAGACTTCAAGCTCTCCCGGCTGCACGCCGGGAGGTATCTGGGTGCAGTCCCGCGTGGATCGCACGTGGGCTGAGCAGTCTCGGACACCTAGGCGGGGACCCGCACCGAGCTGCGGCAGAGCCCGGGCGCGCCGCACACCTGCGGGGCCAGGCGCCTGGAAGTCCGCTCCCCGCTCCGGCGCGACGACGGCCTCCAGCCAGTGTCCAGGCCAGACAAAGGAGTCGCCAGCCAGGGGTTAATCCGCCCCTCACCCTTCTCCTAACTCCCCACCTCCTCATGTACTTTGAAACGGGAGAAACTGGCACCCTAATATTTATTTGGTTTTACAAACAGGGTGGAGACGTCTGCTGTCCTGCTTTGGATGGGGGTGGGCCCCTGGGCCACTTGCTGTCCAGGTCTCCCGCTCTCCTTCCCATACCTTCGTCCGTTTCTGAGAATTAACTAACTCGGGGCTTGGGCCTGGGGGCGTCCTGGGCTGGCCAAAAGTCGGGGTCACCACGGGCTCTCCGCCTTCGCTCCGGAAGAGGGGTGTCTGGGGGCCGGCAGGAGGAGATCGATAAGTTTCTGAGTTCCCAGGGAACTGGAAGACTCGGCTTTGTCAGGCCTGCGAAAAAGATTTACGAGGCGGCAGCCGAGTGTCGGCCGGCTTCGCCCAGACCGCCAGCGCACCCCGTCTAATCTTTGATTTCCATCTAATTATTTTTTTCCTGCCACCTCCAACTCAGTGTCCGGAGAGGCGAACAAAGGGAGGGTGGGGGATGGGGCCGCCAGGCAGCGTCGAGGGGTCGGTCTGCGGACCCCGCAACGCCCAGGCGCGCGCCCTGTGCCGCCCGGGGAGGGCGAGGGATGAGGGGTGACCGGACTGGGGCGGGAATCCTGGGGAAGCCCGCTCCGCCGCTGGGTGAGCGCCACGACCCTTAAGTGGGGCTCGGAGCCCAAGCGGCCCGCACCGCACGGGCAGGGCTTCCAGGGAGGGGTCCCGGAGGCGCCCTTGCGCGAGAGAACGAAAAAAATCATTCCCCCCAACACTGCAATTGCGCAGGCTGCGAGGGGTGAGGGCGGCCAGGCCCCTGGCAGAGGGAGACCGGGTTTCTTTTCTTGCAGCACGGAAAAAGATCCGCCCAAGCGGGTAACAGAAGAAAACTTGCATTTTTCACGTTGGGGGAAAAAAAATCCAAAATGTAAAATTATTTTATTGGTCACCATCAATAAGTCAACTAAAAATAGGGATAATTAGAGTGTGGGGAAATCGGGAACCATAAATCTGAGAGGACCTTTCCACTGGAGTAGGGACCCTTTAGAGCTTGTTGGGTTTTATTTTGAGAGAAATGAGGTCTAGGGCTTTGGTGGACGCGGGTCTGCGCCCGAGTGCCACGCAGGGCCGTGAAGAGACACAGCGGTTTTCGCCTGGAGCCCTTGTCCTCGGAGGGTGGCCATAGAAACCATGTGCTATGCCCCGAAGAGAGGACTTTGCGAAGCCCGGGCCCTTCTCTCCTCAGCCCAGAAACCACTACTTGGAACGAACGGGAGAAGGGTCCCTGCCGCTAGGGCCAAGCACAGGGCCCAACCCGGCTCTGGGAGGAGGCGTCACTTTCTTTTCCACCCACCTTGGAAAAGATATCAGGGTGTGCGCGGGGACTCCGAAGAAGAGGGACTTTAATACCGCGCTCCATTCGCTGGGGGGCTTTGCAACCCACAGCCCATCCAGCCCACTACGCCCGGCCTTTTGTTCTAATCTATTGGGGGAGGGGAGGACACAAACCACCCCCCTACACACAACCATCAAATCCCTTAATTTTCAATCTTCTGCAAAACAGCCAAAGACACATTTCACTGCATGGGGGTTTTTAATCCCACCAGTTGGAAGCCAATTTTCCAATTTCCCACATAGCTTCTGAAATAGCCTTCTAACAAAATCACTCCAAGAAAACATCGTCTAAAGTCCAATTAATCAGGTAAGGAAATTGGGGAAGGTTCTCGCTCAGTTCAGTCTAATTTTTTTTTTGGGGGGGGGAGAAAGAGTAAGTGAATTCTTTTATTTTTAGTAGTGGGGATTGAACCCAGGGCCTCGTGCTCGACTGCTCCACCAGTGAGGTACATTCCCCGCCTTTCTCTTTTTATTTTAAGACAGGGTTTCGCTGCGTTGTCGAGGCCGACATCGAACTTTCCATCCTCCGTCCTCAGCCTCCCGAGTAGCTGGAATTTCAGACGTGCGCCACCAAGCCGGGCAAAATTCTCTTTCTTAAGGAACCCGAAATAAAAGCGGCCCCTTTCCTTCAACGCTCCCCAATCTTCCCCTTTGTTGTAAAAACCCCGTTCCTAAGAACGTGGGCGGGGAGAAGTGCAGGTCCACATTCAGAAGAGTTCTACCCCTGAAACTACTCTCCAAGGGTTTCTTTTGTTTGAAGTGGGCATGGGGGAGGGGAAGGAGCCTGCTGCAGGCCGGCCACCCGCCGCCTGACCAAAAAAAAAGAACCCAAAGCCCAAGGACCTCGCCTAACTCTGAAAGTCGTGCAGGCCAGGAGAGGCTCGTTCCAAGACAAGGGGAGCTGCCCGCCCTATAGAAGCCAAGGTGGAGTCTCACCCATCCCAAGCTTCCTCCGTTCCCCACCCCCCAAATTCCCTGAGCGTCCCAGCTCTAGAATCCGGATTTCCAGGGGGTGGGGTATGGGACGACTACGGAAACAAAGCCTGGTACTACCCGCTCAGAGGCCGAGGCAGGACACATGGTGTCCTTGGCCAATTAAAAGGGATCGGGAAAAAGAGGACACGCATTCCCAAAGGGGCCCAGCTCCGAACCTCAGGTGAGGGTGGAGGAGCGCGGCGGTGGAAGCTCCAGGAACTCGGAGCTGGAGTCTACCCCGCGTCCCGCCTTCTCTGCACCCAGCAAAAAGACGCGTTTGCAGCGAAGGCTCTTACACATCAGCCGGGGTTTTATTCGTTCCCTCCCGGAGCGTGCTCTGGGCGCGCGGGAAACAAGGAAAGCGCACGTACCTGGAGGCACTCCGAGGGCGGCCTCGCGGGCCCTCCGCTAGTGAGGGGGCCCCCAGAAGCCACTCCCCGCCAGGCTGGCCGCCCCATGGCCTGTCCCTCCCTCCCCGGCGACGCACTCCCGCCGAGCCAACTCTCCAGGAACGCGGGGAGCCAGAGATCCGGCCAGCCGTGGCCGGCGCGGCACCCATTCCTAGCGCCCGGGAAGCCACCTCTTGTTCCGCGGTCGGTGTAGGGGATCCCCGTGGCCCGGCGTGTCCGGATGGAGCTCCGAGGCTCGGGAGCGGTGCTTCCAGGCGCGGGGCTGCGGTTCCGGCTGCAGGTCCGAGCTCGGGCGCGGCCTTCTGCGTCCGGGCTCCAGCGTTCCGGACGGTTAGGCTGCGAAGACCGACGCGAAGCCCTCGGGGAAGATGAGGCAGCGGCAGCGGCCGTGGCCCGGGCAGAAGCCCCGGGGCGGGAGGGGTGCAGGGCGGAGGGGCGGGCGCGCGGGCAGGATTCCCGCGCCCCGCGGCCGCCGCCCTCCGGGGGCGTCGGGCCCCACCCACGTGGGGGCCCCGCCCCTGCCGCCCCGCCTCCGCGAGAGCAGCCCGCCCCCGCCCGAATCTCTCCGGCGCAGTTGCGCCGCGGTCTGCGCGGGCCCGCGCTCGGACCCCGCCCAATCGCCTCCCGCCTCGGTCGCTCCCTTTGTCTGGGCCGCGGGCGCGGGCCAATAGGATCGTGCGGGAGCGCAGTCGGTGAGCAGTTTGGCCAATGGGAGGGATCGAAGGCGTGGCGATGGGCGGTGCTGCGGCTGCCACCCTCGGTCCAGCGAGCGCTGCTGGACCCTGGTGCAGAGGCCCAGGTGGCTGTGCACCGCTGAGCGAGTGCGGGAATGTGGCCGCAGCGGGCTTCTGCGTTTCTGAATACCCCTTCAGTATCGGAAGGCGCTCCAGAATCAGGAGGGACGTGGGAGGGGATGACGTCGCAGCTGCGGGAGCGGGACGGCGTCTTGAACAGGGTCAGTCCAGAGGCTTAAGAGGGCTTGGTTTAGAACAGCCTAATGTGCCCGCGGCGCACCCTGCGGCGCCCATTGCTATGAGGATGTGCAAAGGGAAATGCAGGACATGCCACCTCCGCCTCGGAGGGAAGGAGGGTCCCTGGCGTTCTGATTACAGAGCACCCGGGAGTCTGGGGGCCGAGGGTTTTAGAGGTTCTCAGGTCCTGAGCCTTACAAGGGGCCCTGGAATTGGTGACTGCTACCTCAGGTTCTCCTGAGCAGCGACCCCAACCCTCTGAGCTTGAAAGGAAATGTCAGGAATCGGAGCCATTACCCAGGGACTCAGACCCAAGTGGACCACAGCCAGGCTGCGCGGCCTGCTGCTCTGTCCTCCCTGCAGCAGCACAGACCCTGGACAAGGGGATGAAGGTAGGGCCTCACCAGTACCCTCGCCCATCCCTGGGAGGCAGCGTGGGTGGAGATAAACCCCCAAGACTGGGTTGTGACTTCTCTAACAGAAACCTGCATAAGCAGTCTCTCCTGTTTCCAGACAGAGGGCTTTGGTCATTGCCTGTCCTGTGCATCTTCTGGAAAGTAGCAGACAAAGTTTTAGTTCCATGAGAAGGAGAATCCACAACCTGTGGGTGTCCAGTGGTCCCAGGCCTCAGGAAAGGTGTTTTTTCAATCTTTTTCCTTGGTTCCTAGCACTGATTATTCCAGCATCCTGCAAACTTTGGCCCCAACAAAGTCATAAACCAAGATAGAAATGAAAACAGGGCCATCTGGTTGGTTCAGTTTGACACTACTGGGTGCAGACATTGTGAGGGGCCTCCCCTGTGGGGCCTGATGCCTGTGTCCTGGGTGAGCTGAATCCTGGACATAAGTAAGCTGCATCATGGTACAAGAGACAGCACTAAGGGAGACAGGCTGGTGACAAACATCCCAAGACCTGCAGCGCTGGACCTGAGAATTCTCAAGTCCCCTGCACTGTTAACATTAAAGTCACCAGTTCCCTGTCAAAGTCACTAGACAGTCCCTGGTGCCCTTCTAAGTCTCCACCTTAATGTTCCTCCATAAGGAGTTCCCAAGGTGAGCACCCAATCAGGCTCCAAAAGGCTGACAGCAGTCCAGAATGTATCGAGTACCTGGCAGCAGCCACACCTGTCCCAGCCTGGTTGCAATCCACAGACCCCCATCAATATGGTCTTGAAGATGCAGCTCCGAGGGATTAAGCATACAAGGCCTGAGCCTTGAATGCGTTTAGAGACTGCAGAGGAATTGAATCAAGACAGTGTCTAGACAATTCTTAACAGTCTCCCCTCCCACCTCCCACCTTCAATCCCCGTAAATGACAGAAAAAATTTAAAATCCATTATAACCAGACAACAGAAGGGTGCCTGGGGAAATGGGTGGGGGCCTTGCTGTGGCCGGAGAGAGGAAACCACAGCCTTAGGACACAGAGGGAAGATTTCCAACAGGGATGGTAGCTGTGAGGGCACCTGCTCAGAGACGGCAGCCACAGCAGAGGGGCCCTGGGATGGCTGCTGGGTGATGGGCAGGGGTGTCTGTTGGGGAGTCAGCCTCACCCCTGGCTGTGCTCAGGAAGAGGCAGTGGACGGAGAAGAAACCTCACTGGCAAATAACTCCTGAAGAGCAGGGGTTCCCCTGTCCTCAAATACCGCACTGGTCACTCCAGCAGCCTACAGGGGCCGACCACACACCTCAAGGCAACTGACCACTTGCTGATAGACACAGAGAACCTCATACAAAGAGGAGCACAAGCTAGAGTCGCCGCCGGGGAGAAGCACCCAAACCTGCAGGCCAGACTGAGCTCACAGCCGCCCACTGGCACCAGGTCCCTCACTCCCCGGTGGGGCTAGACCACACTTGCCAGGTTACCTTGCAAGGACTGTGACCATGTGGCCAGTGCCCAACTGAGGAAACAGATCCGCCTCTGTACTTGGCCCACACCCCTCCCCAGCTGCTCCCTCCCAGGAGAGCCCAGGTGGCAACACCCAGGGCCACCCTGGAAGCCTCAGGAGGACAGCAAGACCACCATCAGCCAGGCCCCAGGTGACCACTACCCAGCTACAGTTCTCAAAAGAAGCCCATTTCCCTTCTGCTTAGGGTGTTATGCCAAGTTCTATTACGTCTGGGCAATTGAACTTAGGTCCGCAGGGCACAGCGACGTCCTCTTCTCATCCCAATGACTCAGGAGGCTGAGTCAAGAGAATTACAAGTTCTAGACCAGCCTCAGCAACTTAGCAAGACCCGTCTCAAAAGGGCTGGGATGTGGCTGAGTGTTAGGGTGCTCCTGGGTTCAGTTCCCAGTACCAATAAGTGAATAAATAAAATATCTGTCTTAGGTTAGATCATTAGTCCCAGCTCTTTCTTTCTCTCTTTCACAGTCCTGGGCATTGAACCTAGGGGCACTCTAACACTGAGCTACACCCCAGAATTGTTCTCTTTTATTTTGAGACAGGGTCTCGCTAAGTTGCCCGGGCTGTCCTTGAACTTCAGATCCTCCTGCCTCAGCCTACCAAGTGGCTGGGATTACAGTTGTGCAACACTGTGCCTGACTCTTGTTCACAGTTCCTGAATTTTACATCCACCTCCTTCCTGTGGCCTTTGGGAAGGCAACGTTGGGCTTGGCAGCGTGGCTGGCTCTGGCCAGTGTGCTCTTACCCGTTGTGAAGTGGGGGCAAAGGTTTGGAATTTGCTGTCCAATTTGGCCTTGTTCTCTTGAATGCCTGGAGTCTACCATGAGAAGGCTGCGCCCATGGTGGAATGGAGAACAGACCAGATGCTAATTAATAGGAAGCTATTTGTTATCAGTAAAAGAGTAGAGTCCAGAGCAGATCTTAGCCTACCCTGTGTCCAGTAACCAGGGTCCACACTGGCTTGGCGAAGCTCGGCCAGCCCGTAGGCCTGTGTGTGTGAGAATCAGCTTTGTTGTTTTAAGCCACTTTGTGTAGTGCACTAAACAGCATTGTGGTGACAGCTGACTAAGATGCCAGCCCTGATACAGAAGTTGGCATGCAGGGCCCGGGGCCACCCTAGGCTATGTGCATTGACGTAGCAGTTGAGTTGAGGATGATGGGGACAGTTCCCTTCTTACATTGGGGCAAAAACTGGGGCAAGCCAGACGAGGGGTGGGAAAGAGCCAGAATGTGGGTGTGGTGGGCTGACCCTTGCAGCCTTGCCAGAGTGTCATGAGAAAGACAAGTTTGCAGTCACAGGTACCCCAGAGGTGTGCACCCAGGTGGGAAGAGCCACTGTTTATACCTCAAACAGAAAGAGAAGAGTTAGTTATTGCTTTGAGTCCTGCCACAATGACAGCCCAGCCAAATAAGAGGGCTCAGCCTGTGGCAGAGCTCAGAGTAAGGATCCGCTTGCAGAGGAGGGGAGCAGATCATTGAACACATCATGGGCTGTCCTTTGGACCAGGGGACAGGCATCTGGACCCCATGAGAGGCTTCACATATCCTAGCAGTGCCAGGCTTTGGGCTGGGTTTTCTCCCTCTGAGACCCTTTTCACATGGTGTAAGAAGCGTGGGTGCTTCTGAGTATCTGAAGGCCAGAGGGCAGACGGATAGACACCTAGCTTTCCGCCAAGAGCTGCTGCCCCTTCTCATGGGGCCCTGGCTGCATTACATTCCCAGGGTCCTTTACGGTAAGTGTGGCATAAGTGCTGGTTTCAGACACACCTGAGCTCCTGGGAGCCTTTGTGGCTCCCCCACCCCACGATGCCAGCAGGGACAATCACTCACAGAAGCCACACTGAGGGTGGCGACGCAGTTGACAGCTCTGGGACCCTGGGTGGCTGTGGGGAGCATCCCTCCTCCCACCCGTGGGACCCCTGCCTTGGGCAGGTCAGAGATACCTACGCTGCTGCTGCCCCTGAACTCCCACATTTCCAAACACACCACTGATATCTTAGGAACAAAGAAGATTGTTCTGAAAAAATTAAGGACCTGGGACCAGAGGTGTAGCTCAGCGGTACAGTATGTGTTCAGCATGCATAAGGCCCTGGGTTCAGCCCCAAGGCCAAAAGAGAAAAAGTTGAAAATAAGAAGAAGACATAATAAAAGAATAAGGGGAAGTGAATGCCCACATGATTTTGTGCTTTCTTCCTTATGATTTTATGAGTCGTTCAAAAATTTGCGAGAATATAATAGACATTTAAAAACACAACAGAATCATGTTTGTGTGAGAAAATTAAAACAATAAGAAACTCTCCAGGGGCTGAGGTTGTGGCTCAGTGGCAGAGCACTTGCCTCTCACGTGTGAGGCCCTGGGTTCGATCCTCAGCACCACATGAAAATAAATAAACAAAATAAAGATATTGTGTCCATGTATAATTAAAAAAAAAAAAAATAGAAAGAGACTTTCCAAAAGTCAGCTGGATCTCGCTTGCTCTTCTTTCTGTGTGTGTGTGTGTGTGTGTGGCTGCAGATCATACGCAGAGCCTCATGCACACTAGGCCAGTGCTCTACCACTGAGCTGCAGCCCAGCCCCAAGTCAGCTAGATGTCCTGGGAAATAAAAACTGGGTGTTAACTGGGCGCAGTGGTGCAAAACAGTAATCCCAGTGCCTTGGAGGCCAAGGCAGGAGGATCTCAAATTCAAGGCCAGCCTCAGCAACTTAGCAAGCCCCCCCCCCCTTTTTTTAATTTATTTTTATGTGGTGCTGAGGAGCAAACCCAGTGCCTCACACGTTGGAGGCAAGTGCTCTACTGCTGAGCCACAACCCCAGCCCCAGCAAGGGGCCAGGCACAGTGGCACATGCCTGTAATCCCAGTGGCTCAGGAGGCCAAGGCAGGAGGATCTCAAATTCAAAGCCAGCCTCAGCAATTTAGAGAGGCGCTAAGCAACTCAGTGAGACCCTGTTTCTAATAAAATACAATACAGGGCTAGGGATGCGGCTTAGTGGTGAGCACCCTGGGTTCAATCCCCAGTACCGGAAAGCAAAAATTATGGTTTTAAAGCAAAAACTGCCCAATTAGACCAAGGAGTGGACTGGCTCCACTGGAGCCATGGCCTCTATGATCCTACGTCTTCTACGTATGTAAAGACAGTAATCCTCTGGGGGGGGCTGGGCTCAGCGGTAGGGTGCTCGCCTAGCACGGGTGGGCCCTGGGTCTGATCCCCAGCACCACATAAACATGAATAAATAAAGATATTGTGTCCAACTACAACTGACTGATTAAATAAATAACAACCACCACCACCCAGCATCCCAGTGGGCTGGAAGGTCAAGTGAGGGATTCTCCAGAGCACAGAGTGAAAGGTGAAGCCAGAGAGAAGGGCCCGAGGTCTAGAGCCGCCGATGGAACGCGGCGAGAGAGAAGAGGCAGGCTGTTAAGGGAGCAGAGCAGAGGGACTCCACGGTGGCACCAGGGCCTGACACCGGCAGCACCCTCCCCAGGGAGCCACACCCCAGCCCTGCTCACCTTTTATTTATTCATTTACTTATTTTTTATTTTTTCCTGCTCACACTTTAAAAGGCCGGGGAGAAAGACAAAAGTTCCCCGTGGGGGAAACAGGTACCTTCAGAGAAAGAAAGAAAGGAGCCCAGCCTGAGGTGCTGCCGCCTGGAATTCAAAAGCAGTGGAGGGGCCCCTTCACCGCTCTGAGGGACACTTCTCGAAGCCTGTAATTCTGTGCCAGGCTCATAGCCATTCAGTGATGAAGAAAAACAAACACTGTTTTTGGTTGTGCCAAGTATGCAGGGAGTTTATCTCCAACAAATACCACCTCAAGTAATTGCTTGATCATGTACTCTAGCAAAAAATAGATAAATAAGTAAACCCAAGAGGAAGACAAGGGCCACGTGGGCTGGTGAGACGTTTTCATCAGAAGATACACGCCTGAAAACACGCTCAGCAGTCTGAGAGGTGGACCCAGATGGCCCCAGCATGGGCAGCCGTGGGGAGCGGGGAAATAAAGCTTCGCGGGTCCGTGTCTCATCCACGGGATTGCACAGGTCTGAATTACCTCTAGACCGGGGTGAGAAGAGGTGAATTCAAGATGATGCTAAACAAATGTTTCTGAACTCAGAATGGAACTCAGAGACAACCAACCGCTGAGCTACATGCCCAGCCCTATTTTGTATTTTATTTAGAGACAGGGTCTTGCTGGGTTGCTTAGGGCCTCACTAAGTTGCTGAGGTTGGCTTTGAACTCACTCACAATCCTCCTGCCTGAGCCTCCGTGCACCACCAGGCCTGGCAACACTAAAAATCTCAACTGTAAGGCTTGGGTGGGGCTCAGCAGTAGAGGACTTGCTTAGCATATGCATGAAGCCCCGGTTCCAGCCCCAGCCCCAGCCCCACAAAATTAATTAATTAATTAATTAACTCACCACTAGATAAATAGAGTATGATGTAACCTTCCAACCACAGGTAACAGGCAACCTGATGTATATAATGAAAGCAGGGAATGGGGGCTCTTGCCAGGAACGGGGACAGCAAGAAAACATGGCACTAGACCCCAGAGCTGGACTGCAGGGGATGTCTAAGGCACTGGTAATCACAATACATGCTAATGGGTTAGTCCTGCCTTCAGAGACACACACTGGGCCCAGGTGAGAAGTCAGCACTTTCTTTTTTTAAAAGAGAGAAAGAGAATCCTTTTGGTAAATGGACACAACACAATACCTTTATTTTTATGTGGTGCTGAGAATTGAACCCAGGTCCCGCACGGGCTAGGCGAGCGCTCTACCGCTGAGCCACAATCCCAGCCCCGAAAAGTCAACATCTTGCTGGGTACAGTTGCACACACCTGTAATCCCAGTGGCTCGAGAGGCTGAGGCAAGAGGATCACAAGTTCAAAGCCGGCCTCAGCAACTTATCGAGGCCCTGAGCAACACGGAAAGACCCTGTCTCTAAATAAAGTGTAAAAAGGGGTTGGGTGTGGCTCATGGTTAAGTGTCTCTGGGTTCAATCTCCGGTACTTAAAAAAAAAAAACAAAATCAAAATCTGGAGATCTGCTGTTGATGACGGACTCCATCAGTTAGTTAACCTAATTCCAACTCCAGTTAGGTTAGTCCTAAACCCAAGTGACTGCTCTAAGACCGGCTCCCCTGACGTGGTCCCTGGAGAGACCCCAGAGGTGCAGTTCATGGGCAGAGCTGGGCCAGGGGTTTCTGTGGACACGGGAGGGCAGCATTGTTTTCACAGATCTCTCACTAAAAAACCGTCGTCTCCCTGTGGGATGAGCCTGGGATGGCTGACCAGGTGCTCATTTCCAAATCACCCTGCAATTGATGCAGGAACCTTGAGATACTCTGTCTGTCCATCAGCACTTCACATTTTTGGTAGTTATTTAGGGTGTGTCAATAAAGCACGTCACCTATCACTCGGCACTTTTGTGATAGACTTAAACAGGTATACAAAATACATACAAAAATCATACGAATTCTTTGGTTACTGTGTTTCAGTATGATGAGTTCCCCTTGTAATCCTGTGTTTTATTCTATGTATTTTTTAGAAGCTTTATTTTGTTTATTTAGATTTTATATGTGGTGCTGGGGATGGAACCCAGGGCTTTACACATTCTAGGCAAGTGCTCTGCCACTGAGCCACAACCCTAGCCCTTATTCTGTGTAATTAAAGACATTATTCTGAGAAGCCGTCCACAGACTCCACTAGGTGCCACCAGGGGTCCAGGCCAATCAGGGGTTGCTCTACTCTGGCTGGCTGGCTGGCTGGACATGGATGCCAGGGACTGTGCTACCAGGCCCAGGGCAGGCTCCTCCTATCTGTGCCAGGATGGGGCACACTCACCTTGCCCTGGATCCTTTGGGTCTGAGAGGGAAGCCTGCAGGGACCACCGGGTCCTCACCTGGCCCAAGGGCAGAGCTGATGCCCTTCTGTTCCCCGAAGCAAGCCAAGAGGTGGCGGATCTGGGGCCTGGTGCCAACTCTGGTGTCACAACCCAGCACGGCCCACCCACCACTGCCATATTGCTGATGCCAGGTTGAGCAGTCTCTGCCACCCACGTGCCCACCAGAAAGAAAGCACGCAGGAACCCCAGCACTGACAAGAGGTGGAGAGTGACCCCACACAGGCCCTGTTCCGGGAACCAGGTGCCGGTTACTATGAGGAAGCAGGGGATGCTTTGACAATGGGCTCCCTGGGCTGGCTACGGCCCAGGGGAAGAGACCCTGCCCAGCCGGTGTGAGCCCTGGGTTCCCGTCCCAGCCCAGGGGGCAGGACAGGAGAGAAAGAAAGACTAAAAGGTAGAGTAGATACACTCTGATGTCCACAAACCACGCTCCAGTCAAGAGCTCACCACCGTGATCCCAGCTAAGGCAGGAGGATGGCAAGAGAGAGGCCGGCCTTGATGTTGGCAAGACCCTCTCCCCAAAATACAGTAAGGTGGGGAGCCCCTGGATTCTGGTTGAACCAGAAGGAAGGAAGGAAGGAAGGAAGGAAGGAAGGGGTGGAGGTAGGGAAGGAGGGGTATAGTCCTAAGTTTCAAAATCTATGTCCTAGCCCAAAGGAAAAATTTGAAAATGTGGAATCTTAAGTAGGTTTATTGGAAAACAATAAATCAAAAAGAATACATTAAGCTCTTTTTGTGGGGGGCGGTACTGGAGATTGAACGCAGGGGTTTCTACCACTGAGCTGCATCCCCGGTCATTTTCACTTTATGAGACAGGGTCTCTGAGTTGCTAAGGAGCTGGAGATCCTCCTGCCCAGACTCCTGACCCTGATCCAGGCGTGGCCCCTGACCTGGCTGTACGCGGAGCTGCCACCGGACAGAAACTGACAGGTTGCTAGGGCTTCCGAGTCTGTCTTCATAAAGGGCCTGGGACATAGATTTCTTGTCCACTTTTGGTTTGTGGAAGAGCCCCACCTCCTCTGTTCTTTCAAGCAGTTTGTGCAACATGGCACTACCCCTGAGAGTCTGCTAGACCTGCCTGACGAGGAGCTGGGCCCGGGGACATTTCCAGGGGTAGATCTCGACCACATTTCCCGCTTCTTCTAGCATCCATCTTAGTATCTATTCTCTGGGAAATCATCTGTATTTCCTTTTATTTCGTTCATGATGTTTGGTCCGAGCTTCTTGTTATTTCTTTACTATTTCCCCCCATAGAGGGGATTGAACGCGGGGCTCTACCTCCGAGCCACATCTCCAGACCTTTCTTCATCTTTTACCCTGAGACAGGGTCTCCCCAAGTTGCCCGGCTGGCCTGGAGCTTTCGATCCTCCCGCCCAGCCTCCTGGAACGTGGGGCTACAGGCCCGCGCCTCGGTGCCAGCTTCTCCTGACTTACAGATGACCATCCTGCCTGTGCGTGTGTCGGCTCCTCGGCCAGCCTGGCCTGCTGGTCACTGTCCCACCCCTCCTCCCCAGCTCAGGAGGGGACTTGGCCCATCGGTGAGCTCTCTCAACTTCCCCTTCCCATCTTGTAAACACGTGCAGGTCCTCTGCTCCCGGGTAACTTCCACCTCCACCCCCAACAAGCAGACCAAGGTGCTCCCTTCGCCGGGAAGCCCCTCTGGCTCCTCCACAGTGACACATCTGGAAAGGTTCTGTTTTGTTTTGCCCCTAGTCCATTGCAGGCTAAGGCTCTTGTAAAATATAATAGAACGAATCACTAGAAAAATGGAAGAAAACCCCCGAAGATATCCAAATGCAGGCCCTTGATTTTCATCATTAGATCAACAGGCGTTGCTATAGACTTCTCCAGTCAGACACTATAAAAATGGGAAGCGCCCTCGCTCCATTCCTGCAGTCTTCTCGACACAGAGGAGGTACCAGAAGTTCAGGGGGCTCTTGTGGGAGGCCACAGGACACAGCTGGAGCTGCTCTGAATCTGTGGCCACCTGACTCTGCCACCCTCTCTTCTTGCTCTGCACTTGGGGCCTCCATCCCCTGGGTGACTCCTTGACTATTTCTGCTTTTTTTCTCTTTTCTTTTCCTTTTAGGTACCAGAGATGGAACTCAGGGGCACTCAACCACTGAGCCACATCCCCAGCCCTATTTTGTATTTTATTTAGAGACAGGGTCTCACTGAGTTGCTTAGCGCCTTGCTTTTGCTGAGGCTGGCTGTGAACACGTGATCCTCCTGCCTCAGCCTCCCGAGCCGCTGGGATGACAGGTGTGCGCCAGTGCACCCAGCTGCTTCTTTTCTTCACTGACTTGGCTCTCTCCTGTTCCCCTACCTTAGTCCCTCTTCTGTTGCTATAATAAAATACCCAAGGCTGAGTAATTTATAAAGAAAATGGTTTATTTTGCTCGAGGTTCTGGAGGCTGAGAAGTTCAAGAGCAGGCCGTATTTTACCACATATTCATCACAGATTTTATGTCAAATATTTTTGCAAAGAAGTGGGGTGTGGACCTTATGTGAAGCTTTTTGTTTGTTTTGTTTAACTGCTCTAGTAGTTATTTATTACTAAACTGTCTGTGGTCCAAGATTAGGATGCCGGGGATACTCATAGATCTATCTATGTCAAGATCAAATAGTCCAAAGCCACGCACATCATTTCTTTGTGACAGTTCCGCAAACATTTTTCCAGTCTGAAAAACAATAAGGTGAACACACTGGTTGCTGTCGATTGTGCATATAGTCAAAATACCACGCTTGACAAAATTTACTACGGCTGCGGCTGCGTTACAAAGCACAGATTTTCAAATGCTAATCCTCCGCCGTGGGCTGCAGCCAAAGACTGCCCGACTTCCTCATCTGAGTCGCGGTCCTCAGTGCCCTGCTGAGGTGTGCCCAAGGGCACCTGGGCCTCTGAGCAGCCCCGCAGCCCTGGGACTTGCAGGCTGGCGGCTGGGCTCAGGCGCCTGCAGGAGTCCCTGGCAGGCCCCGCGGCCTCTTTGCCTTTCTGGGCCTGAGGACCAACGCTGCCCCTGGAGGATGATGTGAGGAGAGATTTTAAACCAGATTTTGGATTCAAAAAACTGGGTGCACGGGCTGGGGCTGGGGCTCAGCGGTAGCGCACTTGCCTGGCATGTGTGAGGCGCTGGGTCGAGTCTCAGCGCCGCCTGTGAATAAATTTGAAAAATAAAGGTCTATCAACAACTACAAAAATATTTTTAAAAAATCCTGGGTGCGACGATCACGGGGAGAAGCACAGCCACACGGCCTCTGGAGGGCTTCCTGGCCGGTCGGAGGCTGCCTGTGGGGTGACTTCTCGTGGAGCCACTGAGGCCTGGCCTGACCTCCCTCTGGAGTGGCCTCCTGGAGGCCCACCTCCACGGCTGGGGACCGGGTCCCAGCACATGCACCTTCAGGGGCACGTGCAGGCCCCCCTCCCTCTCTCTTTGATCTTGGTAGTGGGTCCCTCCCAGGGGCCTCCACAGGCCCTGCACCCCTGCCCTCTCCACGTGTCTCTCTGGGTGACTGCCGTGGGGTCAGTCACATCACTGGGCTGAGAACTCGCAGACACAGCCCCGTTGGCCCCTTCCTGGTCCTTTGGTCACCCCCACTTGGACATGTAGTGGTCGACGGGACTGCCAGGACTCCTGGAGTTAGCATGGAAGCATCCGGGTTGGTTTGGGGGAGGGTCCAGCAGGAAGGAAGCAGGGTCACTCCTGGGATCGGGTGTCTGCAGGTGGCACCATGGGAGGCAGTCCTTGCCCCACCACTAGTGCTGAGTAACCAAGCTGGTGGCTCAGCCGTCACTTTATTGTGCTTACACGTTCTGTGGTCAGGAGCCTGGACCGGGCCCAGCAGGGACGGCTTGTCTTCGCCCCATCTGCAGGAAGCCTCGGCCACTGGCAAGGACTCGCGTGGCCTGGGGCTGGCGTCCTCTGGAGGCTCCTCCACCCACGTGTCTGACCCTTGTTATCAGCTTTTAGCTGGGACCCCAGCCACCAAAGCCAGCCCCGATGCGAGGGGAGGGGACACAGACCCACCCCGTGGGAAGAGGGCCAAAGAATCTGTGAACACGTTTTATTTTCAAACTGCTGCTAGAGGGAAATGTTTTCCAAATTCCTTTCTCTTGGCCAGAATCCCAGGGGCGAGGGATTTCTGTCCCTGTGCAGGATTATCTCCAGGAAAACCCGTTTTAAACTCTGATTCCTGGCCAGGCAAGTGGCCACTTCACTGGGGGCCCAGGAGGCTCAGAGGGTATTTCCTTGAGTGAGTCACATGGGGTTCCTGGGGGACTGACTTTGAGCAACATCAGTAGAACCTTCCTTTTTCCCACCCCTTAGAGGGCCCCGGGGTGAGGTGGCTGTGGGTCTCTGCTCACCTGCTTTGTTTCGAATACACAGAGCCTCATCCCGGGCCGGGTGGACCCTGGGCTGGCTGGGTGGGGCACAGGGCTCCCACTGGAGGAAAGACAGCCCTGGGGTCTGAGGGAGATGCGGAGGGTGGCCATGGGTCCTCATCCCCTGAGCCTGGGGCCCTGGCCCCGCTTCCTGGACCCATGAGCCTCATCTAGTCCCCTGCTGGCCTGTGGCAGCACAAGAGCCATGCCCAGCTTTGGCTTCTAGATTCCCCCATGGCAGGGTGCAGGGTCAGGGTCATTCCCCGAGACCAGGGAGAAACGGCAAAGGGGCAGTGCCCAGCAGAGGCCAGGGCTGGAGGAGAGGCCTGCAGTTCTCCTGGGCCTCCATCTGCCCACCGACCTGGGGCTTTGCTGAACGCAGTCCTGGCCCTGGACTTTCCAATTTAGAGACTCTTATCCTTTTACATTCACTTATAATTTTAAAGTGTGGGCCGATGCATGCCATAAAGACAACGTGATTTGGCAATCACATAGAATCACACACACGGTGTATATGTGTAAAAACTTGCCATGATTCCTTTTCTGTTCAGCTTTTTTATTTTAATTAATTAAGTATTATTATTATTTTGGTACCAGAGATTGAACTCAGGGACACTCAACCACTGAGCCACATTCCCCAGCCCTATTTTGTATTATTATTATTATTATTTTTTAGAGACAGGGTCTCACTGAGTTGCTTAGTGCTTTGCCATTGCTGAGGCTGACTTTGAACTCAGGATCCTCCTGCCTCAGCCTCCCGAGTTGCTGGGATGACAGGCCTGTGCCACCAAACCCAGCTTCCTTCCCCTGGGCCACGCTGGCTCCTTCCCCTGGCTGAGCAGCCTTGAGCCGGGGAGGTTCCTCCACCGTCCACCCACAGAAGGCCGTCTGGGTTGTTCCCCAGGTCCAGCTGTTGTGAAGCCGCCATGGACGTTCTTGTTTGGGATTTTGTGTGAACTTCACTTCTCTGGGATAAATTCCCAAGAATGTGATTGTGAGGTTGTTTGGTGGTTGTGCTTATTTTTTTTAGGAAGCTGCTAAACCCTTTTCTGGAGAGATGGGATCAGGTTACCTACCTACCAGAAGTGCATGAATGGTTCCGTTTCTCCACATCCTCCAAAGCAATGGGTTTTGCGACTATTTTTATTTTAGCCGTTCTGATGGGTGTGTGCTGACATGGTGCAGTGGTTTCCATTTCCACTTTTCTGACAACTGATGATGCTGAACATCCTTTCAAGTGCTTATTTGCCATCTGTATAACCTCTCTAATGAAATGTTTGCTCGTGTCTTTGCTCATTTTCTAACCGAATTGCTTGCTTTTTTACCATGGAGGGGTTTTTTTTTGATAGTCGTAGATGGACACAATACCTTTATTTTATTCATTTATCTTTCTGTGGTGCTGAGGATGGAACCCAGGGCGTCACACGTGTTAGGCAAGCGCTCCACCGCTGAGCCACGGCCCAGCCTATCCTGGAGCTTTAAGAGTTTCCCGTGTATCTCGGACCCTCGCCCCTGGTCTGGAGTGTGGTTTCTGGGTACCTTCTCCTAGTCTGTGGCTCACCTTTTCATGTTCTGATCCAGGTTTTGTTTTTAGCTTTACTCTTTTGTATAACTTCCAACGTATGGAAAGTTGGCTGGAGCCGTGAAAGGGGCCTCTGCACCCCACGTGCCACGCTGCAGCGCACCTTATCACCCTGTTTTCTGACCCACTTGAGAGCACGTTGCTGACAAGACGCCCATTGTGCCCTGAGACGGTGGGTCTCCTACAGCACGGACCAGATTCCCCAGACTCGGCAGCAGGACCATCAGAGTCAGACCTTGCTGTTGTAGGACACCACCCTGCGCCACAGACCCGAGTTCTCCTGTGGGCCCAGGGCCCGGCCCGGCCCCTGTGTTCGTCTGTTTCCATGCTTCTCTCCCGTCCTATGACCTAGAAGTCAAATCTTCGTTTGTGACTTTGTCCTTCCAATATTTTGTTCCACACTGATTCGACAGTTGGGGTCAGTGGTTTGGAATTCAGGAGGAAGCCTGTTGAGCAGATGGGGAAACTGAGGTCAGCAGCGCCCAGCAAGCCCGGTTGGTAATGCTTTTGCCACTTGGCTCAAGGTGACACCTGCCAGGTTCCTCCACGGTGCAGTTAAATTAATTAGTATTTTGAACTTACTAATTACTAAGTAATAATTAGTGAGTGCTCTGAGAGCAGACTCTTGGAGGCCAAGTAAATAGCCTGTTTCCTCCGACCTTTCACCAGCAGTCGGAGCATCCGCTGTTGATTCCTCCCCGAATCAATTATTAATATGCCGGTTGCCAAATGGAAGTTTTCTGATCCCATTATTCCTTCCACATTTACGAGTCAGCTTTCCCCCCATTCACGTATTCAATCATTTATCTTCATCATGAATCATTTATGTCGTAAATAAAGATGGCCGTCCATTACGGCATGGTGCTGCTCAGACCGTCCGTCCCAGGTCTGGCCAGAGGGAAGCCCTCTGTCTTCCCCCTTCCCAAGGACCCTGTCGTCTCTGTTGTTCTCGGGCACTTCCTGACCTCCTTCTGGCACAACCAACCGGGCCAGTCTCGGAATGCATGCGCTGCCCCAGCCCCGGGCTCGGTCTTTCCGGAAGGGCCCACGCTCCTGTGAGTCTCTGGACAGGAGCTGGACTCAACGCCACATCCACTCTGAGGCTGTCTGTACTGGAAACCGAGTTCACACCAACGCTGCAGCCTTAGCCCACGTAGTGGAGTTGTTCCAAACTTCTTTCCACCCTGGAGGCTCCCTTTCTAAAGGAGAAGCCTGCCCCCTTGTCCTGAGGTCACTTCCTGAGCGCTCAGCTCCAACACTTCCTGCCAACTGCCACTACCCAAGAGCCCATGAGGCGGGTCCCTGGAGCAGGAAGGAGGTGGTATGACCTTCCTGGGGCCACTGTAACCAATGACCAGCTCTGGAGACCAGGGCATGTGCAGGGTGGGCTGCTGGGGTCCAGGCTCTCTCCGGCTTCTGGGTGCTCGTGGTCCTTGTGGCCCTCAGCTGCAGACACAGGGCTCCACCTCTGCCTCATCGTCCACAGCCCGTCTCTCCTCTGTGTGCAAACTGCTCTCCCCTGTCACTGTGTCACTGACAGGGCAGGGGTTCTAACACGACCTGCGTGGCCCAGGTCAGTGGCCAGCATCACCACGGGCAGCCAGGCTGTCCTAGCCCACTCACACTGCAAACATTCTGTTTCCAAGTAAGGCCAAGTCGCAGGTGTGGGGCTGGCACTTCAGTACGTCTTGCAGGGGACATGTCTCACCCGTGCGGGGTGGAGTCTTTGTGTAACAGGCCCCAGGCTTGCAGCTGTGGCTTCCTGGACACCAGGCTGGAGACTGAGTGCATAGGGAGGGAGGGGTCGGGACCCGAAGGACAGAGCGGGCAGCCACAGGCAGAGGTGCTGGAAGGAGTGCTGGCCCCAGTGGCCCCAGAGGGCTCGGGAGATGAGCTCACCCCAGATGAGGCACTCAGCAGCACTGCAGGAGCCCTGCTCGGGGACATGTCTGCTCGCTCCACAGTAGCCAGGGCCCCTCCAGAGTGTGCTGGCTGAGGGGTCAGCTGGGTGTGCCAGTCCAGGGCCGTCCTCAGTGTGAGAGCTCCGTGGCCTGAGCAGCAGCCGGGACCTCTCAGGCTCCTACCCGTATGATGAAGAGCTGAACTTCAGCCCCAACCTCCACTGGTGCCCCACAGGCATCCGCGCTTGGGGACTGCTACTCAGGCTTCGCCAGGCATCAGGCCGTTAAAAAACCTGTCCTGGAACTGGCACAGTGGCACACACCCTAGCTACTCAGTAGGCTGAGGAAGGAGGGCCCAAGTTCAAGCCAGCCTGGGCAACTGAGCGAGACCCGTTTCAAAATAAAAATTGTAAAAGGCGCAGGGGAGTCTGAGACGTGGTTCGGTGGTGGAATTCTTGCCTAGCACACTCAAGGGTCGGGTTCAACCCCCAGTGCTGCAAAAACAAGCCAGCAAAACCCACCTGTCCAGGGGGGATCGTGGAGGGTGCTCCTGGTCCCACACGCCCAGGCCCTGTTTCAGACTCCCCAGGCTGCAGGTGGGCTTGCGAGGCACCGCCATTCCCGAAGAGCACGGGTCCCACGACTCGCTCCTGCCAGGGGAGGGCCGGCATCCTCATCAGGGTTATGCAGCATCAGACTGAGCCCAGCATCTGGAATTCAAGAAGGTAATTAGATGATGCTGAGCTGCTCATGCAGACCGCTTCCCGTGAGCGACGTGGGGAAACAGAAACCCACAGAGACGTGGAGCCACGCACCAGGGTCAACACTGGACGGGCCTCAGCTTCTGCCCAGGTGTGGCTGTTGGGCCCTGGGGCTCAGGGAAAGGGCCAGTCCTCCCAGGCTGGAGCAGACATGCCGCTCCTTGGCTCCCTCGTGGAGGCAGGAGCACAGCTCCCCGCCCGCAGGTGCAGAGGCTCCGTGAATTTGTCAACACTTGAAAGGCCCTGGTTCCTGTGCTAACTTCCTGTTCCAGTTCAATTGCCAACATAACCACAGGCGGGTTAATTGCATGTCCATCAACATGCCCAGGGAGAGCACCGAGCCCACGCCCAACCCGGCCGAGCTCTCCGGCAGCTCCTCTAGGGCCAAGCTTGCCCCAGACTGCAGGAAGCCAGAAAGCAGAGGCCAAGCTGCGCTAGCCACACCCCTGGGGCCTGCCCTGTGCTCGGGGACCCCCATTCTCCTTCCTGTGAGCCGGCTTGCCTGCTGGGGAGCGTGGGAGGGGGATGACCTTCTGGGAGGCACCCGGCAATATTCCTCCCCAAGTGAAGTGCTCCTAACCAGCACCCCAGCAGGTGCAGGGGTTTCTCACCAGGACGCCCAGATGCAGAGGAAGGGCACTCACAGGGACCACCTGTCCACCACACCTGCACTGGAATCTGTCCCTGCACCTGGAGCAGAGGAGCTGGACCAGGGAGAGATCGCTGAGCTGACGCAGCACCGCGTACTCAGGAGGACTGAGGTGACGGTGCCCGAGTGGCATAAAGATCCTCAGGTCCTGAGTCAAAGGACAGGAGCCACGCGCAGGCAGGCTGCGTGTGCTGCGCTGACCACGCCCAGCGCCCTCTCTGGCCTTCTGTGCTGATGTGTGTGTGCTTGGGGGGGCAGCAGGGCGCGGGAGCCAGTGCCCATGGTTTTTCACTTTAGAATCTTTTATACCTTTTGAATTTATCGTTTATTTGTTTGTTTTTGAGGTACTGGGGTGGAACCCAGGGAGGCTTTATCACAGAATTACACCCCCAATCCTTTGTATTTTGTTTTGAGACAGGCTCTATCTGCTTAGTTACTTGGCTGGCCTTGAATTTGTGGTCCTCCTGCCTCAGCCTCCTGAGCCACTGGGATTACAGGCGTGGGCGATGATGCTGGCACCTTTTAACTTTTTTTTTTTTTTTTTAAGTTGTAGTTGGACACAATACTTTTATTTCTTTATATGTGGTGCTGAGGATTGAACCCAGGGCCCCACACATGCTAGGTGAGCCACAACCCCAGACCCCCTTTTTTTTTTTTTTTTTTTTTTTTTATATTTATTTTTTAGTTCTCGGCGGACACAACATCTTTGTTGGTATGTGGTGCTGAGGATCGAACCCGGGCCGCACGCATGCCAGGCGAGCGCGCTACCACCTGAGCCACATCCCCAGCCCATCCAGACCCCCTTTTTTAATATTTATTTTTTAGTTATAGGTGGACACAGTACCTTTATTTTGTTTCTATGTGGTGCTGAGGATCGAACCCAGCACCTCACACGTGCTAGGCAATGCTGTTTACTGAGCCCCAGCCCAGCCCACACCTTTGACTTAAAAGAGTATTGTATTACTTTCCCAGACCCCCCTATGACACATGTCCACAAATTGGGTGACTTAAAACTATAAAAGTTTATTCTCTTATCGTTCTGAAGCCCAGAAGTCCAGAATCGAGGTGCCACAGAGCCACCTTCCTCTGAGGCTCCTAGGGGCTCCTTCCTTGTCCTCCCAGCCTCCAGTGGCCCAAGCATTCCCCGGGGGTGGTGCATCTCTGGTCTCCGCCTACATCTTTTTTTTTTTTAGTTGTCAATGGACTTTATTCATTTATATGCCGTGCTGAGAATCGAACCCAGTGCCTCACACATGCCAGGCCAGTGCTCTGCCACGGAGCCCCAGCCCAGCCCTCTGCCTCCTCTTCACGTAGTTTTCCTTTAGTGTGGGTGAGTCTCAAATAGCTTTTGTCTTTCTCTAAAGAGGATGTTTGTCATTGGAGTTAGTGTCCAACCTAAATCCAGGATGACCTCACCTAGAAATGAGCCATAAATCAGACCCTGAGAGAGTCTGGGGATCTGCAGTCCAGCCCCTGCTCTGCCACGGATCCCTGGACACCTGGGTGTCTGGACACATGGACACCTGCCCTGACTCTCCAGGGCCCCTTTCCTCAGGTCCAGGCCACTCTGGGGGGACACACAGTGGGAGGGGGATGGAAACGACAAGAAGGAAGATTCCAGAAACCAGAATTGAAGCACGGAGGTGTATATGACGCCTGAGGACAGGTGCAGAGGGGGTGCAGCCTCTGCCAGGCTGAACCAGACTGGCACCCTGGGGGCTCCCACCCACTTGAGCCACACTTTGCCAGATACATAGCTGCAGAGCCAGGGGGGCACAGTGCTGGAGGCAGGATGCCCAGGGCTCTGCCCACAGCCATGGAGACTTGGAAGAGTGACCGCCGCTCCTTAGTGGCACAGTGCAGAGCTGGCCCAGGGCTGGTGAGAGGGTACAGCAGGATGGGCAGGGGGCTGCTTTTCAACAGATGCAGTTGGACCAATTTCATTCTGCACCTCAGCCTGGGAAGAAGCAGTGGGCCACCCTCCCAGCCCTCTGTGTTCCCAGCCCTGAGCTTGGATGGCCAGGAGGACCAGCCATGAACACCTAGGCAACAGCCCGTGGCAGTGTGGAGACAGGTGGCTGGGGAGGGGGGCCACACTAGAGAAGGCGTCAGGCCCACCGTCCATCAGGAGGCTGAGTGTGCTGGGCTGAGGCTGGGATGGGTGTGGGTGCAGGATGCTCAGGAGCCCAACAAGCTGCTGGTCCTTTCTGGGGCCATCTAGTGACACGTTATGAATACATTCACTTATTTAGCAGCACTGGGGGTTGGAGCCAGGGCCTCCCATGCGCTGGGTGAGCACCCTCCCACTGAGTTGCAACCCTGGCCTGAGAAAATGCGTTTCTGAAAGTTGCAGGACAAGCCAGAGGTTCTCGTTGGTCCACGGCAGTAAGAGAGCCCCCAACACATGCACACAGGGGGAAAGTCCTGACTCAGAGGCCGAGGCAGACAGTCTCTCATGGTTAGGTGAAGTGAAATGGACTGGAATTCAAACATGGCCTGTTATAATTTCTTGGTTCGATTTCCCCATCTGACCATATAAAATTTTCAGGAAGAATATGGAAAAAATAAAAGGGAGACAGAGGGAGAAGTGAGACAGAGACCAAGGAACAGGAACAGGAGTGCTGGGAGGGGCAGGCCCCGGAGGCCTGGCTGGACCTACTGGGCACCTCCAGGGGGCCCACCCTTCCCACACCTCGCTGCCAGCTTCTGGTCTCTAGAACCATGAGAAAATAAATTCTGGTCATCTAAGCTGGCCAGTCTGTGGTCACTTGCTGTGACAGCCGGGACACTGGCTGCACTGGCTTGGCCGTGATTGCCAATGGAGTCTCACCATTGGGGAGAACGTGGGATGGTGGAAGATTTGTGCTCCTGGGACTGTATGGCCTGGCTGGGTCACAGGAATAAGACCTAGGACAAGGCCATCTCCTTCCAGTGCTAGAGGAGATCTCAGGGAGCTTGGATGGCCAGGAGGACCAGCTAGAAACACATAGGCAACGGCCCGTGGCAACGGGGCAGAGTCCGGCCAGCCTAGGTTAGGGCCTCCTGAGGGTCAGGAGGTTGGGCTAGCTGGCCTGGCAGGGAGTGGACCTTGGGGCTATAACCTGGTGCTCAGTGGCCACAGGCTGTGGTTGGAGAGGGGTCAGCCCTGTGCATTCAGAGTCACTCTGAAAGGGGGAGGGGTGGAGCAGACACAAGGGCCTGGGCGGGTCACCAGCATCCACCGCAGCACCAGATCCTCTGACTGGCCCTGGATGACTCTTCCTGGCAGAACCCTTCTTCTCCAGGATTCCTGACACTACCCTGGCCCCCGTCACAATTTCTTGGTTTGATTTCCCCATCTGGTATCCCCTCCTTGGCCCCTCCTGTCCTGTCCCCTGTAGACCCTGCAGTATGACCCCTCCCACACCACTGATTGCCATTCCCTGCTATGCCTCATCTCCCAAGGCCATGTCCAGGCAGGGAGGGCCTGCCTCACTCACTCCAGAACCAGCCAGCTGCCTGACAATCACCTCCTGCCGGCCAAGTCCAAGTCCCCCAGAAGCCTGCCTGGTGCTCAACTTGGCGAAGAGTCCCGGCCCTTGTAGGGGTGCAGGTCCCAGAGTGCAGGCAGTGTGGCTATGCTCCCTGTACCCACACCCCCCACGCGCACCTCTGCAGTCAGAACCCTGTACCCCCGCCCCACGCACCCCTGCAGTCAGAACCCTGTACCCCCGCCCCACGCACCCCTGCAGTCAGAACCCTGTACCCCTGCCCGGCCCCACGCGCCCCTGCAGTCAGAACCCTGTACCCCCGCCCCGCCCCATGCGCCCCTGCAGCCCTTGGAACCTTACAATCCAGCTCCAGCCCCTGCTCCCACTCTGCCCCCTCCCTGGCTACAGCTCCTCCTTTCCATCTGCCTGCTGCTGGGCAGGACCCTCTGAGCTCTTCCAGTGCTGAGGCTCCTTCCCCTGGAGGCCTCAGATGGACCTCCGCGCAGAGCCAGAGGTGCGGGGTCCCACCTCCTGAGCCGCGGGACCTGCCCTGCAGCTTAGGGCCTGAAGGACCTGAAGGACCTCTGGCCCCACTGCTGGCCCTGCACTCTGAGACCTTCCCCCTCCCACCCCTGCAGGAGGCCCTGGAAGCCTGGGGCCCTGGCCCTGCAGGTCCTCCTGAAAGGAGCTACCTGCACGCCTGCTCCTCGTTCCCCTCTGCTCTGCTCAGACGTCAGTGTCACCCCCGTTTCAAACAGCCCCACCCAGGTGGCCCCGGGCCATGCTGCCTAACTGACACCATCTGTCCCAGGCCCCACTAATGTGCAAGCTCAGTGTGGGGCTCCATGTGGTGTCCTTGCTCCATGCGAGCTCTCTGGGCCTGCAACGGCCCTGGGAGCCCATGTGGCAGCTGAGCCAGAGGGTCCTCTGTAAAGGGCTGCTGTGAGCTGGGGGCTGGCCAGATGTGTCCTTCCCTGAGAGCTGCCCCTGCCCTTATCCACAGCCCCTCAGGGTCTTTGAGGTGGGCCCCTGAAGCGCTGCAGTCAGGACAGGAAGCTGTACCCTGGGAGAGCAAGCAGTGGATACTACCCAGGAGGGCCCCCGAAGCCTCACCTCAAGGGCCCCTCTGCCTAAAGCCCTGGGTGGGCTTTGAGTGGCCAGCAAAGGCCCCAGTGAGTGGTACAGGAGCCGTCCAATAGGCCAAGGATGGGAGGGTGGGTTCAGAAAGCCAGCTGCCCCTCCCCCCACCCACTGATGTATAACAAAGGCCACAGCAGTGCAGCAGGAAGGGGGCAGGCCAGCTGGACCTGACAGGAAGGCTGACCCTTGGTCCTCTGTCACAGTGTGTACAAAAATCAATCAAAGTGCATCATACACCAAATGGTGAAAAATAAACCCCAAAGCTTCTAGAATAAAACAGGAGGACCTTCAAAGACACTGTGGTCAGCAAAGATTTCTGATGTAGGGTGCCAAGGTCACTGACCAGAAAAGGGAAGACTGGACTTCATGAGAGTCAAGAACTTGAAGCTGAGCGCACTGGTGCACACCTGTGATCCCACGACTCAGGAGGCTGAGGCAGGAGCTCACAAGTCCCAGGGCAGTCTGGGCATCTCAC
Source organism: Marmota flaviventris (assembly GCF_047511675.1). Classification (NCBI taxonomy): domain Eukaryota; kingdom Metazoa; phylum Chordata; class Mammalia; order Rodentia; family Sciuridae; genus Marmota; species Marmota flaviventris. Next base: position 76,928,216 of record NC_092514.1, read on the forward strand.
CAGGCCCTGTCTCAAAACCGAGTGACAGGGCTGGGGACAAGGCTCAGGGTGCAGCTCCTGCCTAGCATGTTTGAGGCCCTGGGTTCAGTCACCTTACTGCAAAACAATCCAACAGTGAAAATCAAGAACTTGGAGCCAGGCCTAATGCTGCACACCTGGTGATCCCAGTGACAGGAGGCCAAGGCAGGGCTGCGATTTCCAGGCCAGGGGGGGCAACTTAGGATGGGAGGCCTTGACTTAAGAATAAAAAGGGGGCGGGGCCGTGGCTCAGCGGTAGAGCGCTCGCCTAGCATGTGTGAGGCCCTGGGTTTGAACCTCAGCACCACATAAAAATAAATAAATAAAATAAAGGTATTGTGTCCAACTACAACTAAAGAAAAAAAAAATTTAAAAAAAAAAGAAGAATAAAAAAGTCCACAGATGTAGCTCAGAGGCAGAACAATTCTGGGCTCAATTTCTAGGAAAAAAAAAGAAAGAAAGAAACACCAGCCTCTGAGTGAAATCTAAGCCCAAACAACGCGCCTCTCGACAGGGGTGTAGAGAGGTGACTAGCCAAGATCTGTGTCCGGAACGTGTCAAGAGCCCCAAAATCAACAAGAAAGACACATCAACACTATTTTTAAAAGGGGCAACACATTGGAACAGGGACCTCCTGGATCCAAAGGGTGAAGAAATGACCCACAGTCAGATGAACACTGGTGGCCCCTAGCCATCGGGAACAAGCCTTAAGCCACAGGAGGCTTCCTACCCTCAGAAAGGCAGAGCTGAGGAAGACTGACAGTTCCAAGTGCCAGTGAGGAGCAGGGACCACGGGGCTCCGACACCGTCCCCGTGACCCAGCAATTCCCCTTCCAGTGGAATGCACCTACAAGGGTTAATTTTATGTGTCAACTTGACTGGGCCAGGGGATGCTGCGGTGTCTGCTCAAACCTAATTCTGGTGTTTTTGAGGGTGTTCTGGATGGGGTTAGGATCTGGCTGGTGAATGTGGACTGAGTGAAGCAGACACTCCTTCCCAAGTGGGTGGGCCTCATCCAATCCATTGGAAAAAAGACCCAAATGGGAGGCAAATGCCGATCTTCCTAAGAGTAGGAGGATTTCCTCCTCCTGACTGTTTGAACTGGAACACACACTGCCCTCAGACTCAAACTGCACCATCAGCTTCCCGCCCAGGGCACATCTTGGGACTTGACTGTGATCATGTGAACCAATTCCTTCTAAAGAATCTCTTGACATAGATGTAGATACAGGTGTGGGCCTATCCCTATTGGTTCTCTCTCTCTCTCTGCATAACCCTAAGACAATATCCAAGACAAAGAAGGGCTTAAACTACCAAAAGGCATGAAAAAGAATGAGAGTAACAGCTGTGTTTGTTATAGTCCCGCTTTGAGCTGAGGGACCACAGTGGGCACCATGCAGATGGATAGGCCTCACATCCTTGGGCCAGAGGACTTCCGGGTGGGAATGCAGGAAAAGCAGGAGTTGGGGGGGTCAAGCCCCAAGAGCCTGCAGGAACCCCATCTATACCTGATGGGTGGCTGCCCATGCTAGTGCCTAGCTCCTGGTGAGGACATCTTGGGTCCCTCACATGCCCAGCGGTTGGTGTGCTTGTCCCACGCAGCAGGGCACTGCTTCCTCTGCCCCACTGACCAGATGTTGGCACTGCCCAGGGCAATGTGAGTTAGTGGGACCCACAGGTGGGAGCAGTGAGCGAGGTGGTGGCATTGGGGGACACAAGGGCTGAGCTCAGCCCAGGGCAGGCCCACAGCACTTGGCAGGCGTCAGACTCGGTGCTGGTCATCCTGAACCACCAACCACCGGGGGCCCTCTGAGGCATGCCCAAGCCCCATACTTCTTGGAGCTTATAGGCCTGGGGTTGGCTGTCCTGGTTCCTGTCCGTCAGCCCCTCTGCTTCATGCTGGGGAGTCCTTGCTGGGGATGGGGACTGCCATGGCTGATCCTGGCTCCCTCCTGTGTATGCTGGCCCCAGAGCTGTGCCTTCCCAAGTCATTTGCCAGGACAGCTGTGCCTGCCATGCCTGGCTCTTCCTCTTGTCCATGGAGGGGTGCCGGGCTCCTGGGAGGGTGCCAGTGACATTGGCTCCTTCTTCAATCATGTTGGGGAAACTTTCCTGCCCTCCCTGGGCCCTGAGGCTCCTAAGCCTGTACTGTCCACACTCTTTACTCCAGGCCCCCCACACCCGGTTATAGTGAGCTAGAGACCCCTGGAGCCCACCTCCTACCCACCTCTGCTAGAAGTCCTCCATGGCCCCAATCCTGGGGTAGTGACAGGGCAGACTTGGGGGCGGGTTTTCATCCCACTGCCCCTGGTGTGGGGGGGGGGCAGGAGTGCAACCTTGCCCTGAAGCTAGCAGAGACTGGTAGGCCTTAACTTACCCCCCACCGCAGACCAGCCACACCTCAGGGGCAGGGCTCTGAGTCTCTGGGGCATCCCTGCGAGCCTCTCCCAGCCTCTAGAGCGATAGGGGAGCCCAGCCGCAGCCTGGGGGAACAGGCCCCATATGCCCTGCTCTTGCTGGTGCCCCACGCCTTTGGCTTATCATGACACATTCATGAGTTGCTGGGCTGCCCTCCCCAGGGCCCATGGGCCTCTCCTGGGCAGCAATGCCAGCCACTGGGGCACCTCCCTCTGAGTGTTCAGAAAACAGGAGGACTTCCAGGTGCCGCCTGTACTCCTGCATGCCCTGAGCTGGCAGCACCCATCTGGAGTCCAGCTGGTGATTCCCAGAGTGTGTGGGGAAAATTGAGGCACCCTTCTCTGCGATTGCTCGAGGGGCCTTGCCCTGGGGTTGGGTGACTGAACCTACTGTGCAGCAAGCCGCTAAACTCTGGCCCTGCAGACCTGTTCAGGGTGCTGCTTACGGTTGTTTTGTTTTTTATTACAAAATGAATACCATTCAAAAGGGAAATTTGAGAATATATTTTATATATAGAATCACAAAGAAGAAGAGAAAACCCACCACTGTGCCACTGCCCAGGTGTACTTCTTGGACCGTGGGCTGAGGGGAGTGGGCAGGCCCAGAGGCTGCAGTCTGAGGAGTGCCTTGGGCTCCCAGTGTCCTGGCCATCCCACTGCCACCCCCAGCATCCACTTGGTACTGGGAAGACCCCACTGCCTCTGCAGACCCCACTGCTGCCAGCCAAGTCCTGGAGCCCACAAATGGCCCTTTCCTGTCCGTCCTTCCTGCTCCCAGGGTCTGTGACCCACCCACACCCAACTGCTCTGGAGTTCCTGCAAGATCCTCCACTTAGTCTCACCTCCACCCAGCCCAGAGTCCCGGGTGGGTTGACAGATGGGGCCTCCTCCTCTGGAAGACCCCTGGGGAGTTGTCTCTGGACTTCTGTTGCCAGCTAGGACTGGGGTGGGAGCAGAACCTGTGTGGGAGGCTACGTGCTGTCAGAATCACGCCTACCAGATCCTCTTACCCAGGCACCCTCTATTTCCTCCAATGACTGCAGCCATTTTAATAGGAAAAAAAAAAAAAGAGTTGAATGTATTTCAAACCTTGGGCCTGAAGCCCCTCTGCATGCCCTCCGGCCCCAGGCTTCCAGGTGCCAGGCACATGGCTGGGGAGAGTGAATCCAACACCCATTTAAGGGTTAACTTTGGCCAAAACGCCAAAAAAACGCTTGCAGCTCTTGTTCTGAGGCCCACTGATCCCCCAGTCCTGTCCCGTGGTCACCACGGGGTGTGGGTGCGGACAAAGCTGTGTTCATGGAAGCCCTGGGCCTGACAACAGTGGCACAAGGACCCCATTCTCTGCTGTCCCCAGCTGCGTCCCCTCCCCCAGTGGGCCTGACATCAGAGGCTCTGGGTCAGACATCCCGAGGGGGCCCACCCCCACCCCCACCCCAGCCAGGCTCAGCTGCTGGGTGCCTAGACATTCACAAGGAGCCTGCCACGGAGAGGGCAGGGCTGGGGGTGGGGGGACAGGTCCTGCCTGAATGGGACCGGCAGCTGCCTCTGGTTCATCCTGCTTCATGGGAAGCTGCTGCAGTTTACAGCTGATTTTTGAACCTAGAAGTGGAGGTTTGCATCCAGCCTGACGGAGGTGATTTCTTGGTCCCAGGGCAACCTGACCTTCCTGGCTCTCCCCGCGCATCAGCAGTTCCTCCTAGCTGCAGAGTCAGACTGGCCTCACCGCATCTCATGGCAGGACTGAGAAACAGGCCAGCTGGCTGGGGCCTGCGGACCTGCTGCCCAGGAAGGACAGGGCCCAAGCACCCCCTTCTGCAGGTGCTATAGGTGACCCACATTTCAAGGTGGAAGTCCCAACTCCAAAGGTTTGGGGGGCTGCTTGGACCCAAAGGCCAGTCAATCCTCATCTTGGTTTTTATAGAATAACTCAGGGCCCAAGTGTCTAGGCCCCAGGTGAGCAGACAAGCAAGCCATTCACCCCTCAGTGTGCTCATCTGTGAAATGGGCAACACCACTAACCCAGGTTGCCTAGAGTCTGAGTGTCCGGGCAGAATCTGGCACACAGGCACCCTCAATGTCATATAGGCCAGAAAGGTAGAGGCAGGAGGGGCAGAAGCCTCACTCCAGGAGCCTCATCAGGCCCCAAGCTGGACTTTGTTCATGCCTCTAGATGCCCCTGGGGCTCTGGGGATGATCTTTTCCCCAAGAGGTCCCCAGGGGCTCTCTCCATCCTCCCCTGAGAAGCACACCCCCCTGACCCCCACTTATCCAAGGCCCAGCGTTTAAGCGGGCTGTGTGCTCCAGCACAGTGTGTGTGACAAGACGTAACCCTGGGGCATGGGGCAGGGGGCGCAGAGACGGTTGGGTCAGGTTTTCCTGGAGCCCCGCGCCTGTGGTCCGGGATGCGCTATGCATGGGAGATGCGCTTTGCGCCAGGCACTGCCGCTGCCCCTCACTCTCCGCCTCATGACCTTCCCAGAGGCGCGGACAAAGGCGGGCAGAGCAGGCGGCGCCTTTAAGGACGCAGCGCTGCGGGTTCGGTGCCAGGAGGCGCCGGGCGCGTCGCGGGGGAGCCGTGCAACCGGCGGAGGGGACCGGGAGCTCGCAGCCACCCCAGGCGCGCCGAGTCACTTGCCGTCTTTTCCCACATGGGGGCTGGGCGGCCGGGGTCCTCCCCCCCCTTCCCCGCGCGGTGGGGGCGCTCCCGGAACTGCGGAGGGGAACAGGGGCTGCCGCGTGCCTGGGCCTGGGGTCCTGAGTCTGTGCGTCGCGGCTACCAGGTCCCGAGATTCCTCTCGAAATGCGTTCGCGGAGGGGTGGGGGCCCGCGACGAGGGTGGCGGCCACCACCCCACTGCGGCCGGCCGGGAGCGCGGATCTGGGCGAAGGCGCTTCTGGCGCGGGTGCGGAACCCACGCGGACCACTCTTCCTCCCGGCCCTCGCCCCCTCCCCGAAAAGCGAGAAGAGGCGGCGCGGAGGGAAAGAGATTAGATTCCGCTCCCCTCTCATCAATTTTCTGTTTAATGTCACGGGGCCCCATTGTGGGAGAGGAAAGCACGTCACCCAGGCCATAAATTTGCCATTATGGCGCCTCCGGCCGCCTCCTGGTTCTCGGGGACAGGGCGGAACGGAGCAGGTGGGGATGCTGAGCCCGCGGCCGCCGAGACACGGCATCGGCGGGTGCGTGCGCTTCTCCGGACGCGGGTCCGGGTACTTCCAGGGCGCTTTTGTGTCTGGCTTGGATGTAGGGGCTTTGATTTTATACCACCTGCTCCAGGAGACTTTCTGCACTGAAAAATCAGCTTAAAAAAAAAAAAAAAAGCAAACAATTTCTTGGGGAAGCAAATCCGCCTCCCGCAGTCTGTTGCCCTGCACTGCTCAGCGAAGCAGGCAGCGGCCGGTCTGGCTAGCGGTGGCATACTGAGATGGACCCTGGGGACGCGCGGGGGAAGACGCAGAGCTCTGCCCGTAGCCCTTCGCACGCTCAGTGGGGTGTGCTTGAAAAGGCCTGCGGAAGTGGGAAGTGTCCCGCGAGAGCTGGCCCCGTGGGGGGGGGGGCCTCCACCCCCTGCTCGGACTGCTAGAAGAGGGAGTTTTCTGGGGAGTCTTCCTTTGGAACACTTCTGAAAACCCTCCTGGATGGGGAAGTGCCGCCTGCAAAGGTGTCCACACACCATGGATGGGGGTTGAATATGTATTTGTGCAGATCAGAAAAAAAGGTCCTACTGAGTTATTTTTAACTTAAGATATCAACGGTCCTGTTAACAAAAGAGGCAGTGGCCATGCTCCAGGGCAGGTGGGAGGCATGGGTGACCATATCCCTACTGCCCCTCTGGTAACTGGAAGAGAGGTTCTCCAGGCTCTGCTACAGGCCCTGGCTGCTCTGTAGGAACTTTGATAGGAATCACTTATTTGTGGTCTATAAATGCAGAAGGTAACCAGGCCAAAGACTCAAATCCCCCCAGACATAAGGGGGAGGAAAAGGAGGCATCTGTCTTCCATCTTACCAGCCTGTTTTTTTTTCCATGGAGGGGACCTATGGCCCATCAGACTCTGGGGATACAAGTGGTGGGGGGTGCCCCAGGGCAGAAAGATTGTGGGCTGTCTCAAGGGCAGGAAGCTGGGCTGGATGGGAATGAGGAGTTCTGGAAACAGCAGGAGAGTAGTGTCCTGAGGTTTGGCCTGTGACCCTGTGGGACCAGTTCCCATGTGTAGCACCCTACACAATAGGGCCCTCTACTGGGGCAGCCGTACTGGGCGGGGGAGTCTGGCCTGGCTGGGGTTTTCCCAGTATGGAGCACTGAAGGAATCCAGGGGAGGCAGGCCTCCTGCCACTGTGGGTGGGGTGAGGAGGGCAGAGTGCTGTTCCACTGGCTGCCTGGGCTGTCAAGGAAGCCAGAGGAACTGGGGTGAAGTAAGGGAAGCGGGGGGCTCTGTCTCCCTAGATCATGGGCTGTCTGGCCCTAGAGGTTCTGCTCCTGGCCCTGGTGAACAGCTGGGACCCTGCCTAAGCCAGCTGGGCTCCATCAGAGGAGGTCCTGCAAGACACAACCTGATAGTGACCCCAATAAGTGCACCCAAGACCCGGCACCCTGCAATTAGTTCCCTGCACTCCTTCCCCAGCCAGGCCTGGTGTGGCCAGCTGTGGGGCAGGGACTCTGGAAGGGAGGGCCTGAGGACCAGTTCTGCCTGGGGGCGTGCCTGGAAAGACCACAGACCACCTGTATCAGGCCCTGCCCAGGCACTTGTCGCAGCAGGGTCGCTGCAGCCACTCAGCTGTCCTCACCTGTTCCTGTATATTGGGTCATGGGGCTTTCCCTCCTGGGTCTGGCTCCTGTCCTCACGGGACTTTCCTCACCGCCAAGATTGAAGGGTGTTTAGGTCAGACTCCTGCCAGGAGAATCCATCATTCCTTATTCAGGAAGTCCCCCAAGGCCATTCCCCCATTTTCGGAGAGCCTGCCCTCTCCCCTCCAGGCCACCTTCAGATTCAACAGAACGAACTGCCTGTGGGCACACAAGTCTCCTTGCTCGGATGCAGGGGCCACTTAGCTCTTCAGCCCTGGGGTCCGGGGGCATCTCCCCGTCTTCCTTGATCCCCTCTAGTAGTAATAACAACCATACTGCTGCTAATAAAAAGGCAGAGAGAAACCTGGCAATGGTGCTTCTGCCCTTTATGAAAATCACTTTAATTTAACCCAGATGGGTCTCCTCACTGATAACCTCCAACGACTAGCACCCTGAATTATACTTTCCGTGTGAACACACTGGGTTATATTTAGCCACAAATTACAACTCTGTTTAACAAGCACCTTCCCTGCAAGGGGAGGGGGCTAGGCAGCCTGCTGACCTGGTTGGTCAAAATCAGCAACAGAAGTGAAGCCTCCCTCAGAGGAGGAGGCAGAGGCAGTGGGCAGCAGAGGTGGCCCTGGCTGGGGAAGCTGTTCATCTGACTTCAGGTCTCAACCTCACTGCTCTCCTTGCTGTTTAAAACTTACAACGGGGTCCTGAGGTCTGTCTTAGAGGTACAACCTGTGCTTCCCTGATGGTCCCCGGGTCTCAATGGGCACTGACTGAGGCCAGGCCCCTTGCTTAATCTGGAGCTGGGACTGATCCTCAGGAGAGATGGGCTGTGTGACAGAGGACTTGCCCAGCCAGGCCTGGCCCTGGGACAATTCCCTCTTTGTGGCCTTGATTCAGCATCCTGCCGACAGCCCCTTCCCCTGACACCTTGCCTCTGGGTTCAGCTAAATAGCGGTGCTGGGACTGAAAGCTTTGTTCTTTTGGGAGGCAGCCCCCTGCTCTTGGGGATCTGCTCTTGGGGCACCCTCACCCTCCTGTCCCACCCAAATTAGTCTGCCTACCAACTCAAGTTCCAAAGCAGACCTGGCAGGGGAAGGCTGCCCCACCCCCACCCCCACCCCCCAAGCAGCACCTCCAAGATCCCACCTGGGAGGGCTTCAGGGAGTCTGCAGCATAGGAGAGGGAGCTTCCCCCACACTGTGTAGCCAAAGGTCCTGATGAGGAGGCCTCCCCCATGGTGGAGGGCCTCCTCCTTCAGGAGACAGGAAGGGGCCCAAGACATACTCCTCTAGCCAGGGCAGTTCCTGGCAACTGTAGTTGACTTTTTTTTTTTTTTTTTTAAACCCCTCTTATTTGAAGAGAAAGGAGCAAATTCTTCATCCTGAGCTGTCCTTGGAACACTGACTCTGAGTAGGGTGGGGTACAGCTTTCCTCCCATGAGGGAGGGTCCAGGGTGCTGTGGGCCACCTCAGCTTCCACCCAGGCCTTAGCCCACCCTTCCTGCCCCAGCCTGGGTCCAACCTGCAGGTGTTCACAGGCTGAAAAAGTTCAGACCTAGGTCCCAGGGCCCCCAGTCTGCCCCTACCTGCCCCTCCATGTGCCAGCCTGCAGCACCCTGGCCCCAGTCTCAGGTCTGGTCTTTGGGCCAGTCCCCCGCACATCTGCTGGGAAGAACTAAGAGTCAATTTTTGTCTTCAAGAAATTGTTTCTATATGGGGCGTGGTGGCACACATCTGTAATCCCAGTAGCTCTGGAGGCTGAGACAGGAGTTTCATGAGTTCAAAGCCAGCCTCAGCAAAAGTGAGGTGCTAAGCAACTTAGGGAGACCCTGTCTCTAAATAAAAGACAAAAAATATGGCTGATGTGGCTTAGTGGTCAAGTGGCCCTGAATTCAATCTCCAGTACCACCCCCCCAAAAAGAAAGAAAGAAAGAAAGATATTGTTTCTAATATGCCCTTTGACTAATGGCCCAGGGAACAATGGAGAGACACCCAACATACAGTTACCCGGCAGCACGGCCCTGCTGCTCTCTGGCCCCAGTAAGGCATTTATTTGGAGCAGTGGTTAATTCATAATTTTATATTTTGCCTGACATCCCCAGCCCCTTATATTAAAAAATGATTACTTATTTGATGATTTCAGATCAGTTGGGACCTCGGTCATTTGGGAGCTGGGAAATCTCGATTTGCTGCTAGTGTCAGGGAGAGTCGGGGCAGGAGTGCTGCAGGGCCTCCAGGACAGGCTTGGGGGTGACAGGCTGCAAGCTGTGGCTGTAACAGCAGGGCTCAGGACTGCTTCTGCTCGTTCGGTGTGCCCCTGGGTCGGGATGTGATGTAGAAGTGTCTCTGCCTGCTCGTTTGTTTTGTTTCCTGACGCTGGGGATGGAACCAGGGCCTCAGGCGTGTTAGGCAAGCACTCCACCACTGAGCTACATCCCAGGCCTGCCTTGCCTTTGTGTTTTATACCCATGTGCATGTGGGAGTGTCACACACTATGTGAGACTCACATGTGCCAGAGTGGGTTTGTGTACACACGGGAATGGGGTGATGTGTGAGCACTCATGAATGTGTGCATATCAAGGGAGCACACTCGCCAGGTGTGATGGGGCACACCTGTAATCCCAGAGGCTTGGGAGCTGAGGCAGGAGGATTGTGAGTTCAAGGCCAGCCTCAGAAACTTAGCAAGGCCCTAAGCAACTCAGTGAGAACCTGTCTCTATAAATAAAATACAAAAAGGGCTGGGATGTGGCTCAGTGGTGCCCCTGAGTTCAGTCCCTGGTACCAAAAAACAAAAGGAGCATGCTCTCAAAACTGCATGAATGTTCGTGTGTGCACACGTGAGAACAGCATTCAGGGAGTGGCCATGCCCAGGTATCAGGGCACAGCTGGCTATGCATGGCGTCCATTCATCTTCTCCCCAGGCCAGAGGAAACCCTGAATGGTGTCCACCAGGCTTTCAGAAATGGCTGGGGCTTCTGTTGGGAGGAATGGATCTGAGGGCTAAGGATGCTTCTAGGATTTCAGGCTGCTGAGCAGGTGGGCCAGGGGCTGGGTGTCTTAGGGCCCAGGTCCACTAAGAACTCACTGGTTTAGACACTCCAGCATCAAGACTGGTATCAGGATTGGGGTTGTAGTTCAGGGGTAGAGCACTTGCCTAGGATGTGTGAGGCATTAGGTTCAATTCTCAGCATCACATAATAATAAATTATTGTGTCCATCTACAACAACAAAAAACAACTGACTTCAGGCTTAATATCTTCTCTCTTTGCCTGGCCCTCTTCTTGTAAAAGGCGGATCTGCAGATCCCAGTATGTTCCTCTAAAATTAAAAACATTTGTTAGCTATGGACAGCAGGAGAGTCAGAGGGCCACCAAGGAGGCATCCTCTATGCAGATAGCGAGCCCAGCCAAACATGCCTGGGCAGCCCGACTCCAAGCCTTGGGAGGGGAACACGGGAGCTTATTTTGTCCTGCAGAGCTGCCCAGGGCTGGGTGCCTGCGCTGGGCAGCTGCCAGCCCCTGGCCACATCCAGCAGAGGCCCGTCTGCAGCTATTTGCTGTAACAACTGTTTTGAAACAGTATTGAGAGAGGAAGGGGGAAAAAAAAAGCCCACTAAATTTGTTTTAAGTGAATGCTGCAGAATAGGGCTGCAGAGGTGGGGGGAAATACCAGGGGCTGCAAGGTCCGAAAGGCATCCAGGACCTCCCCACGTGGGCAACCTCCTTCTGGGAGGAGACACAGGAGAGACAAGAGACAGCACTGGGGGATTCTGAAGCCAGCCCCCACCCACTATTTAGGAATCCGGGGAAGCTGCCATGCACAAGGAACTAAACCCAAAACTTAGGGCAGAGAGGACCCACATCCGTGCTCTCCTGCGCTCATCCACCTCCTGGGCAGTAGGTATTTATTGCGGCTGGGGCCCAGAGCCTGCCTATCAGCCAGGTTCCAGGACCCCTAAATCATATCCTGCCTGTGGGGGGTACGGTTTGGGGGTCCCAGAGGCCTTTACAGCTGGCTCCTCAACGCACTCTGGAGGGGAGTAGGGCCTCAGAGAGCTGGGGGTCCACCCCTCCCTCACAGGGTGGTTGGAGGCAAAGCCCCTTTTCAGAGCCTGCGGGGCCGTGGCGGCGTGCTCGGAGCAATTTCAGGAACACCCCTGGTCGCCAAGGTGTCCTCTCTGTTGGATTCAATATTTTTCTCCTACATATGTTTTTTTTTTTTTCTTAAAGTAGGGTTTTGCGAATTAATTTTTAAATAGAAAAGATTCCTGGATTGGAAAACCAACTCCGTGGAGAAACTGGTGAAAAGCTCGGCTTTCAAAGGAGCGCAGGAAGGCGCAGTCTGAGACGGGCGCCCTGCGAGGACCCAGGATTCTGGGCGCCGCGCGCTTCCATCCCGCGCCCGTCCCTCCCGAGGGCTGGAAACGCGGGTCTCCGACCGCTCCCCCCGGGAACAGTTTCTCCGGAGCCGGGCCGCCTCTCCTCGGTGTGCGTGGGAGGCGGGCAGCCTCCGCAGAGGCCTCCGGGCGGGACCCTGTTCGACCGCGTCTCCCCCGGATACTCCCGTGCCGCTGCTGGCCGTCTGGTGCTCCCGATGCCACCAGGAGCGCGGTGGTCCGCGCTCTCCCACCCGCGCCTGAGCCAGACGCCGCCGCCCCCAGCCAAGACCTGCGCCCGGGGACCTAATTCAATCGCCCCCGGCCTAATGAATAGACGCGCGCTAATCGGATCTCGGGCGCTCTACGGGATTTATGCCTTGCGCCTCTCCGCCCGCCCGCGCGCCACGGCGGAGCGGCTGCGGCGCCGAGCTTCCGAGGGCGCCAGCCTGTGCTGGTCAGGGTCCCAGGCCGGCTGCGCAGGCTCGCGAGCCTCGTTCTGCGCCCCCAGCCTGGCCCGCGGAGCCTGGGCTTACCTGGAGTTCCTCCAGGCCAAGTGCCCCAAGTGGGAGCCCGCAGAGGTCTGGTGCCCGGCGGGCGGAAAATCCCGGAGTCCCCGCCCGCGGCCCCCACCCCGGGCCAGCGCGGCCCGCGGGGGGCAAGGCCGGCTCGTCCGTCTGCCCGCTTTCCCCTTTCTCTGCGGATTCCTTTGATCCACGGGCTCTCCGCCGCACCTCCGCTCCCGGGCTGCCGGGGTCGGCCCGCGGGGATCCTGGAAACAGTCCCCAGCTTATCTCCTTTCATCAAGCGGCCTGGGGCCGCCTTGAAACCGCGGAGCCAGTAATTGCTTTTTTCAGGAGGCCCTGTGCGGACTGGACAACAGCCAATCAGCGCCTTGTTTACACTCGGTGATTGACAGCCTGATGGCCAAGTGCCAACCAATCCCAGCAGTCCCGGGGGAGCGGGCGGGGGAAGGGCGGGGAAAGAAACGAGACAACCAGCCTCAAGTTTAACTCCTTCACCTCCCAGCCGGAATGAAACCATGGAGAAATTCTCATGCGTGTGAATGAGTCGGCTAGCATCTCGTTTATATATCCTTTTTCATACGGAGAAAGAGGAGTAAAAATAATGTATTCATCGCCACTAAGGCATCACCTCGACTCCTCGAGAATAAATACCATTTGGATAGGAAATCAAATTCTAAATGAAATATTTGCTTGCAAAATATTCTAAAAAGTGGTTTGAATATGAATTCAATAAAGAGAATAGTTCGGTGGCTGTTTTCCATTGTGAGAATTTAACAGATGTGCAGGAGAGTGGCACAGAGAAATGCTATGCACGGTTTTCACACTGAGACCCCCACCCCAAATTATCAGGTGAAAGGACCTTGAAACACAGAATCAGAAGAAAGAATAATCCGTGTCTTAGCAACAAATCCTCGATTTTCATTTTGATTGTTGCTCCGTTGCCAGGTGTGGCACAGGGAGATAAAAATTGAGCGCTTGCAAATAGGTGGTGGGAGAGGAAGAACTCATCTCTCCGAGTCTGAGGCCGGGAGAGGACAGGGTAGTGCCCGTGCAGCCCGAGCCGCGGGTGTGCACGCATTCCTGGGCTTTAGCTAGAGCAGCGGCAGTCTCAGAGTGGTGGAAGGTCTGGGAAACCCGAGAAGGCCTCTGGGCTTGGAGGTGGGGCCTACCTGCACCTAGGTCCTGCCACCTGCCAGACAGATCCCAAGTATGAAAAAGGGCATCTGCTTTAAGGGGCGTTGCTGTTTCTTCTCCTGGCATTTTGTACACAGAAACCAAGCGTTAGACCTGCGGATTTGGGGGGGAAAAAAAAAAAAAAGCCTCCCCCTGGGCCTGGACACACGCTCTCACTCGTCCCTGCTCCCTCTCCCGCCCAGCGCCGCCACATTCCCATTCAGCAGCGATGATCTGCGCAAAGGAGCTGCGCAGTCGCCGGGCTTGAATTAGGCGCCATCGGGCTTGGTAGTAGCCCTGCTGCTCCCTGATTGGCAGCTCCCTGGCCCGGCGCCAGCCTATTGGGAGGCCTGTTTACGCCGAATGAGTGGCACAAGCTCCCGGCCGTGGAGGGCCGCGCGTCCAATCAGCGCGCGGGCTGCTCCAGGCTGAGTGGCACGAGCTTATTAGTATGCAGGGCCCGTGGCTCGCCGCGCCGGGCTGCAGGTTTGAGAGCCGCTCTGGATGGGCTCGCTAGAGTCGTTGTTGTGGAAGCGGTGCATTTACAGTGCAACAGTCAGCACATTGAAAATACCAATAGGAATACAAAACAAAGTCACATTTACTGATTTAATTGTATTGCATTCAATTGTATCCAGGAAACAGCCTCCAGTAAGTAACTGAAATTGCTTTCATTTTTTTTGTTTTTGTATTTTTATTATTTTATTTTTTATTTTGGCTTTGGGGATTTACATTTTTGGCAAGATAAATTCAGGATTGTGATGTTAAGAAATATTATTATATTTTCCCTTTTTTAAAAAATCCGTTATAATATTGAGAAGGCTTTTTTCCTAAAAGATGGACTTATATATGAGTGCTATTTTTTCCTCTGAAAAATCTTATCGATCGGTTTAAAATTCCCCCCGTGATGCGTCCTTGCTTTGCTCTGAGCGCTTGTTGTCTCGATCGACATCCAGCATTAAAAATAAATAATCGAGACAGGACAGGAACCGCCAGGTTGTGTCTGCCGAGCGCCCCGCGGGTGGCTGCGGGTAGACACTCAGCAAGCGCCTAGCTCTGGAGGAACCACGAGCAACCCCAATTATTTGCTCTTGCATCTTACTACACTTGCCGGAGTAGTCCTATATGGGCTCCGCCCGGTTGCTCCGCGGCACAAGGAACTGGCCGGCTCGTGGCGGCCACCGCTGCTGTTCAGAGGGGCTTTCCCGGCTGCAGCAAGGGGCTGAGGAGGGGAGATTTTCGGGTTTCACTTTCAAAAGCCTAATTCATTTCAGAAAAAAAAAAAAAAAATTCCCGGGAGGAGTGGGGGTAGAGGATGGGCACTAGAACAGCCGGACGTTTTTACTGCATGCGTTCCGGGCAGCGCGCGGGCTTGGACTACGAGTCGCGTGGCTGGGTCCACGGGCCGGTGCGTCCCCGGGCGCGGGGATCCGACGCGACCCCAACTCTCACTCGTCTCCCGAGGGGGTGGGCGCGGCCGTTTCGCAGGGAGCGGGTTTTGTAGCACCGCCCGAACACGGTGCGCTCCTGGTGCCGGCCTGGCCTGCAGGCCCCAGGGCGCTCGCTGGCGCGAGGGAGATGGGTTCTGAGCTAGGCAGACCGGCCCAAGCCCTGATCCCCAGCAGGCGGCCAAAGCAAGAGCGGGTTTTTAGATGCACAGTTGAAAACAAAGCAAACCTGAAGAAACCCGGGATCCTGAAGCGCGGGAGACAAGCGTCAGGCCGCGGGAAGAGGGGAACCAAGGCTCCGGAGGTCACGCCCTGCCACCCTGGGGAGGTGTACCGAGGTTCCGTTCTTTCCGAAATGCCCTCGTCAGCGATTCTCTGGGAGGAGCGGGGGCCCTCTGCATACTACCGCTTTCGCTGGGTTTTCTGCTTGATCCAACCCTACCTGGGGCTGCGGGCGCAGTCTTCGCGGTCCTCTGCGGCGGCCTGTCCTGAGGTTGGGCGGGGGGGTGGGTTTGGAGCTCCGGGACTCCGCGGGTGGCGGCGCCACAGTTACGGGGCCGCAGGACTCTGAGCCCTGGCCGCGATGGCTGCCAGTCCGCGTCTGGTTCCTGGCTGGCTCTGGTTCCCCAGGCTCCGCGAGCCAGTCGCTCGCAGACAAGGAGACGCGGTGCAGTCCCTCCCCGGGAGGAGGTTACACAAAGAAAAGTCTCCCCGAGTCCAGTAAGAATCGCAGCGGCACGTACCGGCGACCTAATCTGGCCCCTGTTTGCGTAAAATATCGAGCGGGTAGGTGAGAAGGCACAATCGAGTCCGCGATCCGCCCGCAGGGGGTGGAAGAATAAAATTACTGCTTCGTAGAGGAGCCCGCGTCCCGAGAATCGCGAGTAGCTTGCGTTTTCTCCACAACTTTGAAATTTCATACTGGGGGGGCACCCACAAAACAAAAGCTCAACACACACGACTCCCCAGAGGCCGCTGGAAAGCCTAGCACCTCCGCTCGCACAGCCCCCCGACCCCTCTCCGGCCCTTGTGCCTTTGAAGCCGCGGGTTCCTGACCTCCCTCCCCTTCCTTCTTTCCCTTTGTCCCTCCTGGCGCCCTCCGGGGCTCGAGAGGCGCCGACCAGGGCCAGAGCGCACAAGCCTCTTGCAGGGCCAGGACATACCCTTCTCTGACCCCGGAGCTAGCAGCCCCTCGGCCCTGCGCTCTCCGGGTCCTGGAGGCCTGGTGCTCGCTTGCGGGCCTGGGCGACAGAGAGCCGAGTTATTTGTTGGACCCGGGGAGAGTGACGATCCCTAGAGGGAAAGGAGCCCCAAACCCCTTTGTATGCAGTTTCGAGACAAAGAGAACTCTTTGTGTAGTCCCGTTTATTTACAATGCAAAAGCTCTCCGAATAAATATTAAAAAAGCTTATCAGCTGAGCAAATATGTATTCACTTAATACATTATGTTTTCGGTTATAGATTAAATCAGACACAAAATAGTCTGCAAATAAGACGTTGTAGAACTCGAAGCATAAAATACAGCAATTTAAAATGGTATTTACGAAATGGAAAACATCTTAATCGCTTTGTTGTCACGGTGGGACGGCTTATTAAAAAAAAAAAAAAAAAAAAAAAAAACACCACGAGGTTTTCTGCAAAGTTCACAACTAAAGAGTATTGAGCTTGTCCATATCCCTTCTGTTGGAGGTGATACCAAACATTAAAACAATGTGTGTTTAGGAAATAAAAAGAAATATGAGGAATGGAGAAGGGGAGAACCTTTGGTAGCATGCCCTCGGTAGTGCACACTTAACATAGCTTGCTCCGTTGCTTTACTGCCTTGTCTGAAATTGTCCCCAATTTCGCCTGGAAGTAGATGCTTCTTGGTGGGTGGGAGTGGAAGAGAAGACAGGCGAGGGTCATTTATAGTCGGCCTTGCCGAGGGTGGGGGTGGATGGACCATGGAGGTCCGGGGTCTGCGGGGACTTGAGCGTGGGTGAAGGCCGCTCTGGGCCGGGCCCATCCTCCCCAGCTGCTGGGCCGAACCCGGTGCCGTACATCCGCATCCCTGGGCCGCCGGGCCACGCGGAGACCGACCTTAGCTGGGCGATCCTGGACAGGCAGACACTGAATGGAGAAATGTTGTGGCCGATTTGGGAGGCTGAAAGAAAACAATTTCCGACTCTCAAAGCATCCCCCCAAAGCCCCCAATCCGCAGAGGAAGATCCTGGGCGAATTTGATTGGGGGGCGGGGTGATTGTTCCAGCCTCGCCAGGAAGCTCCCGGCTCGGGGACAGCAGGCCGGGCACTGCGGCGCGGCGGCCCAGGTGATGCGGGAGCCCGCGGCTCCGGGGAGCTGGCTTGGGATCCTGGCACGGTGTCGGGGGGCGGGGGCCGTCCCGTTGGGCTAGGGGGGCGACAGATTCAAAAGAACGGACTGAAAGACGCATGGGGGGATGGGAGAGGGGAGAAAAGGAAGATTATTAAAAAAAAAAAACTCTTGAGTTACAATCAATAAAATTACTCGCTTAATTAGCATGGTTATTCGGTTAAGCGGAATGCAGTAAAAGCTGGACCTCGGAATGATGGGAGAGAGGAAAAATGAGAGCTTGGACCCCAGGCCTTTTCCTCCGAGACACCTTTGGGCAGCGGGGGAGGGGAGAGGGTGTGCGAGTGTGTGTGTGTGTGTGTGTGTGTGTGTGCGCGCGTGTGTGTGTGAGTGCGCGCGCGAGTGTGCGTGATGGCTTCGCAGATTTGGGTTTTTATCACCCAGTGGAGCCAGCAGCCTCTTCAACACGGCGCCCTAGCCGCAGGGAAGCGCGGGGACGCGAAGGGGAAGTGGCGCGCAGCGCGGCCGGGTTGCCCCTGGCTCCTCCAGGCCAAACGTGGTCGGGATGGTGCGTGTATGCGCGGGGACCCTGGCGCTGGGCGGCCCGGGTGGCCCGGCGCGCGCGCGTGTGCGGCAGAAGAGACGCGCGGAGCGCTCGGGTCCCCCGCCGCCGGGCCTGGCCACCGCTCCGGCCAGGGCGGGGGGAGGGAGACGGGTGGGGCGGGGACCCCCGCGCGAGCCGAGCCCCCGATTCACCAAGTCTCTCTGTTTGCCTTCACAGACCATGGACCTGCACGGCGGCCGCCAGCTCGATGTGCGGCCGCCAGCCGAGAAGCCCAGTCCGCCCGCGTGCTGACGGGCCCCGCTGCCCCTGCCGCCGGTGACCCCAGACGCCTCCTCCGCGCCGCCCGCGCGCCACCCGCGCGCCGAGCCGCCCCCGGGCCCCGGCCGCGCTGCTCCCGGGAGGCAGCAGCGGGTCGGGGCCGGGGCCCGGGCCCGGCATGGATGGCCGCGACTTCGCGCCGCCGCCTCATCTGCTTTCAGAGCGCGGGAGCCTGGGCCACCGCAGCGCCGCCGCCGCCGCGCGTCTCGCCCCGGCCGGGCCCGCCACTCAGCCCCCCGCGCATTTCCAGCCCGGGAAGTACTTCCCATCGCCGCTGCCCATGGCTTCACACACAGGTCAGTGTCCCGTCTGGGCGGGTGCGGGACGGAAGGCTCAGCGGGAGTGGGATCGTTCGAGTTCGAGAGTCGAATGGGTGTCCGCCCCTCCGCTCCTCCGAGCAGCTCGCGAAGCTTTGGTTTCATTTCCCTGCCCTCCGCCGAGAGGGCCACGAGTCCGGCTAGTCCAGGAGCCGGGTCCTCAGTTTACAGCGTCCTTTCCCGGGGTCTCCCCCGGGGTCTCCGAGAGAGGGCAGCCCGCTAGCCCGATAAAAATAAAGCCTTCCGCTTCTGGGCACCCTCCCCCACCCCTTCCTGCACAACTAAATTCCGCGGAAACCTCTTTTCTGCATTCTGCATTCACCTCCTTGGGACGCTCTGGGCCTGGGACAGCGAGGAGCTTTCTGCGGAACAAAACGGCTGTGTAGCTGGGGGAGGGGGCCTGGGCGCGCCTGGCCCGCGGATTAGGGCGGTGTGCGCGGGGCGAGCGCTAATGGGGACTGCTGGTGTAAGACGATCAAATCCTGTTTCTATATAAAGCCTTGAAGTGTCAGGGCGAGAATGGGTTTGCAGGGGATGCATTTGCTTTAACAAGTGCCTCTGGTATCCCGCTAAAGCCGGACAAAGCGTGGCCAGAGTGCGGCCAGCCGAGCAGCCCGCGCCCGTGGAGGGCAGCGCCGCGCCGCGCTACGCTGGGGATTTCGGTGCAGGCGAGTGCGCGCGGCGAGTTTGCGCCAAGAGGACAGAACCTAGGGCGGCACTGGTGGAGCCGGGCCGGGCGTCCACGCTTCTGTCCCTTGCCAGAGCCCACAGGCCTTTGGAGTCCCAGGGTCGCCGATATTAACGACCAGGGGAAGGGCGTTGGAGCTCCGCGCCCCACTCCACGGAGGTCACTGGCCCTCTCCTGCGGAGTTTGTGGAAGTGCTAGGGGCTGCTTGGGGGACACTCAGGGTCACCACACAGGGAGGCTTGCTTTTGTTTACAGTTTGTTCTAAACATCAGAAATGTTGTTTGCTGATTTAAAAAAAAATTGGCAGTAACAGTTATTATTGTAGCTTGATGAACTGTGAATACTAATAAAATTATATCTGCTTTAATGGGATTACAATTAGTGTGTGGATTAAAACGGATGGCAGAGATGGGGCTAGAAGGGAAACGACGGAAGGGAGGGCAGTCAAAAAGCAAAACGTACATTTCCTTAAAAAAAAAAAAAATCTCGAAATTGCTTAATTACTAACGGGCTTCCAGCATTAACAGCCAGAGGATATTCAAAGCTGCGGGCTCAGGGCTCCCTGCGGGGTCAGCCTGGCACTGGCCACTTGCTGTCCTGCTAGAGCCTTCCTCCAGGCTGCCCTTTTCTCTCCTTTCTCTCCTTTCTTTCTCTCCCTTTTCCTTCCTCTAGATTTATAACTGGAAAGAGAAAAAGGACTAGCCTGAGCAATCGGTGATTTAAAAATACCTCCCTGCTGTCCCTGTGGTTACTAAGTATCTCTTCCTGCCCCTGTGCTGAGATACTGTCCACCCAGCTCAGGCCCCACTGGGGCAGCTAGAGAGGGGATTGTGGTGAAGGCAAGGACAGTTCCCCAGCTTTCCTACCAGCCCCTGCTTCTGGCTGCAGGCTGTGGCCCCAGCTGGGGGGTGGGGAGGCTGAACCTTGTGGATGGGGGATGGGAAGGGAGCATTTGCCCTCCCCCCTCCAATATGCAGTGCCCTCTAGCCTGGCAGGTCACAGTACCAGAGAGGACAGGCCCCTGACACCAAGGCTTTCATAGCAGTGCCCAGGTCAGTCCGGGCCATGAAGCCTGGGGAGACCAGGCTACTCCCTGTTTCCCATCACTTCAGGTCACTGCTGCTTCCTGACCCCATCTACCAACCCACAGCCTGGCCAGCTCCTGGTCAGCCGCCATTTCCCCTTCCTGCCCTTATTTCCAGACCTAGGCAACACCCAGTCAGGTGGGAGTGTGGTGGGGTGGCCTGGACCTTTGTCTTGCTCATTCTAAGTTTAACCACGTGGTTCTTGGAGTGCAGGCTGCAGAGGGTTGTGAGAGATTGCACTGGGCCTGCTGGCCTGTGTCCTGCGTTGCCTGTTGCCATGGCTTGACCCCAAACCCTTCCTGCGTCCCCCTTGCACAGGGGGGTGGGGGGGGAGCCCTAGAGGGCGCTGGAGGTCTCTCAGGGCTTCCTTTTTAGGGGCTAGAGGGCCACATGTCCGCTGTTCCTGGAGGCCCAGTTTCCACTCCTTTGGGGACTGGAGGGACCAATTGTGCTTGGAGATGTCCGACCTGTTTGTGGTGGGAAGCCTGGCTGTGCAGCGTGCAGCCGAACTCGCAATCGCCGAGAGCCCGGATATGGTGCTGGTTTAAACATTTCGATACTTGTATTTTTAGAAAAGGAGTTACACTCGGGATCCCTTTGCTTTACTCTTCATCTACATAGGATCTAGGAGGGGAAAAAAATGTGTAATGAAGTTACACAATTTGTTTTTACATCTCATGTGTGGATTTCCAAATGGCCAGTTTGGTGGACTTTCTTCCGCTTCCTTGGGTGGCCCCGTTCTGCAGGCCAGGGATGCAGCAGCCCAGCCCGCTCTCCCTGCACCAGCCGAACAGGAAGATGAAACATGCTGGGGAAGTGTGCCCAGCTCCCCCTGGCAGAGAGTTCAGCCATCAGGGACGCAGGCCCTGCCTCCGCTGGTCTGCCTTCCCCCCTGCCTGGCCTGGCAGGGCCACGCAGGCTGGACTGAGGGTCTCCCCGGCTGGCTACCTTCCTCCCTTCCCACTCAGCACTTTCACATTGTCAGCCTGCGGGACTCCAGGGGGACACTGGGCTGTTGGGCTCCTTCCCTTGTTTTTCCAAACATGAAAGTGCTGGTGGCTTTACCCTCAGGCTGTAGGGTTTTATGGTAAAATGCTGTTCCAGTCACCTTGTCACCAAGAGTGCAATTAAAATGTTTGGAACCATTATTTTTAGTGCAGTGTTAGATTTTGTCTCTAATACAGATGGTCCGGAGGCAAAGCTGTGAAGTGGGGGGAGGGGGGCAAAACAAGGGTAGGGGAGTCAACAAAATCCAACCCAAGATTTCTCAACGGTTACTGCCTGCAGCAATTGGGGACCTCGCCTTTGCGCAGAGGGCAGCCCAGGCCCAGGGAGAAACCCAGAGAGCCCGATTTTGCCCTGCCCCTCCCCCTTAAAGCACGGTAGGCTCAGGTCCTGTCCTCCCAACATCCCCCTTGCCGGGGACTCTGGCATTGGGCTATTTCACATCTTAGTATGAATAATCTTGGATTCCCCTCCTGCCCCTCTCTTGTCTTTGGGGTGTGAATTGCCCAGGCCTGGACAGCCAGGTGCCCTGGGCTGGGGTTGCTCCCCGGGAGCTGCAACCCTCTTCCTGCTAAAAGTGCTTCAGGTGACCCGCCTGGAAATTAAATAAATAAAATCAAAACCACCAAAAACCCTGCCTCGCCCGTAGAGAAAAAAGATAATTTCCTAGTGTGAAAAGACCCCATCAAAGGTTCCCCCTTCCTCATCACGTGGGGTGTTTTTTTTTTTTTGGGTAAAGAAAAAAATACATTTTCGTAAATACCTCATTAACTCTATGACACGATGGAGTGTCTCTGCGGCAGTTACCAACATTAAGTAGGTGTGAAAAGAGCTACTTTCTGAAGCCTCTACCCACCCTGCTCCATCAGTGACAGAGCTAGACAGCAAAGCTGCCACCCTGCCCAGCGGAGCCGCGGGGCTCCGGGAATCTGGCAGCTGAGGACAGGGCCGGCTGCGGTGGCCGCGCCCACCCCGCTGCAGCCGTTTTTGGAATGTGGGTTTTTTCTCCGTGGGGCTGTGCTGCCACCATGTCTGATTATTCCTATAAGGACACCAGGGTGTTCTATAGGAATATCCAGGTCATGTGAGCAATAGAGTGAGTTAGGGAGGGGGGCAGGGAGTAGCACTGACACACAGCACCTCTCCCCGAACACATGCACCCCCAAACACTCCCCGGTTATTCTTAGAAATCCCCCTCTTCTCCCTGCGAGACAGGGTTCAGCAGCCCGCACAGACAGGACAAAACGCATCGGAGGTTGTTAGAATAACATGGATGAGGCTAAAAATACCCTTCAGAAACACACATAAAAAAGCCAAATCCAACAACAGAACGAGCTAAAAATATTCCAGGCTTTGGCAAAGAGCACAGAGTTAAATAAATTATACAAGAGCCATTCATGGGAGCAAGTTGACTTTCTCTCTTACGGGAACTTGGTTCAAGCTAATAAAAATAATAATTTACTAGCCACTGAGCTTTGCATGAGTTTAAATTTAATTGGTGGGGCTTCTGGCGTTTGTCACTTCTTGGCGATTAGTGGGCTTGCCCTGGCCCAGGGCAGGGTGGGGAGGGGGTGCCGAGGACAGGGTCCCCGGCTGCGGGGGCATCCTCCCTTGAGGAACAGAGCCCAGTGCTAGGGCAGGATGCCCCGGAGGCCAGAAGAAGAGGAAGACTGCTAGGGGTTCATCGGGAAGACAGAGAAGGAACAAGCAAGGTGCAGCTATTTTAATTTGATAAATGATGGTACACCTTTAAGAGTGTGTTTTAACAATCAAGATACACTCCAGCAAGTTGATAGGATGTTCGCTGTCAACTTACATATGTCATCAGAGCAGGCTGTGAGCGTAAATAATGGGCAAGCACTCAGGATGCGCCGCAGCCTCTCCTGGAGGCCCAGGCTAGCAGGTAGCACCCAGTCTGTGGGCACCCTCTCCTGTCATGCCCCCCACTCACTCTCTCTCTCTCTCTGTGTCCGCAGCCAGAGGAGAACAGGAATGAGGGACTCTGGATGCTTCTTTCACCTTGGGCAATTTGGTCAGGGTCCCTCCTCCCTGGGGAGTTCCCAGGTCTCACTATCAAAATAAGAGCTTCAGGACTTCTTGTTCAGAAAAACCACTGTGGGTATTATCTGAGGCTAGAATCAGGCAGCAGATGTTTAAATGCAGCTTTTCCCAGGAATTTTAAACTTCCACTCTTTAAGTTGGGGTCAGGGTAGTCCCCTTTGCTCTCTCCAGTTCCTGGGCTGTTCCCTAACTAAATATTCTGGCACGTCTCTGCTGGCCCTCCTAACTCCCTAAGGACTACATTTCCCAGCATGCTTTGGTCTAACTCCAGGGTTCAAGGCTGGGACCTTCCATGCCCTGGCTATGGGAATTCCCAAGCACAGATAGAATTCGGCCAGTGCCACTGGGAATAAGTGCTTTCCGGGCAGGCAGGCGAAAGGGACCTTGGTTGTTATCCCTAGAGCCCCCTTGCCCTTTCCCCTCGGAGGCCTCTGGGCCCCACCTGGCTTCCTTCCTACCGTAAACATGGGAATATAGTCCCCCTGGACTGAGAGCTGCCCCCGACCCCATGTCCTGGACGCTGTGGCAGCTGCTGCTTGCTTGTCTCTCACCCCTGAGCTCAGTCTGTGACGGGCTCACCCTGGGAACAGGGTGAGGGAACTGTCATGGAAGGGGTGCAGGGGCTCTACTTGGTGGCAGAGGACCGTCCCTGGTGAGGCATTTCCCCGCCTTGCACGCGCCTCACACACCTAATATCTTCAAACAAAGTAGCTACCTGTTTTACTACCAGCATCCCCCAAATGAGGCGGAGATTTCCAAAGAAGCCGTCCCCAGGACAGGCAGCCTCAGGCCCCTCTGGAGGCTGGCCAGCTGCTCCTCACCTGTCAGAGGAGGTTCTGAAACCCTCAGCTCCTGGGCAGCCTCCTGCCCAGTGCACTCCTTGGAGGCCCAGAAGGTCTCTCTCCTTGCTTTGCAGACACACTGCGAAGGGCTTCTGTGTGCCCTGTCTGAGGCAAGAGGATGGCTTGCTCTGCTGGGCGTCCCGCCCGCCGCCCGCCGGCAGGGAGCAGCCCCCCTGGGTTCACTCTTCCCCATTAACCTCTGGGACCTCATTTCCCCCCACCACAGACACAGTGCAACAAGCAAAATGACAAAAATCACAACCAGTGTGCAATGTCTGGGAAGTGGACCAGCAGCCGGGCTGCGCTGGGAAGGGCCCGGCTGGGGCCCCGGGCGTGGGGCGGTGCTCGGCTTTGGCTCCGTTGCTCTGCCTGCTGACGTTTTTATGGGATAATATACCGTTTAGACCACGCAGGCCTATTTGTCAGTGGGCTGCCCCTGTTTGTCGTAATATATAATATCACTGCCGCCCGTGGCCCTGCGAGCAGCTGCCACAGCAGGCTCTGGGGACAGGTGGGTGCCGGGTGGGATCAGGAGAGGTGGTGGTCCGCGTGGGGCAGGGGGCGCCAGGCCCTGGTTACCAGGTCCGCACCGGGTCTGCGGTGGGCCTCAGCCTGGCAGGAAGGCGTGCAGCCCCCAACCTGGGAGCCAGCGGGCAGCATGGCAGGCTGTGGCTGCAGCTGTCCCTGTGATTAGGTTCCAGATCGGACCAGCCACCAGCCCTTGTCTTCATTCCGACCTAGGGGAGCAGACAGGTGGGCTGGGCCCTCCCCCAACAAAGCCTCCACTGTCTTTGCAAGAAGAGGCCGTGAGGCCCGCGGGGCATTGCGGCTTCCCCTGGGCCGGCTGCAGGCTGGAGCAGCCCACCCTCACTCAGTGCAGGGACTTGGTTTCCTAAGGGAAAATTCCAGAAATGAGGGAGGGCAGCAGACAGTAGCCGGGCCTCCCATGGAGGCCCCGGGCAGCTGCTGGGTCTGAGGCAGAGGGTGACCTGGGGAGCAGTGCTTTCGTGGGGTCCCCTGCCCTGCCAATCAAGAATCCTTAGCATATTCAATAGGAAGCACACTGCCTGCCATCGTCCCCTGGAAAAGCCTGGTCCTGCTTGGACCTCCTTCCCACCTGTCCTTCCTTGGTGTCCAGGGCTGGCTTTCCCTGTCCTTCTGCCAGCGGGTCCAGGGAAGGAGCAGCATGGCCCCTCCACCCAGAGCCAGACAAGACTGAGCCCTTTGGTCTGCATGCTGGGAGCAGAGCTGGACGAGGTGGGGGTGAGTGGGTTCAGGACCGAAGAGGGCAGGCCAAGGAGGACAGCTGGGGACAAGAAAAGCAAGGAACAAGCTCTGGGTGGGGAACCATGGCAGGGGTGGGGAAGGGGCCATGCTGCAGATGGCCACACTGCATCCCCTTGATGGAGCAAAGGCACACCTGCAGACCTTGACCCCGACGTCCCAGCATCCCTGGCCGTCACCACCCCTGTCACAGCCAGCAGTGAGCTGCGGGAGCTCACATGTGCTCACAGTGACAGAGATGGCCGTCCATGGCTGCCCGCTCACGTGCAGGCTCACCCTTGTGCTGGCTCCCATGGCCCAGGGGGACCCACGTTCCCCCAGCCCTGGCAGAGCCAGGCTGTCCAGAGCCAGGGAGGGGCCTGTTCCTCCAGGTCTTCCTCATCACCGCTCTGCCCTTGGCTCCTGGTGCCTGCTGGAGGGAGTGGAGCTGTGGGCCCTCAGTGACCATCTAGGGCAAGGCCCAGGACCTCCGCCGGGCCGACAGGCTGCCCGCCCCCACAGTGTGCCTTGGACTCCCCCATCCCTAGTGACCTCTGAGATGTCCTGTGTCACGTCCAGACCAAACACTTTGGGTGAGCCGTCCCCCACCAGGTGCCTGGCCAGCTTCCCACCCTAGCTAGCCTGCACCCTCCCCAGGCCCTGCCACTGACGCAGAGTCCCCCCACCCCACCCAGCACTGGGCTCTGCTTCCCTCCCCCTGCTCCTCAACCCTGGTCCCCTGCCCCAAACCTCAGCTCTCATGTCATGGCCCTTGCTACTGGCCACTGTCTGCCACCCTGTCCTTTTCTTTCTGTTGTCCTTGAAAGATCCACACTCTTAGCCACCCTACTCCTTCTATCACATGCCCACCCACCTATGTTCCCACCTCATCTGTCCCCAGACACTTTCTCTGTCCCCTGGCCCTGCCCAGAATTCTGATCCACAGTGGGTCCAGGGGTCTGGGGGCACATTGTTTTGAGCCCTCAGGTGATGCTGACGCAGGTGGAACACAACAGCTGGGCTGCGCTGGGAAGGGTCGGGCTGGGGCCCTGGGCATGGGGCCCAGGCCTCAGGCCTCCTGACCCTGAACGCATCCCACCCCCCCCCACCGTCCACATGGCCACCTCTCTACCCTCATGTCTGATGTCCACTGGAGCTTTCCTGGGAAGCACAACCTCCTGGGCCTGCCCTCCTCCTGCCTCCCTCCTGACCCCTGACCCCTACTGCCTATACAGGACTGTCTCGTGAGGTCTTGCAGGGGCCACTGACCAGTCAGCCTGACCAGGGTGCTTAGACCCGTGCCCTTCCCCCACATCGGGCCAACTTTCCTGTGGAGTGGCTGGGTCCTGAGTCTGGACTGTCTGAGTCCTGACCTTTCATAGCTCCCAGGGCTGGGCCACACCATTGGCTGGGCTCCCTCTGCCCCAAGCCACCAAGGGCCACAGGCAGAGAACCTACAGGTGAGGCCTGTTTGGTTTTTCCTCTACTGAAAAAGAGGAAGATGAACGATCAGCCAGGGAACCTGAGTTAGAGGAGAAGGGGGGCCACCACCAGGCTCTGAATTGGAGCCTGATGCGGTCCTTTCATTGAAGATGGAGGTGCCTGCCCCCACCATGGCGTGGGGAGCC
Organism: Marmota flaviventris; assembly: GCF_047511675.1. Lineage (NCBI taxonomy): Eukaryota > Metazoa > Chordata > Mammalia > Rodentia > Sciuridae > Marmota > Marmota flaviventris. The sequence goes on from NC_092514.1 coordinate 76,955,061, forward strand.
CCACCCGGGCATCCTCTGCTGGTCTTCCCCAGGCAGGGGGCTGAGCCAGCACCCCCTCGTCCTCAGAACCCTTCAGTTGTCTGCACAGGTCACATGCTACTTTAAGAGGTGTGGGAGCAGGTTGTGGGGTGCTGGAGATGGGGTGCAGCCAGCCCAGAGGCCCAAGCTGGAAAGCCAGAAGGGACTGTTCCTGGAGAGACACTGCCCCACCCCGCTGCTGGACTGCCCCTGGTGGGGTGGCCAGGACCGTGTCTGTCCATCTCATGCTGGGGCTCCAGTGGGAGCGGGCACCTAGGATCAGGGACAAAAGCCAGGGACTTCATCTGGGCCACAGGGTGCCGGCAGGTGAGGAGGGGCCCTGGGAGAGAGCAGTCCCTCCTGGAGTGGTCGGGGGTGTCTGCAGAGGTCTGGCCGACAAGGGGCCAAGTGTGCATCTGCTGTGCTTGACCAACAGGGGACCGTGAGAACGCAGGACGAAGGGTCCAGGTCTGGGTACTCGCCCTCCCTGCCCCCTGACATCGCCACGTGCTGGCCACCACCTCAAGCGCTCGCCAGCCTGAAGAGGGCTGTGCCAGCCGTGAGCCGCGGTGACATCAGATCCATGTCACCAGGCTGCAGTGCCACCACCTCAGGCCCTGCACACTGCATGGCCGTGCTTTGTAGACCTGTGTCTGTCTCCTGCAGGCCGGGGCTTACTGCACAGCGCCTGGTGGTCAGTGTGGTGGCCTCTCCCCAGGACTTGGTCTTCCTCCTGCCAGAGGCCTTTGTGGGACCTCAGACACGGATCTAGCGGTGCTTGCCCCTTGTGGGCACTGCTGGCCTTCCCTGCCACGGGATCTGATCCAAGAGCCCACGTGAGCTGGCTGGACCCACACAGGTAGCCTGGGCACCCCCTTGACCCTGTGTCACTCCGAGGAGCTAGAGGGGACCCTCTTTTTGGTGTCTGTCTCCAGGCGCTGAGGCTTTGGAACCTGCTGTGACCACAGAACTGGGAAACTTGAGTGCAGAGGTCGAGCCTCCTCACCCCCCTCTGTCCTCGCTCCTCCTGAGCCATGCAATGGCAGAGGGGCCCTGGCCCTGCTCTGGGGTGGGGTCAGCCTACACTCCTAGAGCCCCTGGCAGTGCAGTTGAAGGGGGCTGTCAGGGACACCAGCAGATGGCCTGGGGTAGGTCCCCAGGGCAGGAGGGCGGGGCTGCCTGTGTCCCCTGGGGAAAGGGAGACTGTGAGTCAGACCTGGCTCCTCTGCGTCCTGGGGCAGATGCGGCCCTGCCCCTCCCTGCTGCAGCTGAGGGTCTGCTCATGGTGGGGGTGCCCCAAAGGGCCTGAGGGAGCAGCACCCAGACCCTGCCCCTCCAGGCAGCAGGGCTCAGAGCTGTGGTCAGCCCTGGCCACTGAGAGTGAGGCATGGGGAGGACTAGTGGGCTCGAGGACCCTGGGAAGGACCTGGACTCTGGATGGCAGGGTCATGTCTGGGGCTGGCTCCTTCCTCAGCAGCGGAGGCAGAGGATCCTGACCAAAGCAGGGAGGCAGGGGCTCTGAGGTCTGAGGGTGGGTCGGCTGCCCACCTTCCTTCCCCCTTCCTCTCCTCTGCCTGCACCGTGGAGCCATGGTGCTGGTGGCCTGGGTGGTGGCTGGTGGGGGATATGTCCCCCTGCGAGGCCCCCCCACCTCAGCCCTCCGGCAGTGGCCTTCCAGTCCGCCCTGTTGGCTCTAAGCAGGTCCTGCCCGTCATCCCCAGAGCTTGGGCTGGTCTCCACCCCCAGCTCATCTCCGTGAGGTCCTACCCACGAGCTCCTCACAGCCCTGCCCCTCCAGGAATGGGTCACTCTTCCCTTTTAGCTTTCCCTGTTCCTGTCCCTGTGCCCACGGCGGGTCCTGATCAAGAAGGCATTTGCACTTAGCCTGACGTGGCCCAGGTCACTTTGTCCCCCAGTCCAGCAGGTCTGGGCAGGTAGGAGGTGGAGCTGGGCCCCAAGTGTGGGCACGGTGAGGCTTAGGAGCAGTGAGAGCAGACCCCTCTGTCCCTGGCCGGTGAGCCAGCCCTGGGCGCATGGCCGCCTTGCCCTGTGCGGGAAGGAGAAGCCAGACTCCACGGCCCCTCCATCTGCGGCTCTGCTCTGCTCTGCACCACGGCCACCTCAGGCCAGCAGGGCACCCCATGGGCAGTTTGCCTGGAAGCCAGTCCCCTTTTTGAGACTTGTTGCGTCCCTTTGGGTATCCTAAAAATAAGCTTTTAATTGGCTTTAAATTAATATTAAAATTAAATCTAAATTGAATTGTAATGCATCTTCAGGCCAACCCTGAGAAATCCCCCCGTCCACGTGCACACAGCTGAAACCACAGAAAACCGGAAACCACACACCGGCTCCACGGCCTCCGTCCAGGTGCAGAATCATGGGGAATGCTCAGCACAAGTCCAGGCTGCCAACTGGGCCCTTAGGTGGGCAATGGACCAGGGAGCGCTCCTCTGAGCGTTAGCTCCTTTGAGGTTAACTGTCGGGTACCCCCAGATGCCTAGACGGGGAGGTGCCTGTGCCCTGGCAGGCGGGGGCCGCTTTTCCACACAGCCCTCAGGACTCAGGGACACTTGGGACAGCGGAGCAGGACATGGGAGGCTTCCTGCCACAATCTGCATTTCTCACTTGTGCAGAGGCAGACCATGTCCCCTGCGCCACTGTCCCCCCTCCCGCAGGACCTCCCCTTGCCTTCCCGAAGCTCCCTCTGCTCGGAGCTTGTGGTGATGCTGTAAGCCACGTGTCCGGTCTCGTCTCCTCGTGTTAGTTAGCTGGGGCCGTTTGTCAGATCTCCCCAGATTCAGCAGTGGAAACAGCAGATGCTAACTTCACAGCTTCTGTGGGTCAAGAATCTGGGACCCGTGTTGGCCGGGGCTGTGGGCATCTTGGGCATCTTCAGGTTAACTGGGGGGTCCCCGGCCGTCGTGGGCCTCAGGTCTGTGCTGGCCTTGGCGGAGACAGTGCCTGCCCACAGGGCCACTCCACAGCATGGCACGCCGGCCCAGCCTGTCTGACTCCCCTGCGGGTGGCCCCTCACTTTGCCAGTCTGTTCATGGAAGCGGGGCTGTGAAGGAGTGCATCCGGGGTGAACTGGGGGCCACCTTGCTTCTCCGTGGCTGTAACTGCCCACCCTGCCTTCTGGCTACTGGCTGGGCAGACACCCTTGGGAATCCTGTGGCCAGGCCAAGCCTGGAACTCACTGGAAACCCCCTCACTCTCCACCTCTGTCCCTTCCAGCTCAGGCCCTGGATGTGGCCAGGCTGCCCTGCATGTCCTGCCCCCCCATGTCCTCCCCTCTTCTCTTCCAAACCCTGCATCACTGCTGCCCCAGGCCTCCGTTCTGGGTGTCCCCTCCATGTGGGGCCCCCTGACACGTGCAGGGCATCCCCTGGCCCCAGGGCACTGGTGTCCACCCTCAGCCCAGCAGCATCTTACCCTCTGTGGGAGCGGGTTCCCAACTGTACCACTCGAGGGGGGAGCAAGTTGGCCCCCAAAGAGCTTGAGGATCCTTGTGACCCACTGTGAGTGGAGGGCCAGGGCTACAGGTCAGAGCACGTGGGCCACCCATGGCTTCTTCCCATCCCGGCTGGCCTAGGGCGAGGGGGTGACCCTGGCACAGTGTGGGCATTCAGAGGCTCTCTAATGAAGGAGCTGGGACTGAATTTCACTCTCTGGACAATGCTCAGGGCTTGCTCTGTGGCTTGGATGACCAGGGGGTGTGCCCTCTGGTCTGGGCAGCACTTTCTCCAGCTGTTCCGTGCCGGCTGCCTGCTCAAGTGGGGTCAGGTCCCCCAGGGTGCTCCCCCAGCCCACCTTGGGCCAGCCCAGGCTCTAGAGCAGACCCAAGGTAGCTCCGCCCCTCCCTGGGCCCGGCTTCCTGGGAATAGGAACTGCCCTGACCTGGCCGTCTGGACCAGGGTGGTCTGAGAGCCCCTGTGGGTCTGCCAACTCTCTGAAGATCGCAGGGGGGACACTTCCAGGGACCTCACTCTGCCCAGGCAGCCCCAGCCCTGAGCCCCAGGCCCCCATGTCACCCCGCCACCTGGGTGCCCCAGGCCCTCTTCCCATGTCACCCCGCCACCTGGGTGCCGCAGGCCCTCTTCCTGGGAGCCCCTCATCATGGGATGTGGCTTCCCCACCCCAGAAGTCCCCCTTACCCTGCTTAAAGGAGTTCTGAGAAACCCCTCACCCTGCCAGGAAGCCCAGGCTGTCCCACAGGGGAGCCGTGGGGCTGCGGGACGCTCAGCTCCGCTCTTTCTTTCTTTTCTGGCGCTGCAGTTTGAACCAGGGCCTCAATGCCAGGCCTGTGCTCCACCACTGAGACCCCCTCTGAAAGTGCCACCTAAGCCAGAGAGCAAGGCCCCTGGGATGTCCTTCTCCTGGGGAGACGAAGAAGGGAGTCCTGCTGTGGCCTCCCTGTGTGGCCGCGGCCACCTCTGCCTGTGTCCCTACTTGGAAGCCACTGAAGGACACTGTAGTGTCTCTGGGAGAAGGCATGCAGTCCTGGTGGCCCCAGGGGCCAAGTGGCCCCCAGCTCCCTGGCTTGGCAATGCATTCTCCTGAGAAATAAACACCGTTTGTGACAGTCGGTGACATCTTCTCCACACGGCGCTCCGGCCTTCAGTGCTCATCCTCATGCTCCGTGTGCCTGCTCGGCCGCGCCTCTCGCCGGCCCCTCCAGGACTCCAGGTGTGGGAGCACCAGAGGCTGGGCAGCTGTCCCCAGCCAGGAGTGCTGGACTCAGGCAGCCACTGCCTCAGTTTCCCTCTGGCCACCTTGCCCAGGGTGCCCCACTCCCCGGGGCACAAGGCTAACCCTAACCCTAACTTGCACCTCTGTGTTTCCGTCCCAGCCCTTCCCCCTCTCCCCTGCTCATCCCTGGGTAAGGTTCTTGCTCCCTGGGCCAGCCTGGACCCCCCTCAGGTTCCTGTTCTGCCCCTTGCGTGCACAGCTGGGTGCTGAGCGCAGGGTCCCAGGTGGTGGGGAGTTCCGGGTGGAGCTTCACTGGGAAGGGGGCCAGGCAGCACTTTTCAGGGGCAGCCAGGCTGGGTGTGAGCGTGGCATTGAGAAAGAAAGTCTGGAAGGGTGACGAGTCCCCTTGAAAGGGCAGCCCTGGAGTGTGAGTTGCTGGGTGACTGAGCCAACTGTTCGTGAAGCACTTATCTGGGAAACGAGGCCAGGACGCTGTCACTGGCAGCATGACCTGGAGTGCCCCTTCACCCCACTGGTGCTGCTCCCACTCCTCAAGGCCTGCCTATTCTGGGAGTCAGTCGTTGGTGCTGGTCCTGCTCCTGAGCTGGTGTGAGACCTCCCAGTGGCCAGGGAGCTCTCCCAGCCCAGGGTGGCAGCTGACCCCATGCTGGGAATGATGCCTACCATGAGCGCAGCAGACCCAAGCCAGAGTCTGTCCCGCGGGTCTGTGTGGGCCAGGCTGGGTGACCACCAAGGAGGCCTGGGCCAGGGGGCTGCTCTGGGGTCACGGCCCAGGTGGGTACCCCAGGTGGGGTCGGTGGGGGAGGAGCTGCTTGTGTACCCGGGGTCTGGGGCAGTGACTACCCTCAGAGCCATCACAAAGCCCAGCGCTGGCTGTGGTTGCAGTCCAGGTGCTAGGCCCGTGACCAAGGGCTGCAGGCCCCACACCTTCAGGCAGGCCAGGCCGCATGGACCTGCAAGGAGGGCACTGAGGAGGGCAGGGACCACCCCCAGGTGGCCCCTGGCCTGCACCTGTCTCCACTTTCTTAACTCCTCAGGCTGCCCAGGCTCTGGGCCCTCCACTGAGTATGGCCAACATCACCACAGTGGGCTGGGGGCGGGGGTCCGTGCGCTGTGGGTGGTCCGTCTGACAGATGGTAAGTCCTGCCCGTGCAGGAGAGCGGTGTGGGTGCCCAGAGCTGCACCAGAGCCTCCAGCCGGTCTCTGAGGGGACCTGCACTGGGCGTGTGTGAGCCCACACTTGTGTATTTGTGAGTCTGCAAGCCTGGGTGTGCCTTGTGGGGTGCACCTGTGCACACGCACACGTGTTCCTGATGCGTGTGGGACCTGGCATCTGGTTGGCATGGCCCACACCCAGCTGCTGGCCCCCCTCTGGGCAGTGGGAAGGACATTGTGTGCGCTGGCCTGTAGGGTGCTTGCCCAGGCTGTGGGGGCGGGTCGTGGGAAGGGGCTGACCCGCCCCCGCCACCTTCCCACGCCCTGCCCGTGGGGGGGGCCCACCTGCCGGCTCAGGGGAGGGAGCAAGGGACACAAGGAAGGGATGACCAAGGAAGAGAAGACAGGCGGCCCCTGTGCCCCACCTACCCACCCCAGGGACACTCTGAGTCACTCTGGAAGGTGGAGGGAGTCCAGGGCCGCCCCAGTGGGTAGCCTTGGCCCCCCTGCTCCCCTGCCCTCGCCAAAAGCTAAATTTACTCTTTTAATAAGAACCAGGCGTAGATGTGATTTTCCTTTTCTTTTATTAGTTCTGGGCAGAGGTGGTTGGCCTGTCCCCTGTCATCGTTGCCTCCAGTCATTTCCACGCTGGCTGGGCTGAGTGGCCCAGCAACCACAGGGCTTTCCTATTATGGCTGAGAGGGGCTTCCTCTGGGCCAGGGGGAGTTTGGAGGGTGCTCCTGGGATGGCGGAGGGGCTTCCCAGTGACTGCTGTGTCCTCCGCCCACCCGTGTCCCACGCCCACTGCTCCACATTCTTGGCCTCCCCACCCCCACCCCTGGTTCCCGGCCTTCCTGCCTCCCGCCTCCCTCCCTCTCCTGTTCCTCCCTCCTTGGGCTCTGCTTAGCCTCCCTCCTCCAGCCACCTGTAGGGAGCTGGGGACGGTGGCTGTGGTGGCAGCAGTGGCTCAGTGCAGCCAGATGCGGGTTGAGCACTGCTGCATGGACTGACACCTGTGGCTGTGGTGCAGACTCAGGGTGGGACTGCCCAGAGATAGAGGGTTCACAGGTCCCACCAAGCCTGCCCCTATGGGGGCCTGAGAGGGCTTTCATTCTGGGGAAGGTCCATCCTGCTTTCCATGTGGGAGGGGAGATGGGCCAGGGGCCACACGGCCAGCTCTCCAGAATACACAAGACACCAGAGGCCACTTCCTGCCCAGAGAGGTGGCTGAGAGGCAGAGCTGGGGGCTGGCCCTCAGGCAGGCAGGGCTGGGGTCTTGGCTGCAAGCTGGGGTAGACTCAGGAGGCTGGAGTCCCTCTACCACCTGTGGGCCTGGACGTGCCCCCATTGCAGGTGGACGAGGTGGGCAGGCGGGCCAGGAGCCTTGCCAGTGCTGGCCCAGCCAGTAAGGGGATTATTCTGGTGGAGGCCTGACCCTTGGGCAGTAGCTTCTTTGAGAACCTGCCCAGCCCACGTGCCCTCATGCCCAAGAGTGGAGTCAGCTCAGGCTGGCACCCATGGCCTCAGGCCCTAGCTGTGTGTCCAGCCAGAGCCTGTTGCACACCCAGACGGTGCACACTTAGAGCCATGCACACACACCTAGTCACAGACACACCCAGAGACAAGCGTGCACTCTTGAAACACACTCCATGAGAGTCCACACACAGTTCCTGCCCAGGGATGGGATTTTTAAAAAATATTTATTTTTCAGTTTTCGGCGGACCCAACATCTTTATTTTTTATTTTAGTGGTGCTGAGGACCGAACCCAGCGCCCCACGCGTGCCAGGCGAGCGCGTTACTGCTTGAGCCACATCCCCAGCCCCAAGGATGGGATTTTTTATTTGCTTTGTTTTATTTGGTGCGGGGGATTGAACCAGGGGCGCTCTACCACTGAACTACACCCTGCCCTTTTTATTTATTTATTTTTGTGACAGGGTTTCGCTAAGTTACCCAGGCTGGCTTGGAGCTTGCGATCCTCCTGCCTCAGCCTCCTGATTGGCTCAGACCAGCCCGTGCCACCCTGGCCCTGCCTACTCCTACAGCACACACTCCCCATGTGGTCTTGTGCTAGGGGGGTGTCCCTGGGCTGTATCTGGGAGTCAAGGCCCGCGCACATGCTCTCCTGGCCTGATATGTGTCACGGCCTCCCACACAGCAGCATCGTTTCCTGGTCCGAGGTGAGGGTTAGAGTGGCCCTTCCACCAGGGCCTGGCCTCATCTGTGGTCTCTCCTCCTCCTCCTGGGCAGCCAGATGGTCAGATGCCGCCCCCTGCCTCCAAGCGGGCTGGACCTAGCCTTTCCCCCTACATTCAGTGTCCAGGAGGAGGCCCCACGTGGAAGTCCTCCCTCCATCCCTTGGAATGAGAGGAATGTGGGGCAGGGCGGAGGGGTGTCTGTCCTTCCTCCTCTCCTCCTCTGCTCCCCAAGGGGCTTGGCTCTGCCCGGGAAAGGCACTTTCAGTGCCACTCATCCAGGCTGCCCACACCTGCAGTCTCTCGGGGCTCCTGGTGTCCCCTGGGAGAACAAGGGACAGCTCCCCTGGGTCTGACAGAGCTGGGTGTCCCCAGGGCCTGAACAACCTTTCAGAGAGATGGGGAGGCTGGGGGGAGAGGGGAGCCTGCGCGGGTGTGAGAGGGAAGGAGGGCGGAGCTGGCGCTGGTGGCGGGTGCAGCCACCAGACACACAGCCAGGAAGGCCCTTGCCAGCAGTCAGCTGGGCTTCCGGAAGCAACAGGAGCTCAGCGGGCCTGGGAAGGGCCTTGCTTCTCAGGAGCTGCCGCCATCTCAGTGAGCGGCGCTTTGTTTTTTTTTTTTTACAACCCATTTCACAGTTTCCAGAAAGGAGGGTGCTGTGTCAGTGGCTCACGTAGCTCAGAGCAAATGCTTGTCCTGGAGCTCTGCCCCACCCATCTGCCTGCCCTGGCTGGCGTCACCCTGCGGAGCCAGCAGCCTGGCAGAAGAGCCCCGTGGACAGGCAAAGCCCCTGCCCAGCTTGGTGGCTGGGTCCTCACAGGCCCCTGGGCAGGGCTCTGGACGACCAGTCTGACCGAGGAGGCGGCCCTGGGGGCTCTGGGCTGGCACCTGACTCCCAGGCGGGAGCCCCACCTGCACCCTCCAGCCATCCAGCATCCGTTGGCCACCTCGGCTGGGCCGGTGGGCGGGAGGAAGGCCTGGCCCCCACCAGTCCTGCGGGGCCACGTGGGGCGCCTCTGGCTCAGCTGCTGCTGCTGTGGCCACCTCCTGTGGGCAGCTGCTCCACACAGTGGGCCTCTGGTCTGGGGCCTGGCGGAAGGGTCATCGAGATTCCCGGGCTGCCCAGGGACCCCAGCCCAGCTCTGCCCTGCGGTTCTCCCAGCCCTCCTGTTGCTGGCAGTAGCCAGGGTCCAGGTGGGACTTGTGTCCCGTGCAGGTTGGCTGGCCTTGGGTCTGGGACAGCAGGGCCTCCAGGGATGGGGCTGGGCCTGAGGCGGCAGTGGCCCAAGCCCGTCAGCCGGCCCTCCCGCTTGCTGGCTTCCGGAGCCGTTCTCTCAGCCAGCCTGGCGCCCGGGCCAGGCCACCGATGTGTCCTGGGCAGAGCCGAGGTGGCTGGAGCAGGCAGCAGAGCCTGCCTCGTAACCAGGGCTGCAAGCTGGGCAGTGGGGTCACTTGGTGGGGCTGATGTGTAGCACAGATGGCTACCTCAGTGGCCTCCCCTTCTGGGGAGAGCCCCCTGTGTGACCTCTGTGATGAGTGAGGGAGAACCCAAGGCAGTGGCCCTGGACAGACTCAGTGGGCCAGGACACCTCCTGGAATAAACAGGTCCACTTAACCTGGCCCAGACCTGTGTCCTGCTCCCTTATCAGTCCTGTGGTGACGTGGGATCTGGGACCCTGGTGGCCCTGAGTCGGCAGGTCTGTGAAGCCCCCGGCAGAGGAGGTGTCGACACCGTGGGTGCCAGGTCCTGGGTCCTGGCCAAAGGGGGCTCATCCCCTCAGCCCTCTCCACTGCACAGGGCTCTGGCTGTCCCCTCCTGGACTGCGCTCTGTAGGCAAGGATTCTGCCGACAGGAAGGAGCCTTCAGCCCAGTTCCCGGCCAGAGTTGGCCCACAGCTCTGGCCCTGGCCAGGCCCCAGCGCACCAGGCTCCCAGGCAGCCCCTGCACCCGCTCTGTATGGGGTGGGCCACTGATCAGGAGGAGGGGGCTGGGGAGGTGGCAGCCCATGGCCCTGCTGGTTGGGCATGCTGCCACCACCCAAGTTCTTAGAGCTAGAAGTGACAATACGGGTGCAGATGCCCTGTCCCAGGCTGCCCAGGGGCTGGGCAGTCTTATGGAGCCAGGAGTCCTTGTCCCCACCCTAAGGGGGCTTGCTGCCCACCAGGAGAATGCCCATCTGGCAGGGCTGCAGAATCTGCTCGCAGGCCCCGGGCAGTGGGACATCACCCTGTCAGAGAGGGCCCGTGTTGGTGGAGGGGACTGGCAGGGCAGGGAGCTCCTGTCCAGGTGACCTGAGGTGTGGGCCTGCTGGCTGGGCAATGAGAGCCCTTGGCAGTGGCCGCCCTCGTGGGCCAGGTCTCCACGGGGACAGGCTCTGTGTGGAGACTTCTGAGGCTCTCACAGCAGACTCAGTGCCAAGGTTGCCTGTGCCTGGAATTGGGGCGCAGGGACACCTGCTGTGACTCTGGAGAGTGGGTCCCAGAAACACTCAAGCGGAGGGCAGTGGGTCTCGGGTAGCTCCTTTCTTGTGCTTCATTCTTGAACCTACTCTAGTGAAATGGAGCCCCCTGTATGGTGGGGACAGGGGACCAGCCCTTCCTCAGCAGGAAGAGGAGAAAGGAGTGCTGGTCCCCCACAGATGGCCCCGCCTGGCACTACCCCCCAGCTACCAGGTTCTGGGGCAGGGCTCCCTGCCTTAATGGGTTCACAGAAGCCAGTTGTAAAGAGACTCCCCTAGAGGGTCCCCCAAGTTGGGAGACAGGCTGGTGTGGAGCACCGGGGCACCTAGTCTAGAGGGGCTCCATGTGGGTCTCCTGCCATAGCAGGAAGTGACATGCAGCCACCTGCAGCCTGTCCCTGGCATGTTCCCTGCCCTCGTGGAGCCAGGGTGGAGGGCTGGTGGGCCTGCAGTGCTGTCCCCCAAGGTCCCCAAGCCATGGGGCCCCCTCCTGGATGGCACAGGAACAGAGGGTTAGCAAGAACCCCTCCCAGGACCAAGATCCATCTCCTGGGTGGAGGCATGATGAGACCCCACTCCTGGACTCTGGCTTGGGGGCCCAGCCCTCCTGAGCAGGCCCACCTGGATGGCCCCTGGGGGCTGTGGCAGTTGGTTTGTTTCCTGTGCCCCTCGGAGCCTTGGGAGAGCGCTGTGTGCCTCAGTTTCCCTAGGTCCGAAGCCCTGGGGATTCTGTCCTGCCCCCTGCCTGCTGCAGTGTGGGAGAGCTCAAGGTGCAGGGTTCCCAGGCCCAGGGCCTGGAGAGATTTTTTCTCCAGACCTGACTTTTGGACTCGGTTGCTTCCCACCATCCTGGGGAGGAAGGGGTGGGCGGGGCTTCCCTGGGAGGGCCGGGGGTGGGAAGGCCTGGGGGACTTGGGGCGGGCCTGGGCGGGGCAGAGCGCTTGCAGCTGGGCGGCCACACTCATCCAACAGGCATGCCCCCCCAGGGTCCCTGGAGCAGGGCAGGGAGGCCACACTTCCCTTCCCAGCCCTGAGTCCCCCCCCTGGCTGGACACGCCTGTGGTCTGGCTGGGGCCCCTGGCAATCCCAGGCCTGTGGTCCGGGAAGTCCCTGGCTCCCAGGCACCTAGGGCCTGCTCTTCCTCTCCCCACTCAGAGGCCCCCTCCCCACCCACGTTCACAGACCCTTCCTCGGAGGCTGTGACTGGGAGAGGCCCCTCAGCTGCTGGGCCTGGCCTGGGCCGGGAGCTGGGGAAGCACAGAGCCAGGGTCCCGTGGGGCACGCCCTCTCCTGGCCCCTCTGCCTCCCTGCTGAGTCACCCTGTGTCTGGGAAGCTCCCAAGACCAAGCCAGGCGGGATGAGGCATCACCAATTCACCAACTCCCCTGCCTCCCGGGCGGGAAGCAGCTGCCCTGACTCACCTTGGGCCGGCCTGCCACCTCCCAGTGCCCAGAGTCCCTGCAACTCTGCCAGGGCCTGCCCTCCACCTCACGCCCCTCTCAATCCTGGGACAGCTCAAGCCAGGCTCACTGCCCAGGGACAGAGGTGGCAAGGTGCCAGGGCACCCTGCTGGGGTGGGGGCTGCCGCCTAGACCACCCACCGAGTGCTCCTGCTTGCAGAGCGCTCTGTGCATGTGTGTTGTGTGTGTGCAGGAGCAGCAGCCGTGACGACCAGGGAGACTCAGCCTCATCCTGGCCGCTGGACTTGGGCAGAGGGAGTAGGGTCACTGGTGACCAGGGGCAGGGATGCTGCAGGCTGGCAGGTGCACTCTGGAAGCTGGCCCAGGGCCAGCAGTGGTTCTCCATCTGCAGAGCTCCCAGCTTCCCAGGGCCATGCCGAGCGCTGGCTGGGCCCAGGAAGCCTCTGGCCACTGCCTAAGCCCAGACAAATGCTGTCTGATGCTCAGTGCCAGCCTGGCCAGGGCTTGACCCTGAGCAGCCCTAAGGGGACATTAAGAGCTGACCCATAGAGTTCTTTCTCTCTCTTCCCTCCCCACCTCCATCTTCCAGGTGTCACAGTTACTCCCCTTGCTCCCCTGGGACTGGGACACCCCTGTCTAACTAGTCAGTTAACTGGACTGAGGAGAAGGATAAAGACCCCCACTTTGGAGAAAGGCCCTGCTGCCCATGAGAGGGTGGAGACCTCTGTGCCCCCAGGGCTGGCCTGAGGACTTTGCCTGGGCCCCTACTGGGCTTGTCCCAGTGCATTACCTGAGCCCTTCCACAGAGGAATGGACAAAAGCCTTCTGCCAGGTGCACCCGCAGTGGAGATCCTTGGGATGCCCACCACTGTGGCCTGGGAACATCTAGGAAGGCCTGCAGGGCAGTTTATTCCCCATAGGCCCTGAGTGCTCAGTGCACTCTACCCAGCACCTGGTCAGTGATGGTGGTGGTAGAGTGGTGGAGGGGGTGATTGACGGTGGTGGTATGTGGTTATGTAAGTGGTGGTGGTGGAGGTGGTGTGGTTGGTGATGATGATGTTAGAGATGATGGTGGAGGAGGTGTGGTCGTTATGGGTGGTGGTGGAGGTGGTGTGGTTGTTGTTGGTGGAGGTGGTTGGTGGTGGTGGAGGAGGTGTGATTGTTGGTGGAGGTGGTGTGGTTGTTATTGGTGGTGGTGGAGGTGGTGTGGTCATTATTGGTGGTGGTGGAGGTGTTGGTGTTGGTGTTGGAAAAGGTGTGGTTATTGGTGGTGGTGGTGGTGACAGTGGTGGAAAAAGTGTGGTTGTTGTTGGTGATAGTGGTGGAGGTGGTGTGGTTGTGTTGGTGGTGGGAAAGGTGTGGTTGTTATTGGTGGTGGTGACAGTGGTGGAGGTAGCATGGTTGGTGGTGATGGTGGAGGTGGTGTGGTTGTTGGTGGTGACAGTGGTGGAGGTGGCGTGGTTGGTGGTGGTGGTGGAGGTGGTGTGGTTGGTGGTAATGGTGGAGGTGGTGTGGTTGTTGGTGGTGACAGTGGTGGAGGTAGTGTGGTTGGCGGTGTGGTGGAGGTGGTGTGGTTAGTGGTGGTGGTGACAGTGGTGGAGGTAGTGTGGTTGGTGGTGGTGGTGGGAAAAGTGTGATTGTTATTGGTGGTGGTGACAGTGGTGGAGGTAGCATGGTTGGTGGTGATGGTGGAGGTGGTGTGGTTGTTGTTGGTGACAGTGGTGGAGGTAGTGTGGTTGGTGGTGGTGGTGGAGGTGGTGTGGTTGGTGGAGGTGGTGTGGTTGTTGTTGGTGACAGTGGTGGAAGTAGTGTGGTTGGTGGTGGTGGTGGAGGTGGTGTGGTTGGTGGTGGTAGAGGTGGTTGGTGGTGACAGTGGTGGAGGTAGTGTGATTGGTGGTGACAGTGGTGGAGGTAGTGTGGTTGGTGGTGTGGTGGAGGTGGTGTGGTTGGTGGTGTGGTGGAGGTGGTGTGGTTGGCGGTGGTGGTGACAGTGGTGGAGGTAGTGTGGTTGGTGGTGACAGTGGTGGAGATAGTGTGGTTGGTGGTGTGGTGGAGGTGGTGTGGTTGGTGGTGTGGTGGAGGTGGTGTGGTTGGTGGTGGTGGTGACAGTGGAGATAGTGTGGTTGGTGGTGTGATGGAGGTGGTGTGGTTAGTGGTGGTGGTGACAGTGGTGGAGGTAATGTGGTTGGTGGTAGTGGTGAAGGTGGTGTGGTTGTTGGTGGTGACAGTGGTGGAGGTAGTGTGGTTGGTGGTGGTGGTGACAGTGGTGGTGACAGTGGTGGAGGTGGTGTGGTTGGTGGTGTGGTGGAGGTAGTGTGGTTGGTGGTGACAGTGGTGGAGATAGTGTGGTTGGTGGTGTGGTGGAGGTGGTGTGGTTGGTGGTGTGGTGGAGGTGGTGTGGTTGGTGGTGGTGGAGACAGTGGTGGAGGTAGTGTGGTTGGTGGTGTGGTGGAGGTGGTGTGGTTAGTGGTGGTGGTGACAGTGGTGGAGGTAATGTGGTTGGTGGTAGTGGTGAAGGTGGTGTGGTTGGTGGTGGTGACAGTGGTGGAGGTAGTGTGGTTGGTGGTGGTGGTGACAGTGGTGGAGGTGGTGTGGTTGGTGGTGGAGGTGGTGTAGTTGGTGGTGACAGTGGTGGAGGTAGTGTGGTTATTGTTGGTGGTGGTGACGGTGGTGGAGGTGACATGGGTGGTGGTGTGGAGGTAGAAGTGGGGTGGTGGTTGGTGGTGCAGGTGTTCTTGTTGGTGACACTGGTGGTGCTGGTATCAACAGCAAAGGCTTTACAGTCCCAGGAGGGTGTCAGTCCTAGGGCCCCTGAGGTACAGGGAGGCTGAGGAACCCAGGAGACATCAGGGCCCCTGAGGGAGCGTTCCTCCTCTGACTTTGGATATATAAGACAAGCCCAGGGGGATCTTGGGGCCTGAGGAGTGCCTGTGGAGGAGGGGTCCTGGGTGGTGCTGCCCTGCCCTGCCCAAAGCGCACCTGGAACCACTGCCCAGACTCACTCTGCCTCTGTGTCCACAGCCAGCAGCCGTCTGATGGGGAATTCTCCGGCCTCCTCTTTCATGGGCAGCTTCCTCACCAGCAGCCTGGGCTCTGCAGCTGCCACGCACCCTGGCGGCGCCCCCTCCGCCCCCTCGGAGCAGGCCTACCGAGGCTCCCACCCCGCCCCGGCCCAGGTCTGGTTCTCTCACTCCCATGAGGGTAAGTCCTGGGCCCCCAGCAGCACCCGGGAGCCCAGCTGGTGGAGGCTGCCTCCCGCCAAGGAAGCCCCTTGGGGAGGTGGTAATTGGTTGGAAAGGGGGGTGGCCCCGCTAGGCACCGGTCCTGGCCAGATGTGTGTTCCAGATGGGCAGAGAGGGAGAGGTGGGGGCTGGCCAGGGAGGCTCCGGAGCTGAGGAAATGTGCAAGGCAGCTGGGCGGCTGGACGGGCTGTGCCCTCCACCGTGGCTACACCCCACTCCTCAGACTTGCGGAGGTGTGGGCTCCAGATGTGCCAGCTGGGAGGGAGGGGCAGGGAGGAGAGAGTTGTCAGCAGACACAGGCTGCCACCCGGGGCCCTGCTGAGGACAAAGAGCCCCTTCCAGGCCAGCAGCCTCCCGGCTCTGGGCCTGCAGTCGGTGCCTGGTGAGTACCTGTGGCTCTCAGACACTCTGCTGGCGGGAGGGCCCCTGGAGGCCTGCGAGGACCCCGGGGCTCCCTAGGCCTTTCCCAGGGTGGGGTGTGCCTGACCTAGTTCCCCAGGGTCTGCCTCACACCTTGTTGTGCAGTGGCCTGGGCCCCGCTGTCCCCCACCCAGGAGTACTTGGTGTCCACTCAGCCGTGCCTTCCGCCGCAGCATGGGAAGGGTTAAGCCCCCTGGCTGGCACGCGGGAGGTAATTGCAGTTGGCAGCGGGCACGCAGGGCTCTTGCTCCTGGCACGGGCACTGCCGTAACTCAATGACTGCTGCGCTCGGGCCTCGTGTTTACAGAGCGCTGCGGACCCACACATCGCGCCGCCGCCCGCCTGTGTTCCAGGCAGGGAGATTAGCGCCCGGCACTGCTGGAAGCCAGAGAAACCTCTCTTTGTGCGACAAGAAAGGGGCTGTTTTCCAAACAGGACAGGTGACGAGTGAGGGACAGTTGTTAAAATAATCTGGGCTTTAGGCGCCGCTCGGAGTGCACATGTTGGGCAGGCGATAAGGAGCAGCTCCCTTCTCGGGTGGAGGAGAGGCCAGAGGGGTCCTGAGGACCAAGTGGGCACAATCATGTCCTTGGCCAAACCTCACCGGCACTCCTGCTTCCAGCCCTGGCTATCCCAGCAGCCTCCTGAGGGGACGCCAGACTCCCTGGCCAGGCGGAGGCCCAGGCTCTGCAGGCATCATTCATCCCGGCCCCCCACCCCACCCACCCCTCTCCTTCCAGCTTTTTTGTCTGCTGGGCATCTCCTGGCCACAGCCTCCGGCTCCCAGGATGACTGTGGGAGGGAAAAGGGTGAGAGAGGGAGCAGGCAGGGACCCCTCCACAGAACCAGGGCCACTGAGGCACGTGGGCACTCCCTGTCCAGTGTTTCCCCTCCCCACACCAACAGCATCCCCTGGCCCAGGAGTGGGGCAGCCCACCCAGGCCCTGCACTGGGGGCAGGTGTTCCGCCTCCTCTCCATCCCACCCCTGGGAACCCTACCAGCAGGGAGGCCGTTGGTGGGTAGCACCACCTGTCCTGAGCCCCCTTCTGTCCCTGGGGGTGCTCAGAGCGGGGTGGGTGGCAGCCTTCAGATGGCGCCCACAACAGCCGCGCTCACTTCCCCTGTGCCAACGGCTGAGGCTGGGGCTGCTGGGCAAACCCCCACACTCAGCCCCGCCGTGGGCCCATCCTCAGCAGCACCCACTGTCCCGCCCCAGTCCAGGGCATCCACCTGGGGGTGGCCAGTACTCGAGTAGTACCCTGAGGAGCCCAGGCCCTTGGCTTCTGGGCTTTGGCCTGCACCGGGCCCTCCACCTGCCCCCTTGAGGTCTGAGTCCTGAGCGGCAGCTCCTCCGTGTCACAGGACCCGGCCCCGCTACACCAAGAAGGCTCTGTCTCAGACCAGCAGCCCCCCCTCTGCCAGCGGAGGGGTCCCCCACGCTGCCTCTAAGGTTCCGTCTCCACCATCAGCGTGGTCAGGGCGAGCTCAGGTGGGTTCACACCAGGAGAAGCAGGATGTGCCCCGAGCTGCCCCCCTCGCTCCAGGGCACCAGGCAGTGCTGCAGACTGGCATGGGGTAGGCAGGCGTCCTGCCGGTTCTACTTGGGAACAGGACAGGAGAGAGTCCTGGTCATCCGGGGATCTTACGTAGACCTTTCAGGCCGTGCCTTGGTCTGCCCTCTCCATGTCCCCCTCCTGCCTTCAGCGAAGCTCCCAGCCCCGGGATCCCCTCCCTGTGGGGGTTCCCCTGCCCTCTGCTCCCCAAGAGCCACGTGGTGCAGGCGGCTGTGAGCTGCTCTGGGAGGCAGAGGCCGGCGGGCGGGGCCAGCGAGTGGCAGTCTGGCTGGCTGCCCTGGCGGCACGCCTGGCTGCTAGTTTGACTGGGTGCCAGCTGGCTCCCGCGTGCCGGGGCCTGTTTCTCAGCCGTGTGTGTTCAGGAGGGCGGGGGGCAAGGCGGGCAGGGGGCACGCGACTCTGCCGAAGAGCCGGGCCTGGCCAGCGCAGTGGGCTGCCTGGGCGGTCTGCTCTGAGGCCTGGCCTGGCCCCCACTTCCTTCCATGGCCCCCAGGACAGGCCGGGAGCAGGTGCCAGCAGACAGTTCTCCATGCCCTCTCTGGCCCTGGGGTCTCTGTCCAGGGCAGGAAGGCCAGGGAGGGCCAGGCAAGTGGGACCCTGGGGGGTAGCCTCAGGTGCCCCCTCCTCTAGGCCGGGGGCCCTCAGCCAGCCGGAAGACCCCCCCACGCCATGTGCAGGGCAGCTGCTAGAGCGGGGGCCGGGGCTTCCTGTGTCCCTGGAACAGCTGGGGGTGCGGGGAGACACCCCGTGGTTGAAGGAGCCGCCCCAGAACATCTGGCCTGGGGCAGAGCCCGCTGGTTCAGCCCCCAGGCCTCCTGGCCCCACAGATCACCCAAGACCAGGGTTTTCACAGAGGTGGACGGCTCTGGGCACGGGGTGGGGTGGGTAGCAGAACTGGCCGGAGGCAGGGGCGAGTCCTGTCCACAGCCTGTGCTGGCCGGGTCAGAGCGGGTGTGGGTGCAGCACAGCTGGCCCTATTGTCAGTGAGTCCCTCCCGCCCTGCCCGCCGCCTGCCTGGGACCACCCACGGGCGATGAAAGGAGGTTCTGTTCCTGGGGGTGTTGGGGGCAGGAACCAAGGAGCTCCACACCAGGCCACTCACGGTCTCTCGTGCCACCTGGAGGGGGCCATGGGCACACACGCCAGTGCTGGCTGTCTCCTCTTGGTCAGAGCCACCCCTGCCCCAGTGGCCCCTTCTCCACAGGCGCCTGGCCAGGTTCCAGCGGGGGCAGGGGCCACAGGCAGAAGCCAACGAGTGCGTGCCCCGTTGTTCCGGATCCCACAGCCTCCTGCATCCTGCCAGCTGTCCCTCTGTCCCCTCTGTCCCCTCTGAGGCCTCAGGACTTGCCAGGACTTTGGGAGTGAGTGGGTTCCAGAGCATATCTTTGAGAGAGACAGAGGTCCACCACTGTCCTCCCACCTTGGTGGGCCAGAGTTTCCTGTGGCCTCTCGCACCACCCCTGGAAGGGCACGCTGACGGCTGCCCCTGTCGGGCCTTTCTTCTCCGAGGCAGCCTTCCTCTCTTGCTTGCTTCCTCCATGTGAAAATGTCCCCTCGCCCCAGCCCCTCCTTGTCCCTCCAACCCCAGCCCATGCCCACAGGAAGGGCCTGGCCAGTTGGGGAAGGTGGCCACTGGGAGCTCTGGGGAGACGAGGGTAGAGGGGCACGGGGAGCTCCCCCCACACCCTCTGGGGTCTCTCTTGGCCTTCTGTGGCAGGCCTCCAGACCCCCGCCTGTGCCTGCAGCCCCTCCTGGTGTCTGGTCCCAGAGCCCGAGTCTTGGCCTGGTCTCTGGTGTGGAGGTTGCTCTGGGTCCAGGAAGCCCACACATGGCCCCTGCCCACACCTGGGCGGTCACACGGTCTCAGGGCCCCTTGCAGAGCAGATGTTTAAGAGAGGGGTCTTCACAGCCCGGGGGACACATTGGACTAAAGTCTCAGTTTCCCTCTGTGGACCCAGGGGTCAGAACAGCCATTCAGACAGCTTGACACGGAGCCAGGGGCAGCGGGCAGTGCACTCCTTCCCTCTTGTGGTGGCTGTCGTTTGTGGGGTGTCAGCCCTGGTCACCAAGTCTCCCTGGGTTGGTATCCTTGGGTCTGAGGGAGGGTCTCCCCGGAAGTGCACCTGTACAGTGCGCGCTGGCCAGCGGGTCCCAGGTGTGAGGCCTGTGCTCATCAAGGACGGAGTGGAAGGCGGGTGGCGGAGCTGCCGTCCGGGATGCTGCTCAGAGTTTGGGGGCCCTCACCCGGGTTGCTCTTGGCTCCAATCTTTGAGGATTCTCAGTTGCCCTCCCCAGCCTGAAGTGGTGGTCCCAGACCCCAGCCCGGCCAACCCAGCTGGCCTGTGCTGCTCTCGGGCCTGAGGCTGGGGACTCGGGATCCTGGGCAGCCTGCCGCTGTTGTCCCAGAGGTGCCCACCCATGCCAGCCTGGCTCCTTCCCCTGGCGCTTACCGTTCCTCTCACCCAGCAGCCCAGGAGCAGGGTGCTGCAACCCCAAGGGGTCTCAGGTGGCCCCCCAACACCAGAGGCTGGACTTTGACATCTCCTGGGGGTCTGACCACCTGGGCGGGGAGGACCTGGGGAGGAGCTGCTCCAGGGCCATCCACAGGTGCTAACAAGTGGATGGCCAGCAGCCTGCAGGCTCGCTGCCCTAGCCTGCCTGCTGGTCAGCTGTGCTGCCTGTGAGGACAGCCTCAGCCTCCTCCTGACCCCATGCCGTCGTGGAACAGACTGCAGGGACGCGCACCGTGACCTGGAGTAGGTGGGAGGTCGCTGGGAGAGGGCCAGCACTGAGGTAGCGTGGGACACTGAAACATGTGGCAGAATCCTGAGTGACAGAAAGACCCTGCCAAGTCACAAGAAACAGGGGCCATTGCCCAGGCCCCAGGTTGCCTGGGTCTCCACAGGGACCGGGGCAGCTCCCCCAGGCCCACCTGCCCCTTCTGGGTGGTCAGCAGGGGCCCCGACCCCAAGCCACCCCACCTGCCTTCCCCAGCTGCCCTCCTGCCCTTCTGTCCTTCAGCCTCTTCTCCCCTGGGCCTCTGTGTCCCAGGCCTGGGCTCTGGCCTCGCAGCAGTGCAGGAGCAGACAGGTCAGGATAGGTGTCCTCGGGGACACCTCCACTGCCCCTCCAGGCTCCTTCCCCAAGATAGCCGGGGACGCCAGGTGGCGGGGGCGGCAGGCTTGCCACCATTCCTCTGGGGAGATGGCAGCGGCTCCAGCCTCAGGGAGGGTAGCTCGGGGAGGGAAGCCCTGGGCCTTGACCAGCAGCTCCGTCCCGGGCGCGAGCGCAGGCCTGAGTGTGTGGCCCTCTGCTCCTGTGCCACCCCACCTGGGGCATGGTCTCCCGAGTTGTCTCCCTGCCCGGCCACCCCAGCCTTCCGCCTGGTCTCTGGTCTCCGGGCAGCTGCTCTGATTCACAAAAATCGTTTTTATTTTCTTCCTCAGTTCAGAGAATATACAGTGTTTGGGGGAAAAGAAAAGGGCTTTTCTCACGGGGCAGGACAGACCTCTTCTCCCTGTCCCTCTCGTCCCCCGCCCCGGGGCTCCCTGCCCAGCCCCAGCTTTTCTCCTTCCTGCCCTGCCACCCTTCCTCCTCCCCTTTACCCCAGTTCCCATCTGGGTCCTCAGGGGTTGGGGCCTGAGGCAGGCTAGAGGTGGCCAGGCCCCGGCTCCCTGGCCTGGACACCTCCAGCTGAGGCCCAGAAGCAGAGGGAGGCACGGGGCCAGCCACCCTCACACTGCCCCACAGGCCTGGGCAGGAAGGAGCCTGCTCCTGGCCATCCGAGAGCTACTCCCCAGGAGCAGAGAGCAGCGGGCGGCCAGACCCCCCAGGGGGCACAGGGAGGTCCACGCCTGGGAAACTGCGTCTGGGAAGGAGGAATTTACAGACTTCTGTTTACCAGAGCGAGGCCCGTAAAACATTTAACAGCAACCAATTACGGGGGGGACAGCTGTGCAGGCTTAACCAGCCCCCCAGGCCCTGCCCTGCCGCTCGTCCACTCCCACCCGTCCTGAGCTCTGTCAAGCCTTCCAGGGGCTGAGCTTCATCTGGGACACATCTGCTGCAGATGTGTCCCCCACAGCAGGACGGCAGGCCAGCCTCCAGCCTTAGCTTGTCCTCAGCAGTCCTGGTGGCCGCAGGGCCAGGCCAGGGGTGGGGCGCGGTCCGCAGGTCCTGTGCTCCCAGACCTCCCTCAGCAGCCTCCAAGACAGGGTTCACCTGGACCCACGGAGTCAGAGAATGCCCAGGGCATCACCAGGGCTGGGTCCCACCTGCTACTGCCGAGTGCCGGACGGGCACGGTGCCCGTGGGGGTGGGGGACCACAGACAGGGCAGCCTTGCTCCTGTGGGTCCTGGAGTGCCCCGTCCCACCAGAACATGCCACCAGCTCTGCCTCCAAGGCCCTGACCCTCCCTGTCCCGCCCAGAGCCCACCCACCTGGCTTGGCCACTCCTTGGCCTCAGCCTGCACAGGGCTGCCTCTTGGCCTCTTCCTGGTGCTCAGGTGGGCTTCCTGGCTGCCAGCCATTCAGAGATTCCCCAGCACTGAGATGGAACGTCCAGGCCGTGCTGGCCTCCATCAGCCCCAGCAGCCAGGTAGCTCAGCCTCTGGCAGGGCAGATGCCCCAGCCTTCTGAGGATGTGGGGACAGACATGGGACTGGAGAGCTGACCTGCAGTTCTGACTTCCGACACAGTGTTTCTGAGTGTTCTGTGGAGCCTCAGCCCACGAGTTGTTAAAGGAGTCTGCTAAACAGCAGCGGGTGCTATGATAGAAGAAGATCAGGAGCCAGGGGCAGTGGGTCACACCTGCACCCACCTACCCGGGAGGCAGGAGGATCCCAAGTTCAAGGCCAACCTCAGCAACTTAGTGAGGCCCTGTCTCAAAAAGCTCAGTGGTAGAGCCCCCCTGGGTTCAATGCCCAGTACCAAAACAAAAATTTAAATAATTTTTTTTTAAAAATGATATGGGGGGCGGTGCTGGGGATGTGGCTCAAGTGGTAGCACGCTCACCTAGCATGCATGAGGCACTGGGTTCAATTCTCGGAATAAAATAAAGATATTGTGTCCACCTAAAACTGAAAAATAGATATTTATAAAAAATGTTCTGGGGATGTAGTTCAGTGCTAGAGTGCCCTTGGGTTCCCAGTACCAGGAAAAAAACAGACAGAAATAAAGTCAGGAAACAAAATAAAGCAAGGTCAAGTGAAGCCACTGCTGCAGGAATTGTCAGTAACTTCACACCCAGAGGGGGTCCTGGTGCCTGGGTCCCTGGGGCATGTGGCTCAGGGCACCCTTTTAACTAGTGGGTGGCAGAATCCTGAGTGACAGAAAGACCGTGTATACCTATAACAGGTGTCCAAATACTCACCTGGGAGGGGCCTGTAGGGCCAGCACAGCCTCCTCTCTTCTCCCTGCCCCTCCAGGGAAATCCCAGCCACTCCTGCTCCTGCCACCTTCCAGAGCAGCCCGAGAAGCCAGGCGGTGCTAGGAAGCTCTTGAGAACAGTGGGGGCCCAAGAGACACTCCCTTGGGTCCTGCCCTCCGTGGGGAGATGTTCAGTGTTGAGAGTGAGGCAGAGCCCGCCCTCCCGGGGCAGCTCTTCTGTAGCGTGGGAGGAGCCGCTGGCAGGGTGCTGGGGCTGGCGCTCCAAGCATCCTGCTCACACTCTGCCCAGGTCTCCCCTGGCCTCAGCCTGCAGGGCCACCTCCAAGAAGCCGAGGCTCACAGCAGGCTCCAGGGCCTCTGCCTGAGTCCCCTGGGAATGGCCTCATGGCCAGCCCTCTGACTCCACACTGAGGACATCCAGTCCAGCATGGGAGACAGACCCAGCCCGGTCTGCTTCAGGAATCCCCACACGCCGTGTAACAAACAGCATCAGCGTCTGGTCAGGGAAATCTGGACACCTGGCCCTAGGGCATGAGCCTGGCTGGAGGAGACCTAGGCCCCAGTCCTAGAGGCTGCCAAGGTGACGGCAGTGGGCAGGGAGAGCTGGGCAGGGGCCTGGTGGGTACGAGTCTGATGAATGCCACACAGCCCAGGTCCCCTGTGTCCCCTGCGGACCTGGAAGGACCAGCCATAAGCAGACATTCCTGATGACTGCTGGTGGCTCTGGGCATCCAGCTCTGGGTCTTTCCAAAGGGGCTTGGGGAGGACACCCCAGGCCGGTGCTCAGTACTGTCTCTCCTGCAGGCTGGGACCTCATCTGTGTGGGAGGGTAGAGTATGTGTCCCAGGTGAACAGAGCCGCCCAAGGCCAGCAGGGTGGGACGGCTGCAGCTGTGGCTAGCTTCCTGTGCTTGGGCAGGGGCAATCCCTCCGAACGTCGGTTGTCTTAGTGGGCTGGACCCCTCAGGCCAGGGGTGACTCAAAGTCCCCAGGTAGGGCTGGGGTTCTTCTGGGGTCAGTGCTGTTGCTACTGGGACCAGCTCCCCTTGTAGATGGCAGGACATGAAGAGGTGGGCCAGGTGGACATTTCCCTCCTGTGGAGACACCTGTGCACCACCCAGCGGTGTGGGTTGCCCAGCGGGCTCGGCGCAGCAGAGCTGCTCCCCAGACTACCTGCCGGGACTGGCCCTGGCTCTCCCTTGGCCAGGAGCTCTGCGGGCATCTGGCCCTCTCCTGAGTGTGTTGCCCTGCCCGGAAGCTCCTGCAGCACCCAGTGCTCCTGGAAGAGAAGCAGAGGCGCCCTTCTCCAGCCTCCCCCTCCCCAGCCCATCAGCAATTCAGTTTGTGTGCGCGGGAGGGCGGGCGTGCGTGCGTGGAGTCAGAGCTAACAAGATGTATGGATGGGTGGGTTCCCACGGGCAGCTGTGTGCAGGGCTCTGCAGGGGGTTGCTCCTGGGTCGCCCACGGGCATCTCGCCTCTCTGAGGTCTGGGCGGTGTGGGCCAGGGGTCCAGGTGCTGCCTCTCCAGCCAGGGCCTTTGCCTCTCTAGCTCCAGCATACCCCAGGTTTTCGGGGAGTCTGGCATCCACCTTCCTACCCGTGAGCCACTTGGATCACCATGGAAACAGCAATGTTCTCTACGGGCAGCATCGTTTCTATGGAACCCAAAAAGGCAAGTGGCACGGGGGGCCTAGCATGGGGTGCAGGGCATCCCAAGGGGTGGGCGGTGGCAAGCTTCCAGGCACACACCAGGGCAGCCAGCCCAGGGGTGCCCTCAGGAGGCATCCAGCCTAGCCGGGCCCCTGGAGGGTGTAAACCCTGGGTCTAGGACCACCACCAGGGGCAGGTGGGGTTCCCAGGCTGGGGCGCACGGGGAGAGTCAGCAGGCTCAGCTCAGCTCCCGGGAAGTGACTGTGGGGCTTGGCTGCCACCTCCTACATACCTGGCTGTGCCCTGCACTCTCTGCCAGCTGTGGGGACCCAAGGTAGCTCGTCCTCATTGAGGGACAGGGGAGCCCATAGAAGCCTGCATTGCCCCACTCACTTGCAGGACCTAGGCTAGACCAGGGCTGCTGACAGTGGCCTCTGGGTAAGATCAGAGCAGAGCCGTGGCCTGTGGACAGAAGATGTCATCAAAGAGGGCTGCTGAGTTTGGGTCTTTGCTGGCAAGACAGAGCCAGTGGGCCCTGGATATTACAAAGGGCAGGCACAGCTCAGGCAGGGACCACAAATCGGGAGCCTGCAGGAGAGGGGGCCTGGCCAGAGGGGGCAGGGCAGGTCCAGAGGCTTCACCCCCTGTCTCCAGGTTGAGTTTCCTGGAGAGCCATTTCCTTTACATTTAGGACCCCCCCCCCAGGCGCCATGGGCACACCAGAATGGTCCCTGGAGCCTAGGCAGGTGTTGGGTTAGTGGCCACCTTTAAAATGACCTACATGTGATAGGACTTGAGTGCAAATGTGGAGTCCCACAGGGCTGGAGTCGGTGACATCGGGAATGGGTTGGGTCAGGGAAGGGCAGAGGGTCTCAGAAGACCCCAGTTCCTGGCCCAGGCTGTGGGGGGTGACTTCAGCTTAGATATAGAGAGCCTGGGTGCTGGGTCAACTGGACACTCATGGCCCATCAGTGGTGACGCAGCCCGTCCACAGAGGACAGGCACAGTTTACCACGTCCCTGGGGAGCCCCAGTGAGGCAGAGAAGCCACCAAGGGTGCAGAGAGAGCCTCCTGCTGCCCCTCAGTACCTTCTTGCCACAGACCGCAGACTCAGGGAGAGTCCTGCTTGTCTGGACTCCGTCCAAACAACTGTGGGAACCTGCAGACTGACTAGGGCCCAGAGGATCTGGCCACGCCTGAGGGGGCTGTTCTGTGGGCAGCAGAGCTGGCCAGCTCCCCCGTGCTCCTATCAGCTCCTGGGGGACTGCAGCTGTTTTGACAAGAGTCTGTTAGGGGCAGGCAGGTGTCTGGTCTCAGCCCCAGAAGCCCCACCCCTGAGCCAGGGCCCAGGGACTCCAGGGGCAGTGGGCCGGCTGATACGGAGGCAGCCACTGGCCCTCTGGGCTTTCAAAATGTCGTGGTAGAGCCTCATCTAAAGGACGGTGTTTGGCTTTGGAACCTGAGCTGATTAGGTCTCTCCTGGGCTACCCTCTTCCCCTTGTTTCCAATTAGCAGGAAATTGGCAGGACTTGAGTGACTGAGGCCGTGAGTGACTGAGGACGGGTTGGCGAGTTCCGACCCTTTCTTTTGTTTCCCCTTCTGTCTGTGCCTCAGCTCAGGGCTTCACCCTGCCGCCCACCCACCCAGCTGGGCCGGGGAAGGGGCAGCCCCCAGGGTCCCCCAGAGGCAGAGGTCTGGCCCAGGTTGCTGGGCGTGGCCCCAGGGTTGGTCAAGAGAGGAGGGTTTGCCCCAGGCCCAGAGGCCCCAGCTGGGCAGCGAGTCCATGGACCACAGAGGAGCCTGGCACTGCGGCCAGACTGGCTGGGCCCCAAGCTGGGGGTGGGTGGATGCGGGGGTCACTTTCCTTCCTCCCAGTTATAACCTGCTTCAGCCCTCCTCACCCACGTCCACCTGCCCCAGGGATGCAGCGAGCTGTCCAGGGGCCAGGCGGCTCCCCCACCCAGCCCATCCTGCCTTCTTACACCCTCAGCCTTGCTCCTCCCAGGACACACGGCACCTGGGGACACTTGGGGGCTGCAGGCATGCTGGCACACGGGGCCACCCACAGTACTAGACCCTGGGCTGCAAGGGCACCCTCTCACCCGAGGCCTGGCCAGCTGGCTCTGTGGTGGCTCACCTCACAGGTACACCTCGCCTGCCTGAGGCTCACTGCCTTGTGCTCCCCCAGGGCCACTCACTGTCCTGGAGACTCACCCTCCTGCCACCCACCCCACTCTGAAAGTCTCCAGGGCACAGGGTCGGGCAGACAGGAGACGGGGGCGCCCTGCCGGGGCAGCTCGAGGGTGCTGGGCCTGAGTGGGCAGAGCCAGGAGTCGTGCCTAGTGGGGAGAGGGCTTCGGTTTGAGGAGAGACTGTGGAGGTGGCTGGTGGAGACGGCTGGGCAGCTCTGAATGTGCTTAGGCCACTGGACTGTACACTTAGAAGGCGAATCTCATTATTTATTTTCACCACGAGTTTTTAAAAAGTGGAGGCAGAAACCTTCCTGCCGGGTGACCTTGATGGGTGCCAGGGGGACCAAGGGACTCCTGCAGCCGGCGTCTTGGGGAGTCTGGGTCCCTACACCGCTGACCTCGGCTCCTTCTGCTCGCAGATAACTTCTACCTGCGCAACTTGCCCCCCCAGCCCACGCTCCTGCCCTCCAACCACAGCTTCCCCGTGGCCCGCGCTGCTCCTGCCCTCCCCTGTAGCCGAGAGCGGGGCGAGGCCGGCCCCCAGTCGAAGGGCCCCAGGGAGTTTGACCGCTTCCTCACGTCGAAAGAGCTGGGCAAAGAGAAGGCCAGCAAGGCAGTGGAGGGCAGGGAGCGGCCAGTGGAGGAGGATGGCAGCAAAGAGCGGCACAAGCTGGTGCCACCCATGCCGGTGGACGGGCCCTGCAAGGAGGGCGGCCCTGTGCCCCGGGGTTCCTGTGAGGGCCGCCCCAAGCACCTCACCTCCTGCCTCCTCAACACCAAGGTGCTCAATGGTGACATGGGCAAGGCCGCGCTAGCCAGCTGTGCTGGGGGCATGCTAGGCCGGCCTAGTGCAGGGGTCACAGCTTCCGGACGTGCCAAGGAGGTGGTGGGCCCCCCGGAGCCCGGGCCGGCCTTCAGCGAGTGCCTGGAGCGGCGACAGATGCTGCACCACGCGGTGTCCTACACGGTGCCCTCCGGCCTACCTACCGGGCCCCCCCCACCCCTCAGCACAGCTGCTGGGTCCTTCCCCTGCCTGCAGCTGCACACGGGCCCCGATGGGCTCTGCCCGCTGCAGGACAAAGTCTCCCGGGACCTAAAGGCCAGCGGGCCCACCTTCGTGCCTTCTGTGGGACACCTGGCCGACAAGAGCCGCCCCTTCCAGGCGGCCGAGGCCTGTGCTGTGGCAGGTGAGGGCAAGGACCGGCACCTGGATGGGGCCATGGTCCCCGACCACACTGCGCCCTACGGAGTTTCCTACACTCACCTGAAGGCCGAGGGCAAGGGCGAGCGGCGGCCTGGGGGCTTCGAGGCGGCCCTCAATCCCCGGCTAAAGGGCCTGGAGTACCTCAGCACCCGCCCCGAGGCCTCCTTCCCTGGACTCCCCAAGGGTGGTCTGGACAAAAGCGGCTACTTTGAGTTGCCCGCCCCTTCGCAGGACTGTGCCCGGCCCAGTAATCAGGACCTGTTGGGTGGGAAGGCCGCCCAGGCCTGCTGCACTTTAGACAAAGCTGCCAGCAAGGAGGCCCCCGCAGCACCCCCGGGGGCCCAGAAGGTGGCCCGGATCCGGCATCAGCAGCACTTGGCCACCCCTGAGGTGGAGCAGGGAGGCAGCGGGGCTGAGGTCAAGCGCAAGTCCCTGGAACTGGCATCTCTGGGCTACAGCGGTCCCCACCTGCCCCCGTGGAGTGTCCAGGCCGGTCAGGGCACCACCATGCCCATCGGTGAAGAGCGCAAGGGCGGTGCCTACCTGGACCCCTTCGGCAGTGGCCTGCAGCAGGCGGCTCTCCTGTCCCAGGAGCTGCCTGCCCCGCCCGACGAGGTCTCAGCCATGAAGAACCTGCTCAAGTACAGCAGCCACGCGCTGGCTGTGGGCCAGAAGGCACCCTTCGTGGGTCTGGGCGGCCTCAAAGCCAGCTGTGTCCAGCAGGAGACAAAGTTCCCCGCCTCCAAGGGCCCAGGCACAGTGGAGAGGCCCGACTGTGCCCGGAGCCGGGAACACGAGGCCGCACAGGCAGACGGGGAGGTGCGGCAGCCGCCTGTGGGCATTGCGGTGGCCTTGGCCCGACAGAAGGACACAGTGAGTCGGCCGGAGACCACCTACAACACCAACAGCGGGCGGCAGGGCCGGGCCGCCCCCACCTTCAAAGGTATGGCCCTTCACAGGCCGGGAGACAACTGGGCAAGCACCCAGGGTGTCCAAGACCAGCTGGCCCTGCCTCTGCCTGTGCGTCCGGTTGGCCCCCCACGCCCTCCCCTAGAAGGTCCTCCAAAGTCCCTGGAGCCAGGGAGCCTTCCCTTGGCGCCTCAGCTCCCAGCTCAACACAAGGTCGTGCCTGCCTCTGCCAGCAGTGCCCTGGCTGCCCCATCTCACCCTTCTGCCCTCCTGACCCTGTGCAGCTGGTGGGGGCCCCCGTGCCACACACGCCCTGGACCTGGAGGGTGAGGAGGAGAGGACGCGACTGTGTGATGACCACCTGGGGCTGGCTGGCCGCGAGCTGCTGCTACAGTAAGAGTCAGGCTGTGGTCCTGGCAGGGGTGGGGTGCCTCCCAGATGGGCTTGCCCACTCAGAGCCCTCGAGGGAGCAGGGGCATGGTGGCCAGGATGTCAACAGCAGCCTGACCTGGGCAGGGTCCCACACCCACCGGAGCCTTTCCTGGAGGGCTCTGCTCACTCCCGCTGCCAACAGGGCCACTGCTGGGAAGGGAGGCCTCTGGCACCAGGCCCAGAACCGGGGGCCACCTGTCACCTCCAACCTCCAGCTCCCTTCCAGGTTGATGGCCACAGGGTCGGGGAGCAGGGCAGGGTCAGCCAGGTGACAGGGCTGATTCTGGTGATCTTACAGGGACAACAAAGACCTCGTGGAATTTGCCCGGATTCACCCCTCAAGCGGCTGCCCTGGAGAACTGGCCCCCCACCTTGTGATGCAGGGTGGCCAGCTGGGTGGGGACCCAGCCCCCCATCCCCACCCCGCCCACCCCCCCTGGCTGCCCCGCACCCGCAGCCCCTCTTTATGGATGGGGGGACATTCCTATGGTCAGTGCTCTCAGGGCAAGTGGGGGCTGGCCTGGGGCTGGACCTCCAAAAGTGGGATGTCTGAGAGTGATATGGGCCCCCCCCGCTTAGCCCATGACCTCTGCTCCCCAGGCCTCGGGCACCCTGCCCTGCACCAGAACCTGCCCCCTGGCTTCCCCACCTCTGTGCCCGGCTCGGTGCCCTCCGTGTTCCCCCTCCCCCAGGATGCCCCCACACAGCTCCTCATCCTGCCCTCGGAGCCCACGCCCCACGCCACCCCTCACGCGCTTGGTAAGGGCCTCCGGGGCCTGGCTGTTTGCTCATGGGGCTGTTGGCAGAGGGCCTAGTCGGGGACAGTCTCTGGGGAGTGGGAGAGGGTGAGGCAGGTGCCTGGCCAGACCCAGGTGGGACTTTGAGGTGGATCATCTGGGGACTGGGTGGCCTGGGAGGACTGAGGGAGGGGAAGCAGTGGGGTAGGCCCTCGGTGCCCGGCTGGGGCTGACCGCCCTCTGGCCCTGCCTACAGCTGAAGTCATGGACCAGGCCTCACTGTGGCCCCCCATGTACGGGAGCCGGGGCCCCACCTCCCACATGCAGCACCCGGGCCAGCTCTCCGTGTATTCCCGCTCTCAGCTGCTGCGGCAGCAGGAGATTTACGCCCTGCAGCAGCAGCAGCAGCAACAGCAACAGCAACAGCAGCAGCAGCAACATCATCAGCAGCAACATCAGCAGCAGCGGGCTGCCCAGGCCCTGGAGCTGCAGCGGGCTGCCCATTTCCAGGTACCACCTTGACGGCCACAGCCAGTGGGGACCCAGGGCAATTTTCCCCCTCCCTATACCAGCTTGGCTGGCCCCAGGAGCCCCTCCACACCTCCTGGCAACAGAGGATGCACAGGTGCAGAGGGGCCACCTGGCTGACCCTCTTCCCCAACTCAACAGCGGAAGCCTGAGGACCACCACCTGGAGCTAGAAGAGCCCACCCAGGAGAAGGCCCTGAAGTCCACCCACAAGCCAGTTGCCTTAACCCCCATGGCCAAGAGCGGCCCCTCACCTGCCGCCGCAGGCCCGGTCAAGCTGCCGCCCTGCTGCCACTCACCCACCCTGAAGCCCCCTACCAGTTGTCCCACACCACCACCTTGCCCCAGCGCCCCCTGCACTTTATCCGTCTGCCCTGCCCGCAGCCCAGGGCCCAGCTCCAAGGTGCCCAGCGCCGAAGACAAGAGTGGGGAGGGCCGGCGGGCCGGAGCCAGCCTCACCACATTGGAACCAGGTGAGCTGGGGCAGCACCATCCTGGCCCAACCCTCCACCTGAGGCCACCCCCTCCTGGACAGGCAGAGCTGATTACAGGGTCTGCCTGTCACCAACCTAAGCCCCCGTAGGGTGCAGGGGGATGCCACCTGCCCCTCCTTCCTCCTTCCTCTTCACCTTGCTCTGGACGGTCCATAGAGAAGAAGCACATGGGTCCCCGCTGCCTCCCTCCCTGCCCTTGGCAGTGGGGGCTGGAGGAAGGTCAGGCCTGGCGGCCAGCACTGGGAGCTGATCACTGCCTTGTGCTCCCCCGGGGCCACTCACTGTCCTGGAGACTCACCCTCCTGCGGGGATGCCAGACCGGGACCTGTCCCCAGCCCTGAGCCTGGGCCTCAGCGAAGCTGGGCATCTCAGCCAACTGCGACCAGCGGCCCTGCTTGG
Source organism: Marmota flaviventris (assembly GCF_047511675.1). NCBI lineage: Eukaryota > Metazoa > Chordata > Mammalia > Rodentia > Sciuridae > Marmota > Marmota flaviventris. The sequence goes on from NC_092514.1 coordinate 76,986,186, forward strand.
GTCTGCGCAAGGAGGACCTGTGCCCACCATTCCCCAGCCGCCACGTGGTTCTCTGGATCAGGCTGAGAACCGAGCTCTGGAAACCGTGTGGGACATAAAACCCATCCCAGTTCCACAGTGAGGAGGCTGAGCCCAGGAGGTTTTGTGTAGTTCTTATAGAGTTAGTGGGCGCACTGCCTCAGCGCCTGCCGGCTCTCTGTCCGGGGAGAGCCCTGATTCAGGCATCATGCTTAAACCCCTTCCTGGTGGGCCACACTGTACCCTCCAGAGGTGCCCTGGGGCTGTCCTCCTGCCACCCCCCAGACCGCTGTGCCCAGGCCCTGCCTCAGGCCCAGAGGGCTGGCGGGGACCCCCACAATGGTCGCCCCGTCCTATGGCAGAGCCTCACCTCCTGCCCTGCCTCTCCTGACCTGTTCCCTCTTTCACAGACCTGCCTCCAGGATACCTGCGCCCCACGCCTGGCATGGGCTTCTCTGCCTCCCTGCCCTCAGGAGGGCACTCATCTGACCTCCCGGACCCCGAAACTATGCAAACTGCCGCCCCAGGGGCTGAGCCTGAGCCTGTGAGGACGTTCCTGCCCAGGGAGCCACCCCCCTGCAGCCCCAGGAGCCTGGAGGAGTCTGGGCTGCTCTCAGGGGCCAGGGAGGCCACCCAGGACCTTGCCGCCACACCCCACCCCGCTGAGCGGGGACCCCCAGGGAAGGCAGAGGACCCCAGCCCACTTGAAGGGCTGCAAGAACTGCAATTTGGGGCCCTCCTCGAGGGAGGGGCCCCTGAGGCCACCGGCCAGGCTAATTCTACTCAGGGAAGGGCGCAAGAAGAGAGGACCAGAGAGGAGGGGGTGCAGGGACCCCCACTAGGGGCCTCCCCTCAAGCCCTGCAGCAGCAAGCAGGGAGCCCTGGTGCCCTGGAGGAGGACGAGGAGGGCCTGGGGCTTGCCCCGGAAGAGGCCCAGCTGCAGGAGGGAGGTGTGGAGGACTCCGAGGAGGACTGGGGGGCTCCCAGCAGCAGCCACCCACCCAGAGCATTGCTGGGGCTAGATGCCTTGGTGGCCGCCACTGTGGACCTGGGGGACCTGCCCAGCCTGAGCCTGCTGGACCCTCTCCCCCCCGCGACCTCTGGGCCCCCCAGCACAGCCACCCTGCCCCGTAGCTCAGGGATTCACGGAATCGCCCTGCTCAGCGAGCTGGCAGACCTGGAGACCCAGCGACAGAGGAGCCAGCGGGCCACGCAAGGTGAGCTCTGCCTGCAGCCTTCCCCCAGGGCCTGGAGCCGGGCCCTGGGGGCCAGGCCACCCTCCATGTGGTTTTGGAGGAGGAGGGCAGCACTCACGTGTGCTGTCTGCATTTCCCATGGGACATGGTAAGACCCAGGACCCGGGGGCAGATGGAGGCCTTGTGACAGGAAAGGGGCAGTCGGCTCCACCCTCCCCCTCCACGGGACCCCCACCACTCAGCTCCATGGCTCCTGGCCCCGGGCCTGGTGTGGCCAGTGTGGGAAACGTCTGCCTCTCCTCCCAGGCCCAGGGGACAGAGCACCAAGGCGGGGGTCGGCTGGACCACCAGGTCTGAGCCTCCGGGCTGAGTCAGCAGGCATTCCTGCTGCAGGCAACCGCAGGACAAGGAGCCCCTGGGCTCACCAGCCACCCAGGACCCGAGAGTGGGCAGGGCAGGGCCGTGGGCCAGCAGGGTGAGCTGGAGACTGCGGCCCGCTGCCAGGCTGGGGCCTGACCACCTCAGAGGCCCAAGGGCCAGCCTCTGCTGGGCAGGTCCCAGCTCTGCCCCCACCTGGTCAGGACCCCACATGGTCCCCTCCTGCCCCCAGTAGTCCACTTCCTCTTCCTGCCAGAGCAGTGCCATGTTCCCCTTTGACCCCAGAGGAAGTCCCTCCTGGGGGGAGCACCCCAGCCGGGCACGGTGCTGCAGGACGTCTATAGAAAGGGCCTCGCACTGCCCTTCTTTTCCTGAAGCACACAGCTCCCCACGCCCCTGTGCCCCTGTGTGCTGTGTGGGGATGGAGTGAGTGTCCCTGTAAAGCCGACTTCCCCCAAGGCCTCTGTCCCTCTCGGCGTGTGGCTGCAGGGAGGCCTGGCCTGGCCAACACTCTGGCTGTGACCTGGGCAGGGGAGCCGCTGTGGAGCAGCGCCAGGACACGCCTGCCCTGGAGGTGCACCCAGCAGCCCTTCCAAGGCCCTCTGCTCCTGCTGGAGTGGACTCCCAGCTGGACCCCCAGGGAGACCTCGCTGGGCCTCCTGGCCACATACAGCAGGGTCACCCAGGGTAAGCCCAGTGCCAGGGACTCCCATGCGAGCATCCCGTAGCAGTCGAGGGGATGGCTTAAGGGGCACCAAGTGACTGTGGCGCACGTGTGCACTTGTGCGTGTGTGTGTGTGTGTGTGTGTGCGCACGCTGTGGCTGCCAGCTGGACCAGGGCCCATTCATTGAGTAAATACATGCAGAGCACGTGTTCTGCGTAGGAGGCCAAGTTTCGCAGGCCAGCGCAGGCGCTGACTGTCAGGCCAGGTCTCCTACAGCCCGGGTGGTGGAGTTCAGGCTGCCCGAGACACCCTGCAGCAGCCACACCCCCTCTGCCCATCCCTTCGATGGGCTCTTCCTGAGCCATGTCCAGCAGTAACTGTTCCTGACAAGTACAGTGACCACTTTGGCTGAAATGAACCTGATAAGTTTCATTCTGCACCACAGAGCAGGATTCAGAGGGACCCGTGGGGCCTGGACCCCGGGGGAGACCCCAGGGTACTTCAGGCCCCCTGCCTTCTGAGGCCTGCAGGTCCAGCTGTGTGAGGCCAGTAAGGGCTGCACACCTGTGGCCTTGAGGGCACCTGGAGAAAGCCCAGGGGAGGAGCAGAGAGGCTCTGGTGGCTCACAGTGACCCCAAGGGACAGGCCACCAGAGCTTGTGGCTGAAAGGGGCTTGTCCATGGACCTCTGCTCCTGCCCACTGAGGGAAGTCCTCAACCCTCCTCCCTGCCAGTCTCAGGACCCTGGACTGTCTGAGGCTGAGGGCTCCCTGTGGTGGAGACTGGCAGTGGCCTTGACTGTGTCTGGAGGTCTGGGTGTCTGGCAGCTGCCCCTCTGGGCAGCCCCTGCCATCTGGGCCCCAGGTCTGGAGTAGACTCACCCTGTCTTCTGGGCTCTCTGCCTCCTTGCCCCACACGGGGTGTCCCTGACCCTGAAGACGAGAATCCGCCCGTCCCTTTGTGGTTGGGTTCAGGGGCCCTCGGCAGGGCACAGCTGTGCCCTCCTGGGAGGTCTCCCTCGGCTGTGTTTGCCCTGACCCGCCGGGTGGGCCCCCCACCTGCCCCTTGCCGTTCAGAGCTCTAGGTGGAGAGGCCCTGGGGACCCTGTGACAGCTCCTCCGCACGCACTCCTGTCTGCTCTGCTGACAGCAGCGTGGCTGGCAGGTTCTGTCTTTGCAGCCAACTACAATCCATTATGGTCTCTCTTTATTCTGATGACCAGATTGCCCAGGTTTGGCCGGAGGAGCCCTTTGGCTAGTTCCTGTGTGCTGTCAATGTGTCCCTGTCCTTGATACTCATCGATTTATTTGTTTTTTGGTACCGAGATTGAACACAGGGTTGCTGTGCCACTGAGGCACATTCCCAGCCTTTTTATTTTCTGTTTTGAGACAGGATCTTGCTAAGTTACTTAGCGTCTCTCTAAGTTGCTGAGGCTGGCCTTGAACTTGCCATCCTCCTGCCTTAGCCTCCCGGGCCACTGGGATGACAGGCGTGTGCCACCACACCTGGCTCCTGTCGTTGCTTTCTGAAGTACCAAACATCCACCAGCTCAATCTCTGACTGCACACTGGACTGTCCCTCCCTGGCCCCGACTCCAGGGTTTCCCTTGTCCCGCTGTCACTAGTGGGGTAACCTGTGACACCCGGCTCGGCCCCCACTCTGGTCCCCAGGTGAACCCCTATGCCTTCTCCCTTACTGTGGTCAGCCATGCCCACTGCTGCCTACCCCGGGGCCAGAGCGTGCAGTCTCCCCTGCCCAGGTGGGCTGGGAGGAAGGGCCGGGCACAGCCCAGCCTGCCTCGGGGCCTGGAGAGGTGCAGGGAGCTCTGGGGGCAGGACTGGAGGAACTGTGGGGGCCTCCAGGAAGAGAGACAGAGCAGGAAGCTGCACCCTGCCCGGGCCAGGGCCTGCTCTGTCCCCCGGAAGCCCCCGCCAGGCCTGGCCGCCCTGTTCACGAAGAATGGGGGAATTGCCATCCCCCCTCCCATGACCGCCACCACCCTGCAGCTGCTCCTGGGGCCTCCGTCAAGCTGGCAGGAGGGTGGACAGGCGTCTGGACGCAGGGGTGAGCAGTGGGTAGCTCCTGGAGGTGGTGAGCTCGTCCCTGGAGCCACCGTGACGAGCCCAGCTCAGCTGTGTGGGTCTGCGATGGGGAAGGGTCTGCCCCGGAGTGAACTTGGCTGTGGCAGTGCCGGTGCTGGCTCTGTGTCCTGAGAGACGCCGTTGCGGGCCGCGCCACAGTCGGCTCTGGGCAGCAGCTGCTCTCCCCAGTGTGAGTCCTTCCCCCAGGGCAGGAGCCTCGGGCCCCAGCCCATCTGCCCCTGCAGCCAGGGCCTTCTCCCCCACCTGGAGCTGCTGGGGCTCAAGGCACCTTCCCTGTGGCCTGGCCCTGGTCCTTAGTCCTCACATCAGGACTGGGCACTCCAGGGGCTGGGGCTGTGCTGCCGTGGGGGCTGACATCAGGGGTCTCTTTAAGGGCAGTGTGGGACCCTTACTGACCCTCCTGTCCCCCGCAGAGGAGGATGAGGACGTGCTAGCCTTCAACCTGCACCACCTGGCCACACTGGCTACCGCCTGGTCCCTGGTAGAAGCCGCCAGCCCAGACAGCTCCTCCTCCGCCCAGCCCCCTGCTGCGGACCCTGGTGGCCCCAGGCTCACCCCCCGCATGCAGATCCTACAGCGCAAGGACACCTGGACCCCCAAGACCAAGCCTGTGAGTGGCAGTTCCAGGGCACACAGCCAGTGCCATGACAGGGCAGGCCCTGCCCACCAGCCCTGCCCTAAGGCTCTGGCCCGGCTCTCAGGCCCCTGTGCCCCTGCACACAGGTCTGCCCCTTGAAGGCTGCCATCGACCAGCTGGACACACAGGAGGTGGAGATGCGCATGCAGCTGGCAGAGCTGCAACGGCGCTACAAGGAGAAGCAGCGAGAGCTGGCGCGCCTGCAGCGACGGCATGACCATGAGTACGTGGGGGCGGCACCTGGGACAGTGCTGGGGCAGATGCAGATTCCAGCCAGGCCATGCTGGCTGCCTTTGGGCAGGGGCCTCGCCAGGTCTCCAGGAAACTGGGGTCCCCGAGGCTCCTCAGTGGTGGTGATAGCCCTGAGACCTGGGGGTGAGACTTCAGACAGAGCAGGCTGTCTCCCAGAGACCAGTCCACAGGGTGTCGAGGAGAGGGGACCAGTGCCAAGGCCGTCTGGCTGGGAGTGGGGGCTCCAGGAGCAGAGGTTAGCCCGCAGGGCCATGGGGGGCGGGAGCTCCTGGCCCGTGTGTGCTGGACAGCTGGAGCCCAGAGGCCGGGAGGGGCAGGGTTCTGCAGCCAGAGCTGCAGGGTGGGGGAGCCTCTGACAGCTCTCCTCTGGCCCCCAGGAGAGAGGAGAGCTCTCGGAGCCCTGCGCGGCGGGGGCCTGGCCGCCCCAGAAAGCGCAGACACTCCAGCTCGCTGTCTGCCCTGCGTCCTGGGGGCCAGCTGGCCAGGAGCGAGGGCAAGAAGGCCAAGTGAGTGTGGGCGTTGGGAACAGGGTGGGCAGGGCTGGGCTGGCGCTCACGGCCTGGACAGCAGGGCTTTCTGTCCCTGCTGCCTGGGCTGCGGCTGCCCTTCACACCTTGTCTGAAGGCCCAGCACGGCCCTTCCAGGACTCGAGGACAGGGTCCTGGGGACAGAGCCCCACTGGGGCAGGCACTGCCAGTGCAGACACCAGCTGCAGTCACCATGTCCGCGCCACCCTCGGGAAGCCCCGGCCCCCGTGTTCGGCCACACCGGCCCCAGGACCTGGCCCCGTGTGAGAGGCGGCGTGGCGTAAAAGGCTCTTTATCTGCACTGTATAAAGTCGCGGTCACGCTGCGCTGCTGCGCACGCTGCCGCGGAGGTTATTATCCATTACCCGCCCGGCGCTGTCGACGGCGCACTCCCGGGCCGGGCATAATTGTCCTTCTCGGCTACAAATTGCCTCTCCCGGCAGGCCCATTTACATAAATCCTCCGAGCTCCTCAGAACGCGATTGGCGCGCGCGCTTGTGCACCACATCAATCCCGATGATTTGGTAATAATAGTTAAATCGGCACTAAATGGTTCCTTCAATTAAGACAGAGGCAAAAAATTAATCTCAGGGCTTTATGTCACAAAACATTAGCAAATGCAGAGAAGGTTACGGGGCGGGGAGTGTGCGTGGGCTGCAGGAGGGGGTCCACCATATGGCTGGGCATTGCCCGGCGGTCCCTCCCTGCCCAGGTGTCTCCCAGTGGGGGTCTCCCTTTGAGAACCAGCAGGCACCCTGGGGCTGCTGGGCAGGAAGGGCCACTGGAGGCCAGGCCCTGGCCAGGGTCTCTGTCGTGGAGCCCGTACAGAGGCATGGCAGGCCCGGCAGCTTCTCCCTGCCCTGCTTCGCTGCAACCCCAGCCTGAAGCCTTGACCTTGGGACAGCATTGCTGACCCACAGAAGCCGCAGCCTCGGGGCCGGGAAGGAAACCCGGCCCAGAGAGCAGGTCCCTGCCTCTCCCCCACCTCCGGCTTCTGTCCCCACTCTCCATCCACACGCTACAAGACTCGAGGCTGCAGCCAGCAGTTGGGCCCAGGGGATGGGCCCTCTGCCCTGCCGGAAGTGGGAGGGTCAAGCAGGGTGGGCAGGAAGCTGGGGGCTAGGAGGATCTCACTGCAGGGCTTCCTGCCCGGCCTTCTCAGCCAACAGAGGCCCGGCCTCCTTGCTGGACAGGAAGGTGACGAGGGACGTCTGGCCCCACAAGGCCAGACTGGGTCAGCCTCTCAGTCCCCGTCTGCGACCCAGTGTCACGAGCAGCCACACTCCCTTCTGCACCCCGTGGGCAGGGCAGGGTTGACGGGCTGCCGAGCCCCCAGCCCCTGTCCAGCTGCGGGCAGGCAAACACACGCCAGTTTCCCCAGGCGCATGGGGTGGTGAGGAGCGTCGAGCCTGTCTCCTGCGCCACACTGATCCTGGGTCAGCCCAGCCCAGCTCCCCACCTGGAGGAGGCCACACAGCTGCAGGCCCTGGGGAAGTGGAGACACAGCCCCTCTGGGAGGTGGACGGGGGGTTCAGCTGCCTCCACAAGACCCCCTTGGAGGGCTGAGCCTGTGGGGGCCCCAGGGGACTTGGAGGGAGAGTGTGTGTTTATGTGGCTGTTGCCCCACCCCACCCCTTCTGAAGTGGACCCTGACCTCAGGAAGCTGTCCCAGTGCCTTCTGTCCCAGCTCTGGTAGGGCCTGGCCTTGGACACTTGCCAAAGGCCAGGCCTGGACTCGTGTGATCCCCACCCCAACCTTGCAGTAACCGTGTTACTGCCCGATTTCCAGGTGGAAAGACTGAGTCCACTGTCCCAGTCACCAGGGGCCAGGCAGCTGCACAGCCCTGGCTCCTGGGGGCTGGGCTTCCTCTTGGGGGCTGGGGCCTCACCAGTGATTAAGACTGGACACCACTGAGAGCTTTCTCCCCAGCAGGGTAGAAGGATGGGGTGGGATAAAGAAGCACCCCACTTCCATCACAGCCCTGCAGGGAGCAGGTGCAGACACAGAGGTGCCCCGATCGCCAAGGGCCTGTGGTCAGGAGGCAGAGCATATTGGTGGGGAGTCAAGTGTCCAGAAGAGCTCAGTACTGGCCCAGACTCTGACCCCCAGCAGAGACCCATCCGGGAAGGCGCAGGGGGCTGTCCTAGGCACACAGGGACTGTGGGAACAAGGCTTAGGCTCCTGGGCAGAGCTGCTGTGCCCATGCCTGTGCCCACCTTGCCCACCACTGCCTGTGCCCCCAGGGCAGTGAGGGCCAGCCTAAGCCTACTGTGTGCAGAGCTTAGAGGCCGCGAGGAGCCCAGGAAGAAGCGGAGCAAGCTGGAGGACAGCGTCTATGTGGGCCTGCAGCCGTCCTCCGGGGTGAGTCTATAGCTTGTCCCCCAAGATCGACCTGAGCCATGTGACATGGGGACAGGGACACTGGAACGCCCACTGCTCCTGATGCCCTCCGTCCTCCAGCAGGGGTGGCCCCTGCGGACAGGAAGACAGCTCCCTTAGGCCGAGCACCCTCTGGGGAGGCTCTGGATGCAGTGTCCACCAGGTGCATACCTGGTGCTGGCCCTTCTGCTGAGCCCAATATCCTTCACCCAGCACCAGGGCCCCTGAATAGGATGCTGAGGTAGGGGCCACTCAGTGGGGCAGTAGGGCAGTGCCATTGGGGAGCTGCCTTCGAGCCCAGCGTTGGCAGAGGCAAGCCCAAAGCCCGAGAGGCTGTGGCCACGGTGGGCCAGGATGTAGCCACGGCCTCCTCGTCCTCAGGAGAAGGTGCGGTGCAAGAAGAGCAACACTCAGGGTGAGCTGGGGTCCTCTGTGGCCCACCAGGTGGCCCAGCTGAAGCCGAAGGTCAAGAGCAAGGGTCTGCCCAGTGGCCTCAGCCCCTTCCAGAGAAAGGAGGCTGCCCCAGGTGGGCGCATCCGGAAGAAGCTGTCCCGAGCCAAGAGTGCCAAGGTGTCCAGGGCAGCCCGGCACTCACAGCCTGACGGTGACGGCGGCAGGGAGATGCCAGCGGGGGCCACGGCACACGAAGCAGGCACGTTGCTGGTGGGCAGGGTCACAGCCAGGACTCCAGGCCTGGAGGGGGGGACAGGGGCGTGGGCACTGCCAGAGCCAGGTCAGGCTCATGGAGCTGGGCAGACCTGGGAGGACCTCTCACTGGGACAGGCTGGGAAGGGCCCTCACGGCCAGGGCAGAGCTCAGCGGCTCTCCCTGTGGAGGAAAGAGGCCCTTGGATACATCCTGGAAATGGGGGTTAAAAATAGCCTCTGCCCTCCGGGGCCTCCATTCCTGCAGTGTCCGGCCAGGGGTCATCTCCCCAGCAGCCGTGTGTCCAGGAGCAGGAGCCTGGGAAAACAGACACTTCCTCCCTCCCCAGCCCCTCCCCAGGGTCAGGGGCTGCAGAGAACAAAGGGAAGCCCTTCTGGGGGTGGGGTGCAGGAAGCCGGCCATCTGGGCCCCGGCATGCAGAGAGGGGACAGAGGGGACGGGCTGCCTGGGGAGGGGCCCAGCCATGCAAATTGGGGCTGTAGAAAGAAAACCCCTTCCCCTCCCCCACCGAACACCCTCAGCTTGAGGGCTGGGTCCCCGAGTTCCACCAAGAGCAGCCCTAGAGCAGCCCAGAGGGAGTTCATGACAGGCTGGACCTCCAGTCCCCACAGGCCCCCCTCCCACCCCCAGATGGCAAGGCTCAGCCCCCTTTGCTGTCCCCAGGCAGCGGCTATGACAGTGAGGACTGCCAGGCCCTCCTGGAGACGGCGGCGGCCCCCACGGAGCCCGGGCTGCTGCTGCACTCGGGGTCTGGGGCAGCGGTGCTGGGGCCCTCGCCCTCCTCTGTGGTCAAGATGGAAGCCAACCAGAAGGCCAAGAAGAAGAAGGAGCGGCAGGGCTTGCCAGGTAACAGGAGGCCAGGCCAGCGGGCAGCAGGGCTGCACCCACAGCCAGAACCCATGACGGCCTCCCTCCCTCCCACAGGGGCCTGCCGCCTGTCCAGCCCCGAGGGCGAAGTCAAGATCAAGCGGCGGACGGTGAAGGCCAAGGTGGGCGCCAAAATGGAGCGGGCCCCAGGCCGGCGACCCCCAGGTGCACCGGGCAAGAGGAAGTCCAAGGGTAAGGCCGACAACGGACTTCGGGCAGAGCCAGGTGCCACTGCCACCAGGGACACCCTCTTCAGTCCTGCCCGGGCCTTCACTTGCCGCGAGGAAGGCAGCAAGCTGGCCAGCGAGCGTCTGCAGAGAGCCACGCGCAAGAGCACACTGTTGCAGCCCGTGCTGCGGGTGAGGCCAGCCTGGAGGGGAACTTCTGCGGCTCGCTGCTCCCTGACCCCAGGTGTCCGAGCCAGCCAGTTGGGCATTGCCACCCTTACCACTGCCCCTCTCTTCCGCCCTCCTCCCCACAGAGGAAGAACGGGGCCCTGTCCATCGCCCTGTCTGCCCGCAACGCCAAGGCCATCCTAGGAAAGGGCAGGAAGCTGGGCAAGGTGAAGAGCAAGGCTGTCAGCACCCAGGTAGCAGCCCGCCCAGCCCGGGAGCCGGGCCCGGCCTCTCCTGCCCTGCCTGACTCCTCTGGCCCCCAGGCTCAGGGCCGAGCGGTGAGCCGGCTGCTGGACACCTTCGCTGCGGAACACGACTTCGAGTTCGCCCGAGACAGCAGCTTCTCGGAGGAGGAGGAGGAGGCCAGCAGCCCCCTGAGTGTGGAGCAGAGCACTGCCCTGGGTGAGTGGGCGGGACGGGCACCAGGCTGGGTGGGGTGGGCTGGCGCTGACGCTCTCCCCCACAGCTCGATCCTGCACCATCCACAAGGAGGACCTGCAAGACGGGCTGCCCGTGCTCATCCCCAAGGAGGACAGCCTGCTGTACGCGGGCAGCGTCAGGACCCTGCAGCCCCCCGACATGTGAGGCCCGGTGTGGACGGGAGGGACAGGGCTACAGCTGCCAGTCCCCCACAGGCCCCTCACGCTCTCCCATACCCTCAGCTACAGCATCGTCATCGAGGGCGAGAGAGGCAATCGGCAGCGGATCTACTCGCTGGAACAACTACTGCAGGAGGCGGTGAGAGAGGCACCTGCCTGGGGGACAGCCTTGGGGGTTTGCCCTGGGCCCGGAGACAGCCTTGGCCTGGCCCTTTGGAGAGCCCCTGTGGCCAGGCCCCGCCTGCTCACAGGCCACTCTCCTCTGCCCACCACCACTCGCTGCAGGTTCTGGACGTCAGGCCACAATCCAGCCGGTACCTCCCGCCTGGCACACGGGTATGTGCCTACTGGAGCCAGAAGTCTCGCTGCCTGTACCCAGGCAACGTGGTCCGAGGTAAGCCTGTCCAAGAAGCACCCGGGCCAGGCTCCCTCTGAGACCCTGTGTACCTGGAGACCCCACCCACACAGCACTTCATGCCGGGGAGGACGGAGAGGCCCACCTGGGCCCCTGCTTAGAGCAACACCACAGGAGCATCTCCCAGGGGCCATGAGAAGCAAGGAGGGCCTGGGCAGAGAGGTGCCCATGTCCAGCCAGGCAGGGGGGCTGGGAGGACGGACTCAGAGCCCAGTGCTGGGTCCCCAGATCCATGGTGCACAGACCAGCTCTCCCGAGGCAGACCTCTGGTGCCAGGGCAGGATGGCTGGTGGGTCCTCAGAGGAGTGGGCGGAGGCCTGCTGGACTCTCCTGGAAGGGGCCTCCTCCCAGGTGACTTGGCTAGAGGTGTGTGTGCACCTGCACAGGTGCATGCCCTGGGGTTGAGTGGCCTAACACCTGCCAGCCACGCCCCAGGAGGGCCGAGAAGGCTGTTGGCGCCCAGGCTGCAGTGGCAACTCCAGGGCCAGCGGGGACTGGAGAGTAGCAACATCCCGCTCAGCCCCCCACTGTCCCTCCTGCCACGTGTTCAGGCTGTGTCCCCTCGGCAGGCGCCTCCAGCGACGAGGAGGAAGACCTGGACTCCGTGGTTGTGGAGTTTGACGATGGGGACACAGGCCACATTGCTGTCTCTAACATCAGGTTGCTGCCTCCGGACTTCAAGATCCAGTGTGAGCACCCTGCATGCTCCCCTCCCCGGCCCTCCTGCCCAGGCCAGCTCTACCTCAGCTCCCAGAGAGGAGGAAGGGAGGAGGGGTGCCCCCCGGGCCCCACTGAGCCCTTCTGCCCGTTCTGCAGGCACAGAGCCCTCTCCAGCCTTGCTGGTGTCCAGCAGCTGCCGGAGGACCAAGAAGGCAGCCAACGAGGCCCCCCCATCCAGTGAGGCCCCCACCCCCAGCCTCTCCCCTAAAGCACAGGATGGCCCTGAAGCCACAAAGACCCCTGGGAAGAAATCCATCGTCAAAGACAAAGCTGGTATTTGCAGGACTGCAAGAGCCCAGGGCAGGGAGGCCCTGGTGGGGGTGGGCAGCCCGGGAGGGGGAGCACCCACGGGGAAGCCTGGTAGGGCTGGGGAGGGGCAGGTGGAGGCCACCCGGGGACCCAGCTGGTGCCGCTGACCCTACCTGGCTTCCCCCCCAGGCAAAGCAGACCTCCTAACCTCAGGTGCCAAGCCCCCCACGGGGGCCTCGGACCACTTCCTAGGCCACAGGGGCAGCCCCCTGCTGAGCTGGTCAGCGGTGGCGCAGACCAAGCGCAAGGCGGCAGCGGCGGCGGGCAGCAAAGGGCCAGGGGTGCTGCAGAACCTCTTCCAGCTCCACAGCGCCAAGAAGCTGCGGGCCCGCGAGGCCCTGTTCCCCGCACACACCGCGGCCACCCCTGTGTTCGGCAACGGCTTCCGCGCCGACTCCTTCAGCAGCCTGGCCAGCTCCTACGCCCCCTTTGTCGGCGGGTCTGGGTCAGGCCTGCCCGGGGGAGCCCACAAGTTGCTACGGGCCAAGAAGTCTGAGCGGGCGGAGGCTGAGAAGGGCGGGCGGCGGCGGGCAGGCAGCGAGTTCCTGGTCAAGCTGGACCACGAAGGCGTGACCTCCCCCAAGAACAAGAACTGCAAGGCGCTGCTCGTGGGTGACAAGGACTTCGGCCCCAAGCTGGGGCGGCCCCTGCCCAGCCCCAGCTACACACACCCGGCCCTCATGGGCAAGGACAAGAAGGGGCGGGCACCTGCCCACCCGCTGCCCATGGGGCTGGCTCTGCGCAAGTACGCAGGGCCAGCCGAGTACCCACTGCCCTGCGACAGCGACTGCCCCAGCTCCTACTCGGACGAGGACGAGGATGGGCCGGGGCTGGCCGCCGGCATGCCCTCCCGCTTCCTCGCCCGCCTGTCCATGTCCTCCTCCTCGTCCGGCTCGTCCACATCCTCCTCCTCAGGCTCCATGTCCACCTCCAGCCTCTGCTCCTCAGACAACGAGGACTCCTCCTACAGCTCCGACGGGGAGGACCCGGCCCTGCTGCTGCAGACCTGTCTCACCCACCCCGTGCCCGCCCTCCTGGCCCAGCCCGAGGCCCTGCGCTCCAAGGGGGGCAGCCCCCATGCCCACGCACAGCGCTGCTTCCTGTCCAGGGCCACGGTGGCCAGTGCAGGTGCGGGCACCGGCCCCAGTGGTGGCAAATCCAAGCTTAAGCGCAAGGAGGCCTTGAGCTTCTCCAAAGCCAAAGAGCTTTCCCGGGGGCAGCGGCTGCCCTCCGTGGAGAACCGGCCAAAGATCTCAGCCTTCCTGCCTGCCCGGCAGCTCTGGAAGTGGTCGGGGAACCCCACACAGGTAGGCGGGCTCCTCTCCCCAGGGCCCAGGGCCAGCAGAGGAGCTCCTGTCCCCAAAGAAACTGGGTTCCTGTCTCTTTTCCTGTGCACACCCGAGTGCGGCTCTGGGGTAGCCGGGCCTCCTTTGGACGGGGCAGCTGCCTTTGTCCTTGCCTATGCTGTCCTACCAACGACTCCGCACCTCGGCCCAGCAGGTGCCTGCGCTCTGCTTCCCCTGGGCCATGTCCCTGGGTAGTTCTGGGGGCTTTTTCTGAGTTGGTGGGGAGGCGGCCAGCTTTGGGGGGCTGCGGGAGGTGGCACCACGTGGACGTTCCTGGTACCTGAACTTGCTCGTGGGTGCCTGGGGCTGTCCATGGGGCCCTTTGCTCTTGTGGACAGTGCTGTGCTGAACCCAGGCGCTCCACTCTGCCCCGATTCTGCCGTCGGGATCACTGCAGTCTTCCTGTCCGACCCTGTGTGCAGGGCAAACCCGGGCGTGGCCCACTCCCAGGACCAGGGTCTGTGCCTGGCAGCACAGTGTGGGCATTTCTGCCCTCCCAGGAGCCCTTGGGCATCACCCAGAGGCTACACTGTTCCTCCTGCTCTCACTAGGCCTGTCCTCCTCACCTGGGCACTCCTCACCTGCTGCCTCTGGCTGTCCCCCTGCAGAGACGTGGCATGAAGGGAAAGGCCCGGAAGCTGTTCTACAAGGCCATCGTCCGGGGCAAGGAGGTGCTGCGCATTGGGGACTGTGCCGTCTTCCTGTCGGCCGGGAGGCCCAACCTGCCCTACATCGGCCGCATCGAGAGCATGTGGGAATCTTGGGGCAGCAACATGGTGGTGAAGGTCAAGTGGTTCTACCACCCCGAGGAGACCAAGCTGGGGAAGCGGCAGAGTGATGGGAAGGTGAGGGTCTGGGGGTGGTGAAGCAGGCACAGTGGGGGCAGCATCTCAGCAGCTAGGGCCAGCGGAGCGGCCTCTGGAGTGCCTGCCTGCTGGGAGCCCCGGGAGCCCTGGGGGAGCACCTGCCTTGTCCCCTGGAGCACCCGGGTCCTGCCTCCCTAGGGCTCTGTGACCCCGCACCAAGCAGCTCACCCCCCCCGCCCTCCGTCCCCCCTCCCATGCCCCTGACCCACACCTGGAGAAGAGTGGAGCTTCCAGGCGTGTGGAGGAGCCCCCTTGGGGGTCTCACAGCATGGGGTCCCCAGCACAGGCTCCCGGCCTCTGTGAAAGCTCTTCTGTGACCCTTCCCGAGCACAGGGTCCCTCCGGGTGGTGGGGCGCGGGCTGAGGCCGGCCCCGACGCCATGCGCCCCGCCCGGCAGAACGCGCTGTACCAGTCGAGCCACGAGGACGAGAACGACGTGCAGACCATCTCCCACAAGTGCCAGGTGGTGGCCCGGGAGCAGTACGAGCAGATGGCCCGGAGCCGCAAGTGCCAGGACCGGCAGGACCTCTACTACCTGGCGGGCACCTACGACCCCACCACCGGGCGCCTGGTGACGGCGGAGGGCGTGCCCATCCTGTGCTGAGCTGCCCGCCCGGCCAAGCCAGGAGCCCCGAGGTCGGGCTGAGCCAATATGCAAACCCACCCAAGGCTTTTCCGTGATTTTCCCTGGAAAGAGCGCTCTTAGGCGTGGACCCCAGTCCCGTCCATCTGCTGTGGAGGGTCAGGCTGGCCCCAGGCCCCCGGCCACTCTGCTTTCCCGCATCGGCAGTTCTCGAGATTCGTATCCAAGCCATATTTCCTATACCTCCGACTGTCCCACCAGGAAAAGCAGAAATCAGGTGTGTCGTCTATTTATTTCTCTATGTAAATATTGTATTTCTGCGGGGAAGTTTTATGGAAAAAAGTGGAAAAGGATTTTCCCCCCACTGGCGTGACGAGGGTGTGTCTGTGTGTGCGTGTGTCTGTGTCTGTGTGTGTGTCCACGCGAGCGTGTGCAGGGATTTTGTTCTGGAGTTTTCTATGGAAATGCGCTGTTCTCCTCAGCCTAGCTGAGTCCCTGAGGGGGCGCTCGTGTCAACAGAGGTAGCTCGTGTCAACTGGGGGCAGAGACCCCGGGACAGGTCGGGCGGGACCTGTTGCACCCTGTGATCTCTTAAGGGCCGACTGTAGACAGAAGTCACACTGGAGTTCATTTCCTTTGGATACATCTCTTAGGTAAAGGAAGAATCGGGGTTGGGGGTGGCAATGAGGGTCCCCCTGGAAAGAAAGGATTCCGGGCAAGGAGACGAAAGCAGGCTCCGTAGCCCCCCACCCAGGAGGGCAGCGGCCAGGCGTACCTTACCTCTGCTTAAAACAAAACAAAAGCGAACAAGTGTTTTAAGATACGAAAAGAAAAGGCGATGTCTTTATTTTATGCCCTAAATATTCCCCGTCGTTTCTGATTTCCGTTCACATGGCCAGTTTGTCACAGGGAGCAGGGCTTGGTCAGCCCTGACCCCCTTCTCACCACCGGGGTGGGGGGGTGTGAAAGACACCCCTTCCCCTCCAGGCGCCTCCCCTGGTGCCCACAACCACTGGCCAACCTCACTGGCCTGCTCAGGCACAGCTGGTGGAGAGTCCTGTGGAGGCACTGGGGTGGGGAGAAGGACCCTCCCCCTTCTCCTCTCTTCCCGGCTTCTGGCCCTCAGCCCCCTGCCCGTCCTGCCCCGTGGGGTTTCTGGGTCTTTCTGTGGCCACTTGGCAGGACAGATTTCCTGCCCTGGCAGGATCATGCCTGGGGCACGGAACAAGCATCTCCTGTGCCCACCCCCTGGCCACCCCCCCTGCCAGAGGCCCTTGTCCTCAGAACTGTGTTGGGGGACACATGCTCCCCAGGTCCTGTCACCAATTCCTCATCCCACTGGGAGCTGCAGGAAGGCTCCCAGAAGGAAGGGTGTGGGTGGACACCCGCATCCCAGTCAGGCCCTCTCCGCCCCTTCCTTCGCTCGGGCCCAACACCGAGTCTCGTTTCCTCAGCTGCTGCCTGTCCCCCACCCCATGCTCTTGGTGGCTCCACAGGGCACTCAAGAACGGGGAGGGGGCTGTTGTACAGGGCCCCGGCACCCAGCTTTCCCGCCCCCCCCACCCCCGTCTCCCCAGCGTCTCCGCGCGGGTGCAGTCTCTCACTCCTGGTGGTGGTGGGGAAGTGCCCAACAAGGTCCCGCAGGAGGCCTGGCAGTCAGACATGTCCAGAGAAGGAAGGCGCACCGGCGGCTGGCTCTAGGGTCCAGGCTGCTCAGCCCCATGGCGAGGAGCGGCAGCGTCGGGAGGGCCTCCTTCCTGCTCGTGAAGCTCCCTTCCCGCCCTGCGGGGCTCTCCTGTGTCCGCATCTTGCGTTTCGTTTCTCTCTTTCCTTTCTTTCCGTGTGTGTGCGACTGGCGCGACCCCTCCCCTCGTGGCTAAAGCACGATCCTTGTAAATGTGTAACTAAGAGGATGGTTGGATTTTTTTTTCAATGTACACACTAAAAATAAAACAAACAAAAAAGGTTTTATGGACAGCAAACTATGTAAAGGCATTTTAGTATTAAATTTTTTATTGATAACTTGCTTAAGAATAAATATATGAACTATTATACAGGTTTTCTGTGGTCCGGATCATGACTGTGCTAGCCCCTGTGTGTGTGTGTGTGTGCGCGCGCGCGTGCGTGACACAGTGGCTTCCCAGAGACCCTGGCACTCCTGGAGGCTCAGCGGACACATCCAGGCCTGGGATGGGGGAGCTGGGCAGGGCGTCCCCGCCTGCCTCTGTGTTAGCCTGAGTGGAGCCCCGCAGGGCGCTGAGCCCAGCCAGGAAGGGCGCGTGTGACCAGCATGGACTTGAACCCGCCGACATGGCCAGAGTGGGCACCCCTGGGAGGGGAACAAGATGGGTGAGAGAGGTTCCCCAAAGCCCGCTCGGCGCCATGGACAACGGGGATGAGTACTGCAGACAGGACGGGGCACCGCCTCGGGGGGCAAGAACCACGCACTCAGCGTTCCCAGGCGGCAGTCCTAACTGTTAAACAGGACTGTGCAGCCCCAGAGGCAGGCCCAAGATCGGGGTGCACTGGGAATGGGGTACAGCACACACCCCAGCTGGGGACAACCCCACCCATGGGGCTATAGACCCAAGGAAGCCTAGCACTCGCCAGGGCCAGGCCACTGGGTGGGGGTCCCGGGGGGCAGGTGCGCGGAGGCAAGGTCGCTGGGCAGTGGAGCTGTGCCGTATGCACACAGGCTGGCCCTGGCTGAGGCCGCCCTTCCTCCACTCCTGCCCTGCTGAGACCCAGAGAAAGACCCTAAGTAGGCAGATGGGGCACAGGCTGGGCCAGAGGCCTGGTAGGCTGAGGCCTGGAAACTGGGGGGAGGAGGAGGCCTGGCTAAAGGCCACCAAGGGGCCTTGGAATGTGAGCGGGGTGGGGGGGGGTGAGCCCCGGGCAGGTGACCACTGGGCAGTCCAACCAAGCAGGACCCATCTCGAGGGTTCGCCTTCTCTGAGGAGGTCTGCAGGAGTCTGGTGAACCCAGGAGGAGGACACACAGCCCAGCCCCATGGCCATCCCCACCCTGGCCTCCGCCCCCTCGTCCCCGACATCTGTGCCCTCCCCTCCCACCCTCTGCTCCATCCCTGCCCTTTTCCTCCTCCCACCTCATCTCAGGCAGGGTGGTCCTGGCCTTCCAGAACCTACTGCCCCAGAATGGGGCCCGGGGCCAAGGGCAGGGCGTCAGGGGAAGGACACAGGGCTGCGGACCCCTGGGGGTTAAACATGCAAGACTACACTTTGATCAAGACAAACAAGGCATTATGCGAAATGCTGAAACAGATAAATGATGGCCCTGGGTGAGTGGGATCAATAGACTGATGTTTCATCAGGTAGAAATGACAGCCCCGCGGATCGCAATTCGTTTTTAATACCACAGACCAATCGGGGACGAGGGGGCTTTAATTGCTGGTCCAGGCGAGGTTGCAGGGCTGGCGAGGCAGCGAAGCTCAGACCAGGCCAGATGTGGGGGAAGCTCGCTCCAGCACCCAGCCAGCCAGAGAGGGCCACTCCCGGGCCTCTGGGTGCCGGCTGCAAAAGTAAGAGGAAGTGGTGCTCCAGGAGAACCCTCGCAGGCTCCCTGTCCCAACCTGCCAAGCCCCTCCATTCCGTGAGGGTCAGAGACCTGGCCTCGGGCTTTCTGTGCCCTTCCCTGGCACCTGCACCCTCTGTACCCCACCGAAGGCCACCTGCTCCTACCTGCCTGGGACAGTGACCAGAGTCCAGCCTGAGTGGACAAGCTCCAGGTAGACGGTCAGGCTGTGGGTCATTCAAGGTCAAGTCCCCTACTCAGTGACACCCCCTCATGACTGCGCCAGGGAAACCAAGAGGCCCCAGTAATGCCATCCTTAGCCTGCCCGGACTCCAGGAAAGAGGTGGGCAGGGCACGCAGCTGACTTGGCATCTATTTGGCTTCCAGACTAGGCCCCCGGTGCCACCTAACTCTTCCCAGATGACCCTGGCCCCAGTGTCCTCACTTGTGAACTGGAGACCTCGACTCTCCATTGCTCACCGACCCTAAGACCAGGCAGCCTAAGGGACTTCTAAGGGACTTCTGAACCAACATGGGCAGGACCCACCCAGTCCACTTCAGGCCAGGGCAGGGAGAGACGGGGCCCTCCCCGGTGCCTCCTCCTCCACTCTCCTAGGCCTCCAGGCCACGGGGATACAGCAAGGCCTGGGCCTAGTGGGGAGAGCCAGCCCCTACCCTGCTGTTAGGTCAGGGTCCTGGCTTGCTGCACAGCTCCTCAGGGACCAGGGAACTGTGGATTCCCCAGGCTGTGGCTCGGGGACGGAGGGCTTCACTGAGTGCCTGCTCCTGGGGTACATGGGTCCTGCATTCAACCAGCCCTGTTGAGAGACCCCTGGGTGTCAGGAACGCGACCCGCCACGCTCACGAGAAGGAACTGGAGACGAGCTCCAGCCTGCTGCAAACACCCTAGCATTGGCCAGCCAGCCCCAACAGACCCGCGACACCCCTGTCCCCTCACAGCAGGGCACGTGTGTTCTCAACCCCCAGCAATGTGATCCCTCCCAACATGGACACTGCTTGTTTCTTTCTCAGCCATCCATCCCTCTGTCCTTCCCAGGCTGATCCAGAGGCCTCCCTGACCCACCCTGCCCCAAGGTTCGAGCAACCCTCCCCTGAGCCGTCGGATGGTCTGAAGGCCCCCTCACAGTACTTCGCTGAGAGGGGAAGTTCAAACCACCCTCGTTTGAACTCTAACAGGTTTATGATCATGCCCCTTGTCAGGAATCTGTTTTGGCTTATAAGAAACAGGCTTGGGATGCAGCTCCGGGGGCGTGCTGCCCTACCCTGAGAGGCCCTAGATTCAATCCCAATTTGTTTTTGCAAACAAAACAACAGAGACAAGCTCTGGCCAGCAGGGCGGTGAGACGGCTGCACCACAGGTACCAGGCCTCAGTGCTCCTCCACAGCCCCACAATGGCTCCCTTTTTCTGGAGCCTGCGGGGATGGTCTGGACAAGCCAAGAGGGAAAGGCAATGTAGAGGGTGGGAGGAGGGTGAGAAGGGGGCACATGCCCACAGACAAGGGCAGGCCAGCCGCACAGTGCCCAGGCAGCCTGGGCCCCACTGGAGGGCGAGTGGCAAATGTGGAGGACCAGCAGGAAAACCACTCCTCCTCCAGCCGAGCAGGGCTCCAAAGTGTCAAAGCCCTCAAAAGGCACCCAAGGCCACTGCTCCTGAGTCCCTCAGTCCCTCATGCTGCGGGGAAAGGCTTCTCTATGCTGGACCGACCAGCTGGGGGGGCCACTCTGCACCCACGTGGCTCCGGCTGGTGAACCGCCAGGTGGCTCTGGTCACACGAGCCAATCAGGCCCATCCCGGTATCTCCGCCCCTGCACCACAGTGATTGGCTTTGGGTGATCACATGACCCAGGCTGAGCCAATGAGAGTCTGTCCCTGGGATCCCTCGGGCTAACCCCGCTTTTTGGAGGGAGCCTGGTGAGGACGTTGCAAACCTGGGTGTTTAGTGGCTGTTTCCCGCGGTGATTGATCTAGTCTCCGCTTGGTACTGGGCTCGGGCAGTGACCGAGGCGGAACTCCCAGGTGGCGTGGCTGAATGAGTTACGGGACTACCAGATTCCGTTTAATTTCACACAAAGAAATTTGTGGCACGTGTGTTCCGTGGAATATTTAGAACATACTCATACTAAAAAATGATTCGTTCTTTATCTGAAATTTAAACATAACCTGACATCTTGTATTTTATTTGCTAAATCTGGCAACCTTGAAGCCCAGCTGTCCACAGCCCACCTAGCAGTAAGCAGGTACACTAGCTGCCTATCACCCAGCAGAAAGGGTGCACTCAAAAGAGGCCAGACAGATGCTGAAGACACTGGAGGCCTCTGGAGCCCACTTCTGTCATGTTGACCCTCCCTCACCACAAATTCATGGCCACTCAGAAGTCCTTTAGCCTACTGACCAAGGAGGCAGCAGCCACATTTACAGATAGCTCTTTGCAGAATGTCAGCAATATCCCGAGTGCAAGGCTGAGCCATATAGCCCCCTTTATAGCACCACCCTCCCAGGATACAAACGTTGAGCAGCTGTCTTCATGTCCAAGGTGAAGGTCAGTGCAGAGCTCCAGTAGTGCCTGGCCATCTAGTCAGACACGAGGGACTAGGAAGGAGAACATGGCAGACAAGAGCCAGGCAGGATTCAGTTGGAAAACATCTTGGGCTGCGCCCAGCTGGCATGCCCATGTGAGTATCACCAGAGGCCCAACTGCCAGTTAAGTTCTTACTAATCAGGGCACATGACCCAGCTAGCCAGCCTGGAGCTTGCTCAGGGCTTGCAGGGGTCAGGCAGGAAGATCATGCCCAGGACCCCACCATGAGGCTCCGTGCCCATGGCTAACTCGGGCGGGTCCCCAGTGCAGATGTCAGGAGTGAGAGCAGACCTTGAATTCCAGCTGTGGGGCTGCTGACAGTTTTGGACTCCCTCCACTGTAGTGTGGGCAGAATGTCCTCACCTTGTCCTCACCAGGAGTAGTCTCAGTTCTGGATTTGAACAGGCCATGGGCCTGGACAAGCTAGGCCTGCCCAGGAAACCCCACCCCACCCCTGCGACTAAGGAGCTCATTTCCAAGTACAGGTCCAGCAAGGAGCTGAGCTGTGACCCTTCTCCATCCCACCCTGGCCTGGTGTCCAGGCTCCAGGGCCTGACCATTCTGAGGTGGGGCAGAGCTGGAGCCAGAGGTAGAGTTGGAGGAATCAGAGCCTCCCACTGTCACACCAGGGTCCTGGACTCCACCTCCTGTCCTGCATCAGACCTGTGCTGGTCTGCAGCGTCGCACCCACAGGAGGACAACATGCCAGTCCGGGGACTGGGAGCCATAACCATCAAGTCATTGCAGGGAATGGGAGGAAGATGGCAAGCTGCCAGGCTGGCCTGTAGCTAGGCAGGGGCCATGGGCGGAAGTGGGGACCTCAGGAGCTTCCTCTCTGATGTGCTAATGACCCTGGGAAGCCAGGAGCCACAGGCTCCCTTGGAAATAAAGGTTGGGGTAACCATCAGGGAAAGAACCCCCATGCACAGCTTTGCCCAGATGAGCTGGCAGCATGGTGAAGCCAGTGCTGGCCCAGTCCTGAGGAGCTGTGAAGACCCAGTGTCTTCTGACCACTCAGAACTAAAGGAAGGCACCCCATGCATCGTTTCTTGCCTGGGCAGAGGTTTTTATTCCCTCTTTCCTCCCCCTGCCCACCGTGGGCTATCAGATAGGCTGCAGTGGGTAGTGCCCAGGAGTGCTCCCAGCTGTAGATATTGGCAAAGCCTCACCAGAACTTGGAAGATGGGCATGCATGGACGGTGAGCACAGTCATGTCAAGTGGCCTGGGTCAACACCTGGGACTGGGGGAGAGTAATGCTGACCTCTAGACAGCTGCACAGTGTCAGGCCAGGTGCCCAGGAATATAGGACATGAGCTAAGGGTGAGCATGTGGTCACACGGGGCTGGGGCAGGGTCACCGCTGAAGCTGGTCTGCTCTGGAACCTCCTAGCCACTTCGTATGTGTGTGTGTGGGGGGGGGCCGGTGCTGGGACTGAACCCAGGACCTGCACATGCTAGGCAAGTGCTCTGCCACTGAGCCACTCCCCCAAGCCCCTTCTGTCTACTTCTAATGGTTACAAACCCCCTCCCCCAGGCAGGAATTGGTGCTGGTAGAGCTGCTGCCCGAGACCAAATCCGGCAGCCACACAGCTGGCCTGTGGGATGAGGCAGGCTGGCCCTGTCTGGGTCGCATCCCCATGCTCCTGTCCCATCCCCTGCCATGTAAGGAAAGAAGGCAACACAGAGTCACAGACCGAGGGACAGCTGGACAGGCAGGCAGGACTTAGACAGCTAAGTCCTCAGAGGCCCAGAGGCCAGCGCTGACCCCAGTCATTTTGGGGGTGACTTTCCTTTTGGCTGAACGTGTTTTAGTCAGTATTCCATCAGGACCAAAAGACTCTTGGGGTGCCAGCCCTGGTGCCAGGTGCCTGTGACTCCTCCGTTTCACAAACAACGATAGCCTGCTGTGGCCACTGGTGAGTCACACCCTGAGCACCTCTGGGCTTCTGGGTCCTACAAAAACTCTGGTAGGGGTGGGGCCAGTGGGATTCTGAAGGAGACCACATACCCACACACAGATACTTCCTAATCGCTGAGGTCCGACCCCACGAGTGACTGCCCAGCTGCTCAGCACAGAGTCCGGGACCAGGGGTAGAGTGAGGCCCCTGCAGGAAAAACACGTGTGCACAAGGACTTCAGAGCATGGGGAATGTCCCACGGGAGTGGGCAGGCCTGTCGTCTCTGCTGCTGGGGAGACGGTGGCTCTCGTGAGCCCAGGAGCGTGGGGCCAGCCGGGCAGGGTAGCAAGACCCTGCCTCCTGAAGGCAGAGGGCGGGGGGGCGGGGTTGGGAAGCTGCTGTGTGAGGCCCGCCCGGGTCCTGCAGGCACCCCATCAACAGGACAGGAGCAGGATTTCATAGTTTTTGTTTCTGTTGTTTTCTTTCCTTCTCCTTCTTTTTTGTTTGTCAGTTACCTTAGTTTTTGAGACAGGGTCTCAAGGTTGTGAGCTCCTTCCACCCTCCTGCCTCAGCCTCCTAGCACCTGGGACAGGAGGTATGCACGGCCAGGCCGGCTTCGCCTCTGCCTGCACCGTCCCCCTCCGAGTGTCTGGTTTTATTTTCATGGAATGTGCCCTTCTGTGAGTTCCAGCGCAGGTGTCACAGCAGGAAGGCAGAAAGAGCAGCTGCCACTGGGGATAAGGCGCAGACCCCAACTGGCACTGGGGAGGAGGCTGAGGCCGGGGAGAGACCTTCTCTGTCTCTCTCTGCCTGCTGCTGCTGGGTGGCCAGAGGGTTGCCAGTGCTGAGCACTCGGGTCTCCCAGAGCGTGGCCTTCCTGGCCACGGGCCCTGGTCTCCCCGCAGTGCACAGAGAAGATGGGAAGACCTCTGTGGCCACACCTGCGCCCCACGTAAAGAAGTGGCATGGACAGCCGGCCGCGGAGGGGCCAGAGAGAAGGAGGGAGTGGGGAGGGAGGAGGGACCCCTGGGCCCCCAGGGCCAGAGCTCCGAGCTGCCCTAGCCCGGCCGCTGCTCTTGGGCTGCCTCCTGGCTGGGGGTCTCTGGGCCAGCCGTGGCCCCCTGGACCTGGTTTCCTTATCTATGGTAGTGAAGAGAGAAGGGGGCCAGGCTACGCCCCAGGGAGGGCACCTCCGCCTCGACATCAGCCCTTCCTCTCCAACCGGGAGGGCCGGTGCCTGCCCTGTCCTTTGTTCCCAGTAACAGACCCCAACTCCACGTGGGCACACGGCCATCCAGAATGAAAGTCACATTCCCCAGCTTCCCTTGCAGCTACAGGCAGTCACGTGACTGAGTTCTGGCCGAGAGACTGGACGCGATGCCACACACAGTGGAAGTGCCCTAATACATAGGGACTGTGCCCTTTCTCCCCTCCAGCTGGTTGTATTGTCGGTGAAATAGCTGGAGCATGGGCAGCCACCTTAGATCCTGAGAAGGAAACCACATAGGAACAACAGAGCTACGAGACAGGATGCTGGGTCCTGGTGACTATGGAGTGACCATATTTCTGTAGAGTCTCTGTGATGCCTACATCTGATCATGGCTGATGCCTGGGGCATAATTCAGTCTGGCCTCACTCCACAGCTCTCCTTCTATTACCAGCCCTGCCTGTCCACACCCACCTCTCCCCACGCCCTCTCCCTCTGTCCAGAGCCCCACTGTCATTCCGCTGGGGCTGCCTTAGCACTGGACTCAGGAGTCCCCAGGGCACTCTGGTCTCTGAGGCTGAAATCCCCAGTTTGATGTCAAGCCCAAGGCAGGCCCTCCCTCTCCTGGCACAAAGGGCCTGGCATAGCTGTGGTATGCATCCAACTGCTGCCCCCCAGGGCGACATTAACCTGAGGACGGGCCACAGTGTCCACTGCGGTGTCCCCAGCGCCCAGCTCCAGGACGGCATAGCAGGGGCCAGTGAGTGCTCCCAGGTGAGCCTCACAGCACCCCCACCCTGGGCATTGCCCCCCCTAAACCTCACAGCACCCCCACCCTGGGCATCGCCCCCCCTAAACCTCACAGCACCCCCACCCTGCCCTGGGCATCGCCCCCCTGAGCCTCACAGCCCCCCCACCCTGGTCATCGCCCCCCTGAACCTCACAGCACCCCCACCCTGGTCATCGCCCCCCTGAACCTCACAGCCCCCCACCCTGGGCATCGCCCCCCTAAACCTCACAGCCCCCCACCCTGGGCATCGCCCCCCTGAACCTCACAGCACCCCCACCCTGGGCATCGCCCCACGAGCCTCACAGCATCACACGGGCTCCAGCCCCCTCTGCTGCCCTCTCCTGCCCTGCCCAGCCCTGACCTCGTGCTGCAGCTCCGAGCCTCGAGGCCTTCCTGCAGCCCACACCTCCGCATGGCGCCTTCTGAACTCCGCCTTCAGACTTGAGGGAAGAATCAAGGCCAGAACTCCAGAAGCAGCCCAGGGCTGGCAGCAGCTGGGCACCCCGTCCACAGGGGCATTGGGAATCAAGGGCAGAGCATGTTCCCCTGGCCCCCACATGGCCAACAGGAAGGGACAGACAGTCCCAAGTGCTGGCATGGGTGTGGGGACCTCAGAAGCCCCTCATGCTGCGGAGGAAGTGGCTGCCAGGACAGCCTCCTGGGGAGAGGGCAGTCTGCACTCCAGCTGGACCCTCGCCTCCCTGGCAACCGACACTACACAGACCCAGGGACAGCCGGAGCGTCCACAGCACTGTGTCTGTTAGCAGGGTGGATATGCTGAGCCACATCCCGGGCGGAGACGCTCAGCAGTGCAGGGCACACCCCAGACCTGCAGAGGCCCCAGGACCCGCGTCGCCCAGCAAGAGAGGTGAGCCTCCAGGAGGCCAGGCAGGGCGCTTCCTTAGTGTGCCTGTGGTGGCCAGGCAAAACCCACCCACAGGTTAGGAGTGGGGGCATCCTGCCCCGGGGATGGGAGGTCACAAGGAGCCCCTGGGGGCTGGGGCTCGGATGATAATGGTATTCCCACGGGTGTAAAAGTCCATCCATCTCTAAATTTAGAATTGGTGCACTTACCTCAAAATGCATTTTTAAAATGAGGAGAGAGGGCCAGGGGTGTAGCTCCAAGGCATCTGGCATGCACAAGGCCCGAGTCCCACCCTCAGCACAACTACGGAAAAAGTAAAAAAGAAAGAAATGGGGCTTAGTGTGGGATGCAGAGTATGGCCTCCACCCCCGTCCAGCCCTCCTCCCTCAGTCCCTTTCTGCTTAGCGCAGGCCTGGTTTCTGCCTTGAGGTCAGCTTCCTTGAGGGGCTATGCATTGCTGTCCCCTGGCTGAGCCCTCTGTTCCTGAGCTCTGGCCACTTCTTCGGGTCCATCCTCTCTCTTTGACCTTGACGGGTCTCCCTGCCTGCCTGCAGCATGTGGGGCTGTCCCAGCTGTGCAGAGCACCTGCACACCCTGAAGCCCCAAGCCAGAGGCTGCTCTCTTTTTGTTTTGGAGGGGGAGGGTACTGGGAATTGAACTCAGTGGCACTTTACCCCCGAGCCACACCCCCAGCCCTATGTTGTGTTGTATTTAGAGACAGGTCTCACTGAGTTGCTTAGCACCTTGCTTTTGCTGAGGCTGGCTTTGAACTCACAATCCTCCTGCCTCAGCCTCCCAAGCTGCTGGGATTACAGGCGTGCACCACCACACCTGGCTAAGAGGCTGCTCCTCTTAAGCACAGACTTCTGAAGCCTTCTTTGCCCCTTCTAGGTGCACTTTGCCCACCGGCAGGATGCATTTCCAACCAGGAAACAGGCTCAGAGAAGACTTAGACTTGGAGCCTCAGGGTCCAGAACCAGCACTTCTGATTCCAGGCCACCAGATCCCAAGCTCTGACAGGTCCATCCAGGGATGGCAAACAGGTCATCTATGTGCTGTTGCAGCAGGGACTGCCTGGAGAACATACTGTGGATTCTGAGGCCACCTCTGGGTGCTGCAGGACAGGGTGGCTGACTGTCTAGTGATCTCTGCCGAATGATGTCCCTGAGGGCCATCCTCACTGGAACCCTACTGTCTGCACACAGGTCGTCTGCACCCACCTCCCTGCCCAGAGCAGACACTGACGGCTCCTGTGTGCATGTAGAGCCTGTGACCACCAAGCTCAAGGCACTGTGCCATGCACATGGCTGTGTGCCCTTTCAGCCTGCCCAAGAGGCCCGTTATCATCACCATGTGACAGGTGTGGAGGGTGAGGGTGGCTTGCCAGGGTCCCTGGCTCCCATGTGGCCAAGGACAGCTGTGCACACCACCAGACCCCACTGAGGCCACACGGCTGGAGCCCCTGGTGTCACTTCCTCAGCCCCGCCTTTCACACCTTTTCCACCACCGACTCCTACCTGCCCTTCAAAGCCACCTCTAGTGCGCCCTCCTCCCCTTGTCCCCTCTTTGTAAGCCCTCCCCCTCCTGACCACTCAGGGCTCCAGACGCTGCAGCCTGGACCTGTGTGTGGCTGCACTGCTAGACCACTGCACTCTCCCACCCTGGACTGCACACATCCTTTCCTCCTTGGGACTCTCAGGATTGAGCCCAGCCTGGTGCAGAAAGACCTCTCCGAAAAGCCTTGCTGAGGTAATAAATGTCCCCTGCCTTGGAGGGAAGCCCTCGCGTCAGGCTTCGTGCAAGCAAACTCACGGTGCTTCCTCCTTATGTGCTGAGTGCTCAGAAAAGCAGGCCCTGTGGAGGAACAACAGTGAGCAGTATCCACCCTTGCCCTGGGACTTCCGGTCCCATCGTGCCTGGTGACACAAGCTGAGTGTCTAAGGAAAATGGAACATCCAAGAGGGCCACCTGGAGGAGGAGCAGCCTGGACAGCATCGTCCAGGGCACTGACAGGCCCGAGGTCCTCCTCATCCACTGCTCTGGCTCCTGTTGTGACTCCTCACTGACGGGGATGAGGAACCCTCCAGAGAAGGCCCCC
Source organism: Marmota flaviventris (assembly GCF_047511675.1). NCBI lineage: Eukaryota > Metazoa > Chordata > Mammalia > Rodentia > Sciuridae > Marmota > Marmota flaviventris. The sequence goes on from NC_092514.1 coordinate 77,014,096, forward strand.
TTGGTCCAGGGAGGCTCCAGAGGCTCTGCACCAGGAAGGGACTCAGCCTAGCCCCAACCAGCCATCTCCAGGCCCTGGCAGAGGACGCACATCTCTCTTCCCACTTGCGTGGCAAGTTGTCACCCACAAAACAAAACTAAACAGCAACGTGTCCTAGGAGGTTTTTATTCACACTTCAGTGCTGGTCACCCCCCACTGCCCTGCCCCAGCCACCTGCCCTGGGCCCCAGAGGCTGACTGCAGGCACCATACCGGTGGGCCTGGCTTTTCCTTCCTAGATCTAGCCAATGGGGAGCCCCAGCAGACAGGAGGAAAGTGAGGTCCACATAGGAAAACAGGCTCCTTCCTGCCAGGTCACAGCGTCCCCTCTCCAAGGTCACAGCTCCCAGAGAGGGGCTTCTTCTGCTGCAGCTGTCCTTCAGGTCTGGGGGATAACAGCTCCCCTTTGTTGCTGGCCCTGGGTATTGCAGGCCTCTCCTTAAGCCCATGTATCTTCCATTTATTCAGCTCTCCTCAAATGCCCCGTCTGAGGGTGCCATAAAAATGTAAGACCGTGTCAATTGCCCATATCAAAAACATTCTTGCATGTTCCACTTGGAGTAGTTTGGAGGGGAGACTAATGGAAACGGGGGGGGGGGGGGGGGGCGGGGGGAGGCTAGCCCCCAAGCCTCCGCAGGGGCCACTGCTATTTGTGTCCCCAGGGCATCAGAGGAGGAGGTGTCAATAACCAACTCCATCAATGAATGAACTGATCCCTCCACAGCGAACAGCAGGGCAGCGTGTTCCTTCCTTCCAAGCCACCCGCTTCGGCCTCCAGGCCAAGCCCAGACGGCGCTCCGCTTCCTTCCCCTTGTTCCGCAGTCCCTGGGCGCCCGTCTCCCGAGCGAGCAGGGGACGACCACCACAGCCACCACGCGGGCCGCGCCTGTGAGCAGGAGGCTCAGCGCTCCACCCGCGCTCTGGAAGCCGCAGCACCGCCCGCGGGCCCCGAGGCAGCGGGACGCTGGAGGCGGCGCGAGTCGGCCCGAGCCTCCGAGCGCGCTGCGCGCGGCCGATCCACGCGCGCCGCAACCCGTATCCGCGCGCACCGCCCCACGTGGGGCCGCACGGGCTCGCAGCTTGGGTGCATGATTGGCTGACGCTCAGCCAATCATCAAGCTTTGGCTGCCGCGGCCGCGTCGATTGGCCGGACCTGGCCGGGCCCGGCCGGCGGGACGGGGGCGGAGCGCTCTTTTGTTCTCTGCGCCCGCGCCGACGCCCTCCGGGCTGGGGTCTGCCTGCGCGCGTCTCCCGCACCCCGGCTAGCCCGCACTCGCAAGCGAGAACCAGCTTCCTGAAACGCGAGCGGCGCGGGCTCTGACCTTGGACAAGCCCTTGCATTCTCTGTCCCTGGTTTCCTTACCCTGGTTTTATCCCTGTCTTCTGGGAATTGTGGCGAAGAACTGCCCCTATCACATGAGCTTCGGATCTTTCTAAAATCTAACCTTAATGATAGAAGGCTCTGGGTTTTTCCAGAGATAGGGCACATAGGAGATTGTCTAGCAGGAGAGACGCGGTTTCCAAGTTTTTCCAACCTGAGCCTGTCTTCAGGGTGAACGTTTCTTCTAACCAGGAGTGGGGAGGCTACTTCTCCCAGATGGGCTGGATGGGAATGGGGCAGAACCCCTGCTTCACCCTGGCCAGCTGTGCAAACTCTCCCTAAATCATCCCCTCTGCAATCATCCTTTCCATCAATCAATGGCAGTGGCCTCCCTCTGGGGTGGAAAGTGGTGGCCCCAGGGGCCAGGGGCCCTCACAGGGAGAAAGGGCTCTGGGCTGGGCTGGAGGGTCAAGGGTTCAGGTCTGGATCTGCTGACCTCAGAGTCCACCACCTTCCCTGCCTGAAGCATTTCCCAGCGAAGCTGTAGATGGCAGTGCTGCCAGCTGTGGACATAGGCTCCCTATCTCCCCATGGGGGTGTGCAGCCAAGGAGATCAGGGACTGGGAATCCTCAGTCCCCCTGCCAACACTGATTTACCTGGAAAAGCCTCCAAGTCCGGGGGCTTTGGTGGAGAAGAGTGAGCCCTGATGATGGCTCAGGGCCTGAGATGGCAGCTTGGCCAAAATCAGGGTCAGCTCCAAGGTCACCTTTCCAGTCCTGGGAGTCTGTAAAAGCACCCAGTTCCATGAGAATGATGTTTGAATGCAGTCAGCATTCGGGATACCTGTGGGTGGAGCATGCCCCCAGCCACAGGGTTATCCTCAGCTCTGGGGCACTGGGCCACCTACTGCAGCTCCCAGCAAGCAGCACGGGGACCAGGGCCTCCTCAGCAGCATGGGCTAGTGGCCCCTGGAAGGACTCCCAGCCCTAGGGCCTTGGCAGGTGTCTGCAGCTCCCCGGGGATGGGGTGCTGGGAGGCTGACATCTGTGGAGTGTTTTTACTGCTGAACAAATTGAATCAATTAAACAGGCCCCATCAGGGTGGCTAGGAGCTGGGTGAGTGGGAAGGAAGAGGGGGGTAGAGTCAGGGCAGCATGGCTGGGTCTGTGAGGGGTGTCCTCCCCGCTCTGCTCTGAGGTTCAGACATACTCCCTTTCCCCTGCTGTTTGTGGGCAGGGGACCCTCTGTGATGACAAAAGGGAGGGCACATTACCAGAGGTGGTTGGTGTAGGAGACTGGGTGGGGACTGGTGCCCTTCCATCCAGGGGGCAAGCAGTGCGAGGCCTCTCAGCTGCCTACCTCCTTAAACCTTTCAGGGCACCAGGCTTCTTCCAAAGGCTCACGTGGAGGCCTCTGGAAGCTGGGAGGGAGGCGGCAGAGGAAAAAGGCGGCCGATCACAGGAGTGATAGCCAGGGCCAGGGTCACCCACCTGGAGCAGAAGCTTCCCCTCAGACAGGCTGAGAATGATGTAGGTGCCTGCTGCTGGGACCCCACTGACCAGGGGCAGCCACTGCCCGGGAGCCTGGCATCTGCTGCAGCATCCCTCCCACTCAAGTGGCTCCCAGGCCCAGACTCAATGCAAAGGCAGCAAAGTAACCTGTTCAGATGCCTTTCCCCAAAACCCAGGGCCAAGGGCATCTCTTCACACTGCTTGCTGCTAGGGTGGGACAGGGGAGCAGGCCAAGCTCCCCATCATGGCCACCACTGGCCACCATTTAGCCAAACAGCTATCCTTACTCTGTTACCCTGGACAGCGAGACCAGGTCTGTCCCTTGATGTCAAGTAGCCATTACTGGGTCACCTGGGACTCTCCTCGGCAAGCTCCCGGGGCAGGTAGAATGGCCAGAGGGGGCCTTCATCTGCAGCTCAGGAGCCCCAGGCTGGGAGACTGAGAGGGGCATTGGCCAGCATGAGGTCAGGGGCTGGCTGAGGGTCCAAAAAAATATCTGGGGACTAGGACTAGAAAGTGCCACTGTCTGCCACTGGGAGAGGTGCTGAACAGCCTCTGCAGGTGTCCTGTTTGTGGCCAGGAGACCCATGTGGGTGCTGATCTCTTTCCTGGCTACCAGGTTCAGCTGCTGCAGGACGACATACTGCAGGGGGGATGAGTGCGGAGAGGCAGGAGTGGTGGGGAGAGGGGCAGTGGTGCTGTAAGTTCTTGTTTGGAAGTCACCAGTGAGAAGCACACCTCTGCCTTTGAGTAAGGTGTTTAGGTGCACAGGGTTGGGGTGAGCCAAATGGGGAGAAAGGATGCCTGAGCCACCGGGCAAGCACCCTGAAGCACTCACTCACTCATGCATGTCGGACATAACTCCAGCTGCCCATAGAGGGGTGGGCACCAAAGCAGTCCACAAGTAAGTGCTGGGAGAAATGAACTTGGTTTACGGCACTAATACTTAGTTTATGGCACTGTTTCTCTGTTTTCTCCCCGATCTGGTGACTTGGTGAGCTTTCGTGCAGTCTAGGACTTCCCATGGGCACCAAGTGAGTCCAGCTTGGGTCTAAATTCGACTCTGTAGCCTCCCGCTCTGGCTCTTCGATTACAATTCTGGCGTGAACCAGGAGATCAACTTCCAGCGCCCTACTCCCGCGGGAGCCGACCGGCCGGTAGGCGCAGTGCGGGGGCGCCCTCCAGCGGTCTCATTCGGTATAGCGAGCTGGTGAAGAGCAGGCGGACAGGCCTCGGGACGGGACGTCTACGCAGTGAGTTCCTGATTGGGGCGTGGGCTACTTAGGAACTCTGGAGCGAGCGTCTGTGCTGGGGGCGGGAGAAGCAAGAAGTCTCCTGAGCGACCTCACTAGGGTCCCGAAGAGGCGGGGCCAGGAAAGGTTTGCTGGCCGAAATGCGAGCAGCATAAGTTAGAAGCTGGGGGGGAGGGTCACGTTAGGTGATGGTAGGAGCTGGGGGCACCCGGCCGCGAGCTGGGGAGCAGCAGGCCAGGAGCTCGGCCTGGTTTTATCCCCATCGCTTGGAGCTTTGTGACCTGAGGAAGTCCAGGCCTTCGGCAGCCTTGTCCTCCCTCTGCAATGGACCCGCCTCCTCACGTAGGGAGGCATCCTGCCCTGGCCCACAGCTCAGTCTTAGCGGTGGAGCTCACACCCAATAGCTGCTACCCATTCTCTTGAAAGGAAGCAACTCCCTGGCTCACCCCGAAGTGATCACCCCTTCCGGGAACGAAATCCTGCCACACCCAGAGCCTGCTTGGAGCAGAGACTTGAAGCACACACTGCTCCCAATGGGACGGCTGTAAAGCCTGTAACCGTTTAAAATGTACAGTTCCGTGTCCTGGGTATATGACATCATTCATTTTCAAATTGTGTGTACATGTGTGTGTGTTAGCTAGTTTGCGTGCCTTTACGTGTACAATTCAAGGGCATTAAGTACATTCACGGTGTTTGTTGTACACCCCATTACTATCCATTGCCACAACTTTTCATCATCTCAGAAACTGTGCTCCTTACCCAAGAACTTCCCACCCCCACGCCCCAGCCCTTGCAACCTCTAATCTACTTTCTATGACTTTTCCTATTCTAGATGTCAGTTCAGTAGTGTCCTTCATAAGGCTTTCCAAGTCATCAAGTGGCAGTGCGCGTCGGCATTTCCTCCCTTGTTAAGGCCACTTCGTTGTGTGTATACTCCACATTTGTTTATATCCATTCCTCGGTGGGCAGACTTGCGGGTCAGTTCCACCTTTTCCTGTTATGAATATCTGCAGTGCACATAGGAAAGACCAGTATCCAGGACTCCAACGGAGTCCCTTGAGTGTGTACCCAGGAATGGAATTGCTGTGTCACACAGCCATTCTATGCTTAGCTCTTTGTGAACAGCCAAACTGTTTCTCACGGCGTGCACCAGCGTTGCACGAGGGTTTCAGTTTTTCCACATCCTCATCAACACTTGCTTTCCGGATTTACAGCTGTTATAATAAAGCACTAACATTTTCATTACGAACAACACATCCGTTGAAATAATTTACAAATTAGACAAATATCTGAGCGATGGCCATTGCTGATTTTTGGTGACACTTTTTCCACAAGCACTGGCAGGATGCAAGCTGGGAGAGAGTGCAGGAGGCCAGGCACCACCGTGAGCCCGGCGAGGCGGAGCGGTCTGGCCACCGAGCAGGGCTCCGCTACTCGCACACCGCGCTTGGGTGCAAGGGTGCACCGCCGGGGGCCGCCAGGATCGCAGCCAGAGCCTCACCGCCCTACCCACGCCGCTCCCAATCGGCTAGCGCAGCTCTCCACGCGGTCAGATCCTCCCAACGACAACAGCAGCGCACCCATTGGCCGAGAGCGCGGTCGCCAGAGCCAATCACGGGGCAGCGGGCGAATGCCCAATGGGAGCCCGGCGGAAGATGAGCGCGTGCGCATTGGGACCTGCGCGGTCCGCCCTCCCCCTGTGGTCTGCAGAGTCTGCCCGACCCCCTCCTCTAGGCGTGTCTCGGCGCCTGCGTTCGAAGCCCGGGCGGCGTCTTTCCCCGGGGGGTCCTGCTGTCCCCCCACCCCTGACCCGCACCCGGAGCAGGGAGCATTTTGATTTGCCGCGGAACTGGCGTTATTGTGAAAATGACCGCCTCCGTACAAAAGCGAGGCGCAGAATCCACAAGGCACGGTCTCGGAGCCCGCGACCTGCGGCGGCGGCCTTCGGCGAGCGCGGCTTCATTGCAGGACAAAAGCGCCAGGCCGCCGCGCAGTCCCTGCGGCCCCAGACGCTAGTCGGCCTCGCCCCGGGGAGGGCCGGAGGTCGAGTTGACTCAGAGCCCGGACTCTGGCCTGGAGACTGGGTGGGGCCTCCGGGAAGGGCCACCCGCTGTTGTCGCGACTCTGCTCAGAGGGAGAAGATGGAGGCTGAGCCTTACGGAGCCCAGCTGAATGCGGGCACTTTGCCCCCCAGTGCAGTAAAGGGGGCCGCACTTCAGGAGCACGCACGAGAGACAGCAGGGACCCAGCACCAGCAGGCCCACTACCTCCTACCAGCGCAAAGTGAAGACCCCCACCACACACTCACCACTACACCGTCCTTCCCTCCCCTCCCTGTCGCTGTGGGCTGTAAGGGGCCTTATTATAACCTCACTGGTCTGGACAGGCAGGTCAGGAACCCCAAGTGTTGTGGAGTGCTGATCCATGGACCAGAGCTGGGCTGTAGGTAAGCTTGTAGGTGCCTGGGCATCAGGTGGGGAATCCTGCTCACCTGCCTGCCTTGCCCTGCTGAAAGATGTCAACCCATCCACCCACCCAGCACCCACAGAGACCTGGGAAACCAGGCCCACCTGCCTGCCTCCCTGTGCTGCCTCCAGGAGTAAGCCAGCTGCGCTCACCTCAGGATGTTTGCACTGCCACTCCGGGTTTATCTTCTCCCTACACTCAGGACCCCCTTGGAGGGTATGGAAAATAACTATACCCAGGGAGAAAAGGGGAACAGGCCCCAAGGAACTTCCCTTATCTACAGTTCCCCTACCTGCCCTTCTGCCCCACCCTAAATGAGCCAGCCACCAGCTGCCAACAGCATTCCTCCCGTGACCTGGCCCTGCCAAACCTATGAAACTCAGACCCTTGTTGTAGCCAGTCCCTATCTTCCCTTGAAAATGTGCCCCTCCATGGTTTACTAAGGCGTCCCTGACCTTGAGGTCTGCCTCCCCTCTTTCTGTTTGTATTCTCTTTAATTTGCTTTCACCCATCCCCTCTTAATCTTTGCTCCAGTGTCCTCTTCTCCAGGGCCTTCCACCCCCATATATACCTTCAGTCACCACAGTCCTGCTGTCCTCTGCGGGTACCTCCCTCTGGTTCTCCTGCAGGTGTCACCTTGCCCAGGGCACAGGTGGCTTGTCTCTCAGTCCTTCCCTCAGCCAGGCTCCAGGCTCTTTGGGCCCTTTTCCTTTCCGGCTGTACCCTGCCTTGCCCCAGGGAAGCTCCAGAGAAGTAGTCGGAGCCACTGCAACATGCCACCTGAGCGTGGGGTCACCTTCCAACCCCATAGCAGGGCCACTGCTGCAGCAGCAAACTGGCCATTGTGTCAGGTTTCCATTCCCAAAATACCAGAGGGTCCAGTCAACAGGGAAAGCAGATGGGGGCACTTCCATAGAAAATAGACAAAGACATTCCACAGTGGCCCCCAAAGGAGGAAAAGAGGGCTGAGATGGGAGGATTGCGAGTTCAAAGCCAGCCTCATCAACTTAGCAAGGCACTTGCAACTCGGTGAGATCCTGTCTCTACATAAAATATATTAAAAAGGGCTGGGGAAGTGGCACAGTGGTTAAGCACCCCTGAGTTCAATTCCCAGTACAAAAGAAGAAGAAGAAGAAGAAGCCTCCAAAGCCAAAGAAATGCAAATTCAAACAGTCCCAGCCCAGAGACTTGAGAGACTGAGGCAGGAGGATCCCAAGTTCTAGACCAGTCTGGGCAACTTTGTGAGACTCTGTCTCACAATTAAAATAGAAGGAGCTGAGGGTGTAGTTCAGTGGCAGACCAGTCTCTCCCCACATCCCCAGCCCCAAATTCGGGCATTTTCAGAAAAAAAAATTTTTAAGAGAAAGTTGTCCACACTGGAAAGACTGAGGCCATCTGAGCCTGCAGGACATCTCAAGAAGGGTTGGGAAGAGCCATGTCGGTTCTCTGGGTGTGCCCTTCAGTCTGCTGCAAGTAGCTTGAGGCTTCTTAACCACAAAACTGGCTAGTTAGAGACTAAAGCAGACACAAGCAGGCAGACACACAGAAGACCCAACAGCAGCTATCCAGGGGCCAGCCTCCTGTGCTCACCTTTGCCCTCCCTCCCACACCCCTGGCTCCACCTCCACCACACTGGGGCTCCAACAATGAACCTTGGGGGACCAACCATGCCCAAACCATCCAAAGAAAACCTGGAGGACAGGAGGCCAATGCACGAGGGTGGCAAGTTCAAGGTCAGCCTGAGCAGTTTAGCCTCAAAAAAAAAAATTTGTCTCAAAAAATTTAAAAAGTGCTGGGAAAGGGGAGGGGGGGGGAGGATGAGAGGAAAAAGGGGAAGGAAAAGCTGGGGAATCATGAACAAAATTGATTTTCATGCCTGAATGAGTTTATTGGGATGGACCCAACTACTATGTATAACCATAAATTAATTTAAAAAATAAAAGGGGCCGGGGAACCATGCCTGTAATCCCAGCAACTCAGGAGGCTGAGGCAGGAGAATGATTTTTTTTTTTTTTTTTGGTACTGGGAATTGAACTCAGGGGACCTCAACCAGTGCCTCACACACCAGCCCTATTTTGTATTTTATTTCGAGACAGAGTATCACTGAGTTGCTTAGTGCCTCCCCATTATTGAGGCTGGCTTTGAACTCCCAATCCTCCTGTCTCAGCCTCCCGAGCCACTGGGATTACAGGCCTGAGCCACTGCACCTGGCAAGAATTGAAAATTTGAAACCAATCTCAGCAACTTAGTAAGGCCCTACTTACTTAGTAAGACCCTGTCTCAAAATAAAACCTAAGGCTGGTACAGTAGTGCACACCTGCAATCCCAGCAGCTCAGGATATTGAGATCCAAGGAACTCAAGTTCAAAGCCAGGCTCAGCAATGGCAAGGTGCTAAGCAACTCAGTGAGACCCTGTCTCTAAATAAAATACAAATCAGGGCTGGAGATGAGGTTCAGTAGTTGAGTGCCCCTGAGTTCAATCCCCCCCTACCAAAAATAAATAAATAAATAGAGGGGAGGGGGTGCTGGGGATATGACTCAGTGGCTAAATGACTCTGGGTTCAATCCCTGGTTCAAAACAAACAAAAAGGCTGGGGGTGAAAAACAGTGGTAGTGCACTTTCCTAGCCTGTGCAAGACCCTAGTTCAGTCCCCAGTACTGTAGCAGAGGTCCACTTTGCGCTTTGAATGTAGCCCTTGCTGCTCTGCCACTGCAACTTTTTTTTTTTTTTTTTTTGTGGAGGGGGGCAGTATCACGGATTGAACTCTGGGGCACTCAGCCACTGAGCCACATCCTCAGCCCTATTTTGTATTTTATTTAGACATGGTGTCACTGAATTGCTTAGCACCTTGCCATTGCTTAGACTGGCCTCAACCTCTTGAGCCTCCGGGATTACAGGCGTGCACCACTGCACCCAGCCTGCAGCTTATTTTTAAGATGGACGACTTTCTTTCTCTTCCTCTCCCCCTGCTCCTCCCTAATCTCAGGAGAAACAGGATTATCTTTCTTCCCCATCCAAAGCAGATTTACCTGTCCTTGAGTACACACCCACCTTAAGAAGAAAATAATCCAGACTTTGGGGAAGGTACCAAAAGATCTCAGAAATGACTATCTCCCAAATCAACAAGTGAATTACAGCTCCAACACAGAACCTGTGGAATGTAGCCTTTGAACCACCTCTTTAACTTTTTTTGAGGTGGGGCGGTGGCAAGGATTGAGCTCAGGGGAACTCGAACACTGAGCCACATTCCCAGCCCTGTTTTGTAGACAGGGTCTGGGTTCCTGAGCCTTCACTGTTGCTGAGGCTGCTTTTGAACTCACAATCCTCCTGCCCTCCCACAATCCATCAGCCTCCCAAGCAGCTGGGATTGATTACAGGCCTGAACCACCTCTTTAAAAAACCCTTGTTCTTACTGATGGGCAGAATCACAGCTTCTGGGACAGGTGTCCGTTTCTCCTTTGCTTAGGAAAAAAAAAAAAAAAAAAAAAATATATATATATATATATATATATATATATATATATATATATACACACACACACACACACACACACACACACACACACACCTTCTTTTTTCCTTTTTCTCAAAACTGTCCTCGTTATTGGATTGGATTGGCATCAAGAACTAGGAGCTAGCTTTCGGCAACAGACCAAGAAAAAGAAAATAATAAGCTGGATGAGATGTAGCCACACATCCAGCAGGAGCTGGCTATAACACCAGGACTGGGGGAAAGAGGAAATCCCGGGGCTACACCCCTTTTCTTTGCAAAGGACAGCTGGGAAGTCCTGCACTGGGGGTCAGAGTCCTGGGTGAGAGCCTCCAGCTCCTCCCACCCCCACCCCCACCCCGCCCAGGTTCTATAGGTTCTCATCTCCTTCACCCTCCTGAGGAGTGGGTCTTGGAGGCCTCCCGGGGTCCGCTGCAGGTGTGGTTCCTTCGGCGCAGAGAACTCTTGGCCCTCCTGAGTATCCAGGCTACCCGCTACCTCCGGGCGCTTCCCGCAACCTGGAGCCGGCCCGCCCCGCAGTGGGCAGAGGGCGTCACCCAGGTCTGCAGCGCGGGAGGCCAGCTCTGGGGGCAAGCAGACAGGGCGGCGGCGGTAGCGCTCTGTACACCGGTTAACTCGGGGGTCCCCAAAGCTGCCAGCGAGGCAGATGTGCCAGCACGCGGGAAGAGGCACGGCGGCTGGGGGGTGATGGCACAGCTAGCGCACGGCAGCGCCGGGACATCCTGCAGCGGGTCTGGGTCGCGCTCCCAGCGCGGCTCGCTACTTCCTGGAACACCAGCACCAGATGGCTGGGGCGGCCCGGGAACAGCCGCACCCCGCGCCCCACGGGGCGGCCGAGCCTCAGCCGGAGCGAGCCCGCCCGGCACCAGCGCAGGTCGGAGGGACCGGTGCCGCCTCCTCCCGCGTGATTGGTGCAGCGAGCCGGGCCCGCCCAATCAGAACGCGCTTCTCTGCGACCGCGGATCCGCGCCGAGCTCTGGGCTTTTGTTCCTCCGGAGCAGCTCGGCGCGTCGGTGCGGGTCGGGAGGTGCTGCAGCGACTTCACCACGGCGAGGGAGTCCGCGTGAGCAAAGCTGGTGCCTGCGATGGGCGGAGCCGAGAAACGGGCGCCCTGGGCTGGGATGTGCATGAGGTCCGGGTTCCATGCCCAGCACCAGAACAGAACAATGCGGAGTCCTGAGCAAACTGTGCCTGCACCTTCCGGTGGTTGGAGGCCAGCAACGCAAGCCCTGCTTCTGAATCCAAACGGGCGAATATAACGGCCCACGAGGCCGCTGAGCCGCGCTCAGCAGATCAGACGTTTCCATTGAGACTTTGAGTCTCCAGACAGTGACAGGAAAGATTTCAAATTTTAGTTGTAGTGAGAGATTTGGGCCCTACCAGAGAGGATGAAGAGCAAGGAGGACCCCTGACTGGAGTGTCCTTGGCACAGGGTACTTACTTCCTTGGGCTCCTGCCCACCTTCTGAGGAGAGATCTGAGTTTCCCAGTGGCTTAAGCGGGCCACCTGATCTTGTCCCCAGATCCATCTTTTCTCACTTGGTTATTCAGGCCTGGGTATCGGTGATTTGACTAGCCTGGGTCAGCAGGAAGCATGGTGCACACACTTGCATTTATCCCAGCTTGCCCAGGTGCATCCAGGTGGGAGGGCAGCACCAGCTGGGACGGAGCTCGAACGCAGGCTCACCCAGATGACAGGGGATTCAGCTCACGGTCTTATTTTTCTCATTTAGCCAGCAATCTAAAGGTGGGTTGTCCCCACTGGGGACACAGACCCTTCAGTCTTTCTGCAGCAATGTCCTCCCAGGTGAGCTTTTGTCCTCATGATCTGCAAGTTGCTGCAGGAACTCCACACACCTTCATAGACATGGAAGATGGAAAGGACAGGAGGCCCTCGTCTCTCACCCTGCACCATCTTGGGTCTAGCAAGAAGTTCATCACCAGAGGCAGCTCTGCAACCTTGGGCCAGAACCATGATCCAAAACAAGCCTCTTCTCTTTGTAACTTAAAAAAGGGCGGGGGGGGGGGATGAAGGGACTCAGTGAGTCACACTGTTCCCCCTATGGGGAAGGATACCCCCAAGAGGCCCCTGCAGTGGATCCCCACAGGGCTCCTTGGCCAGAGCAGCTGCCCACTCATGCTGTGAGGGGTGCTGAGCCAGTAGAGACCCCAGCTGTCAGAGCTGGCACTGACCTACCTTGCTCCGTTACCTAGGGCTTGGCAGCCCCAACAGAGTGGAGTCCGCAGGCTAGAAAGAGATGGGGTGGAATACCAGGTGGGTGACAGGCTGCCCTCCATGGGTGGCAAGACAAGATGCTGGGGGCCTCACTGGTCACCCAGGGGAGGGAGCTCTGGGTCAAGGTTGTGTATTCCGTGGTCCTGCCAAAAAGCTGGACAGACGAGACCTGCCTTGCTGCTGCCACTGGCTCAGCCACCTCATCTAGGGCAGGGGTGCCACTGGCCCAGGACTCCAGACATACACTGTACCTGCTGCCACCCTGCTGCCATGCCTGCCCTCAGCCCTGCCACGGCCCATTGCCAGAGCCAGTGCTTGGTGTTCTCTCCTGCTTGGTGTGTTGGCATCATGTGCTTTCAAGTCAAGGTTGGGGACGGGTGCTCCTGTCTGGGGGAGCCTCGGCCATGACCCAGGTCCCAAGAGACGCAGGGGAAGTGTCTTGCATTCTATTTTTTTTTTTTTTAGTGCTGGTGTTGGGGATCGAGCCAGGGGTGCTCTATATGAGCTGCACCCCCAGCCCTTTTTATTTTTTATGTTGAGACAGGTTCTCTCTAAGTTGCCCAGGCCGGCCTCAAACATGTAACCCTTCTGCTTCAGCCATCTGAGCGGCTGGAATCACAGGGCATCCCACCACACCTGGCGTGCTTCTCGGGTTTACACTAGGAGACTGGTTTAGCCTTGTGAGCTAGGAATGGTCTTTCAGTGAGGAGAATTCCTCATGCCCGCTAGAAGCACACACTGGCCCAACTTCTGGGGGGGATATGGCAACATGTATATGAACAGCCAGGAAATGACCATAGCCCATTGCCCAGGAACTTTGTTTTAGGTCCTCTCTCCTGAGGATGGTGGAGGGAGTGGGGACCTGACGCCTGTCATCATGGCGAGGTGGTCGAAGCACAAAGGTGTGACAGCAATGGAAGTGGGTAGGTGAACCTGGGCCAGCATCCTACAGAGAACATTCAACAAGTCAGGGAAACGTCGGAGAGGACCGGAGGGACTTGTGGCTCTCTTGGCAAAACCTTATGAGGTATTAGTGACTGAAAGCAGACTGGTTGCACAATCAGCCTAGCAAGAAATTAGCCAGCATAAGTGTCACGTAGCCATGAAGGAGAGTATATGTTTGCAGATATGTTATATCATACACAAGCTGCCTATGAATCGGAATCTATGTTCATGAATTTAAAATATGTGGCTCAGTGGTAGAGCACTTGCCTGGCATGTGTGAGGCGCTGGGTTTGATTCTCAGCACCACGTATAAATAAATAAAAATAAAGTCCTAGCATAACTAAAAAATAAAATGAAAAAATTTTAAAAATAAAATGAAATATGAACACAATGAAGAGAGAGGAATGATATCAAGGAAGCCAAATGAAACTTTTAAAACTAACATATCTGAAATTGGAAATTAACTATATGTACTTAACCGTTGATTAGATAAGCAAACCAAAGATCAGCAAACTTGAAACACAGTAACAGAAAGTATCCAAACTGAACCACAGGAAGAAGCCACTGTGAAGACTGCCAGGACCTCAGGGACTGTGGCGCCATCTAACACACGGCTGGAATTCCAGGATAGAGGACAGAGAGGCGTTTGAAGACAATTACTGTTGAGAAACCATAAACCCACAGATTCAAAAACTTGACAAAGCCCAAGAAGGATAAAGACAGGTAAGACCATATGACATGACATCTGAAAGCTTTGAAAACCAGTCATAAAACGCTTAAGAACCGGGGCAGGGGTCTTAAAAAGTGAAGCCTAGGAACCAGGCACGGTGGCACACTCCTATGACCCCAGCCTCTTGAGAGGCGGAGGCAGGAGTATTGCAAGCGTAAGGCCAGCCTCAGCAACGAGACCCCTGCTCAGAATAGAAATAGAGAGGGCAGCGGATGCAGCTCACTGATGGAGCAACCCTTGGGCTGGATCCTCAGAACTGAAGAAAGGAAAAATGGAGGAGGAGGAGGAGGAGAACTACAGAGTGCTGGGGTTCAGGAAAGTGTCCCCAAAGGCCATTTGTGCAAGTCTTGTTCCGCAGCCTTGGTGGACACTGAGCCGAGCTGAGCCGAGCCGGAAGCCTCCCAGTGACATGGGGCATGCTGTTGAAGGGGACCTTGGGGCCTGGGCCCTCTTGCTCTCCCTGCTCCTGGCTGCCTCGAGCTGAGCGCTTGCTCCACCGCAGGCTCCCCCCACCCCGGGGCACTGTGCTGTCACAGCAGAGCAGAGGGGCCACTGGCCATGGGCTGAGACCTTCCGGCTGTGAGCCAACACAAGCCCTCCTCTTTACAGTCTGTCCTAGCCACCATTACATTAGGTGCACCAGAAAACTAACTCGGCAAGCAGCCTGGAGCAGCTAGGAGGAGAAGGTCTTCTTACCCTCAACCGAACACCGCAGGCCTTGTTGTGGCAAGCTGGGGAGGCTGGGTGGGCCAGGGACTGCCATGCTCGCTGTCTGGAGGGTCGGTCTGGTTAGGATGTCGGTCCTTCACGCCCAGCTGTAGGCTTACTGTATTCTAATCAAAATCCCAGGAAGCTCTCGTTTATAGGAAATGACAGGCTGATTCTAAAATTTACATGAAATGCAGACGACTTAGAACAGCTGAAATGATTTTTTATTTTGAGACCTGGTCTTGTCAAGTCACCCAGGCTGGCCTTGAACTCAGGATCCTCCTGCCTTGGTCTCCTGAGTAGCAGGGGTGACAGGTGTGCACCGCTGCCCTTGGTTTATGAAATTATATTAAGAAGAACAAAGTTGGAAGATGTACACTACCTTATTTCAGGATCTGATGTAAAGCCCGCGTGTTATCAGCCTCGGATAAAGACACAGATGGGAGGGAAAGAACAGGCCCACAGAGGCAGTCAGTAGGTCTCTTCTGGAAGGGGGCGGAGCCCGCCGTCCACCAGGAGCTACCCCACAGGCCTGACTGGCTGATAGGGATAAGGAAACCTTTTCAGCAGATGGTGCTGGGACAAAGGGACTTCTGCATTAGGCAAAAGACACCTACCTGACCCAGAATTTTACCTCACACTCATTAACTTTAACCGAGGGTCTGGGGACATAGATCAGTTGGTAGAGCACTTGTCTAGCATGTACAAGGCCCTGGGTTCAATCCTCAGTACCACCAAAAAAAAAAAAAAACCCCACAAAACTTTAAGCAAATCATACATCTAAATGAAAAGTCACAGCTATAAAACCTCTAAGAGAACATTGGAGGACACTGTGAAGGTCTTATTATAGGACACAAAAAGCACAAATGATAAAAGGCAATTGAGTCAGGGTGTGGGTCACACCCTTCTGGTCCGCACTCTGTAGGCTGAGGCGGGAGGGTCGCTTGAGCTCAGGAGTCTGAGGACAGCCTGGGCAGCACAGTGAGACCTCATTAAAAAAAAAAAAAAAAAGTCATTACACTTCAACAAATTTTAACTTTGCATGTTTGCAGCAGCCTCAGGAACTTACTGAGACCCTGTCTCAAAGTGTAAAAGGCTGGGGGTGTAGCTTATTCACACTAAAGTTCCTATGGGTGGCCATCTTCGAGCTGGACACCCTGGAGAGCTGGTGGGGCAGTCAGTCCAGCCCAGTCAGCAGACCTGAAGGCAGGAGTCCTCCCTTCCTCCAGGTTCTCATCCCATCTGGCCCTCAAGGATTGAATGATGCCACCGCATTAGGGAAATCAATCTTCTTAGTAAATGCTATCTCTTCCAGAAACACCCAGAAATAATGTGCTGCGAGCTATCTGGGCAGCTCTTAGCCCAGTCAAGTGGACACATTAAAACACACATCACAATGGGCGAAAGACTAGAACAAACATTTCACAATTAGAAGATCCAGACTGTGCCAACCCACACATAAAAAGGTACAACTGGGCTGGGCTGGGGCTCAGTGGCAGAACACTTGCCTCCCATATGTGAGGCACCCAGTTCAACCCCCAGCACCACCTACAAATAAATAAATTAAATAAAGGTATTGTGTCCATCTACAACTGAAAAAAATAGTTAAAAAACAAAAGGGAAATGGGCTCATGCATCTCCTTGGCAGAGTGCTTGTCCAGCGGCTCACTCTGTCCCCAGCAGAGGTGAAGGAGAAATTCAGACACAGCCCTAGATGTGCTCAGTGAAACGGGTCCTGTGGGGGCCACACTGAGACCACACCTTCCAGTCCTGATGCACCAGGGATCTGAAAGATCACTGCAGTCTGGCGCGGTAGTGCCATTAGTGCCGTGACTGGGGACTCGGTCTTCTCCCCCACTCGGAGGCACACACCCTGGGGTAGAGCTACACTCACCTGTTCTTTCGTAATCCTACCCCTTTGCCCTGTTTGGGATAGAATGTTCCATGGAAACGCCCTTTGTGTGTCCCCTTCTCTTGCTCTGCCCTTGGGTGTGGCCTTCCTAGATGTCAGTCAATCTGCTGACAGCAGACATCAGGAAGCTAGACTCAGCCCCCCCAAACCTGACCCCCGCCTCATTTGAATGGCTTCTCCCCAATAAAAGGGGTCAGCACATTCTCCTCTCTCTCTCCACAGACCCCTAAGGTCAGAGGAGCCGTCACAGGACCCAAAGGAAAAGGTCTCTCTGTCTCTGTGTGGTCATTCTGTGCACCCAGTTCACCTGGAGTGACCCTGAGTGTTTCAGTCGCGGAATGTGGCAGAGTCCACTGACACAGAGAGCAAACCCTGCATAGTCCACAGGACTCGGCCTAGAGCAGAGGAAGCCAGAGACTGGAAGGACAGCAGGTGCCAGGGAGTGGGGGAGAGCTTGTGTTTAAGGGCACAGGCTTTGGGTCTTGCGTGAGGAAGGGTTCCAAGGTTGGTTGTAGGACCGGAGGAGAGTACTTAATAGCACTTGGAGCACACTCTATGGCGGTTGAGGTGGAAGATTCTAGATTATGTGCATTTTGCCACAGATTTTTTTAAACATTTTTTAATTGTAGGTGGACACAATATCTTTATTTATTTATTTATTTATTTTTTATGTGGTGCCAAGGATCAAACCCAGGAGGATCAAACATAGTGCCTCACGCATGCTAGGCAAGCGCTGTACCTCTGAGCCACAATCCCCAGCCCCTGATTTTTTTATTTTTTAAATTGTTGATAGTCCTTTATTTAATCAATTAATTTATTTATATGTAGTGCTGAGAATCGAACCCAGGGCCTCACACAGACCAGGTAAATGTGCTACTGATGAGCCCTAGCCCCAGCCCCTTTGCCACAGATTTTAAAAAACTTGCCCACGTCAATAGCTCTCAGGGATGCGGAGCACCGGGAACTCTTGCGCACTGCTGGTGGGAATGAAATGGTAGGCCACTTTGGAAGACAATCTGGCAATTTCATTTTTTTTTTTTTTTAAAGAGAGAGGGAGAGAGAGAGAGAGAGAAAATTTTTTAATATTTATTTTTTAGTTTTCAGCGGACACAACATCTTTGTTTGTATGTGGTGCTGAGGATCGAACCCGGGCCGCACGCATGCCAGGTGAGCGCACTACCGCCTGAGCCACATCCCCAGCCCTAATCTGGCAATTTCTTACAATGATAGACATATCCTACTGTCCAACCCAGGAATTATACACATAGAGATTTTACCCAAGTGATCTGAAGACTTATGTTCACACAAAAACCTCGACCACAATGTCCATTCATGATCAATGAAAACTAAGGAAACAAGACATTGTTCCATAGGCAAGTGAGCCGGCGGCGGCCCTCCATTCCGAGGGTCCCAGTTAGCGAGGAAAGGCATGCCGGCGGCACGGCACCCACGCAGAGCCCCAGGGATTGGGAACCCACGCAGAGCCCCAGGGATTGGGAACGCACCTCACCAAGGGAAGTCAGCCAGCTGGAAACACTACCCAGTGTGCGATTCCGTTGTGTGACATTCTAGAAAGCAAAGCCAGAGACAGGGTAGAGATTCGGGACTGCTTGGGATGGAGTCTCTGGGGCAGGCCCCCAGCGGGGAGCTGGGCAGACCTGATCCCCGGGCCACGGCAGACTGGGCCTGGGCTGCAGGCTCCTCTGTCTAGAAGCAGGGAGAGGCCAGCTCTGTCCTTCTGCTGTGGACCACACTCCAAGCCCTCTTTGCAGAGGTGTTCTGACAGATGGAGGAGGACGGGAGAGAGGCCGAGCTGCCACGTGCAGTCCTCCATGAAAGTGCCAGTGGCTGCTGACCCAGCCCTGCCTGGGCACTGGGCCCCAGGCTGCTCCTTCTTGTTCTTTCTCTTCAGGGTACAGGGGATGGAACCCAGGGAATCTCAACCAATGAGCTACCTCCCCAGCCCCCCCTTTTTTAATGTATTTTATATTTTTTAAAATATTTTTTATTGTTGTTGTTTATTTTTTATGTGGTGATGGAGATTGAACTCAAGGCCTCATTCATGCAAGGCAGGTGCTTTACCACTGAGCTATCTCCCCAGTCTCTTTTTATTTTTTTAAACATTTTTAGTTGTAGATGGACACACACCTTTATTTATTTATGTATTTTTATGCAACCCAGGGCCTCCTATGTGCAAGGCAAATGTTCCACCCCTGAGCTACAACCCCAGCCCTTTTTTTGTCTTGAAAGCCGGCTTGCTAAATTGCCCAGGCTGGCCTTGAACTTGCAATCCTCCTGCCTCAGGCTCCAGAGTTGCTGGCATTATAGGATGTGCCACTGTGCCTGACTACCCAGTCATATTCTTGTTAAAAATAATTAAACCCGGGCTGGGGCTGGGGCTCAGTGGCAGAGCACTTGCCTTGCACACATGAGGCACTGGGTTTGATCCCCGGCACCACATAAAAATAAACAAACAAAATAAAGATCTACAACTAAAAAATTTAAAAATAATAATATGTTAAACCTGAATCAGGCTGATCACTGAAGACATTGAAAGCCAGACCTGATTGTAAGTTTAGAAAGAATATCAAGTATTAAGAAAGTTGAACTGCACCTCAAGGGTGCCATCAGCAAGGTCCAGAGTGGAGGAACTCTCTAGAATAAAGATCTGCCCCCTGGCAGGTGCAGTGGTACCTTCCTGTAATCCCAGCTACTGGGAAGGTGGAGGCAGGAGGATCATGAGTTCAAAGCCAGCCTTGGCAACTTGGGGAGGCCCTAAGCAACTCAGCGAGGCCCTGTCCCTAATTAGGATATATTAAAAGGGCTGGGGATGTGGCTTAGTGGTTAAGTACCCCAGGTTCAATCACTGATACCAAAAAAAAGTGAGGGGACTGGGGAGCATCTCAGCGTAGAGCACTTGCCTGGCATGTGCAAGGCCCTGGCTTCCATCCTCAATACAAGACAAACTCCCCCCCCCCCCCCCCCGCAAAAGAATCATTAGATGTGATATCTGTAAGGTGGAGCGGGCACCATGGTCTTTGAATGCTGCCATGGGGTGTGACAGGCTAGCTGTGATGCTGGGGGCATCAACCTCTTGGCACTAGTCCTGGCAGAACTGCCGAGGTTGCATCTGAAATCTGGACGGAGGGGGTCAGTCTCTGGCTATGCAGAGCCAGGGTGGGAGTCTCTCTGCCCTTTGGGGCACACAGGTCCCTCTCTCTGACTTGAGATACAGCTCTTGCAAAGCAAAACTTAACGCCTTGATGTGGCCATCTCCCCATCACCTAGGAACACATGTTGAGCCACCCTGGTGCCAGGAGAGGGGAGTGACACTGGGCCCAGGTCTCTCTTGGCCTTGGTGGCTGCCATACACCCCAAAATGCCAAGCAGGCTTTGGCCATACCATAAGGGCAAGTTAAGGGTCAACCAGTGCTGGTCTAATCTGAAGCTGGTGTGACCTGGCCTCAAGAGTCAGGAGACCCATGAGGTCCACCTGCACTGGAGCAGGGGACAGGATCTGCCAAGGCCAAGCGGCATTTACAACCTGGAACCAGAGCTTCCTGGAGTGGGATGGAACTAGGTCAGGGAGCTCCCAGCAGGTCCAGCACCCACTGGACTTTCCTACTTGACCCCTCCCGCCTCATCCTAATTCCCACTCCTAGGGCTCCCCGGATGTGCACGTCCTGTGATATGGTTTTACTGTGGTAAAAAATACATGACATAAAAGTCGCCATTCCAACTATTCACACGTCCACTCACCACCTCTAATTACAATCAAGTTCACCACCTCTAATTACAATCAAGTTCACCACCTCTAATTACAATCAAGTTTTTTTTTTTTCCTGGTGCTAGGGATTGAATGCAGGGGGTCGATAAGGACATGGCTACCCTAAACCCCAACCCCAGGTTGGCAGCTCTGCCCTAGAAGCACATTTGGCTGCTCTTACCTGGGCTTCAACTGGGATCAGGCTCCTTCAAGGTCCAATTTGCAGGCCAGTCAGAGCCATGCCTCGGACAACTAGCACATCCAGCACTGACCCCATGATGGCTGCTTGGCCAGCCAGAAGCAACCTCCAAGCCTCAGTTTCAACCCCACCACCTGGGGGCCCAGGACCTGTGAGCCCTCAGGAGGTACCACTCCTTGCTGCTCAGGTACCTCTTGGTGGCAAGCAGTGTCTATGGTTAGGGATCAGACATCCCAAGAAGGGAGTTCCACTCCAGAGCAGAGGCTCCACCTCTGGCTTGAGGGAGGTTGAGTGCAGGGCCCAGCACAGCACATCCCACCCCACCCCCCCCCAGACCGCTGTCCACCTGCACCCCCCCCCCCCACACACACATGTGCACAAGAGCAGACCCTCAGTGTACTGTAGCACTTTATTTTTCCTTACTCAATTAAGTGTTGCTGGGGCCTAATGTTCTCACATAACAGTAGAAAACCAAAAATTTTGTCATCTGGTAAAGAATTGAGTACAAAAAACCTTACATAAATTAAAATGAATAAATTTACAGATGTAAATGCAAACCGTTTCCAACTCAAGGCAAGTAATAACCAATGGTGGTCAGGCGGGAGAACATCGGTAAGAACGGAAACTGGGTCCTAAGGCTCGGACTTTCCCACCCTGTTAGACCGGCAAGAAGTGACAGCTGGCCCAGGAACTCTTGCCAGCCCGAGCAATCCTGGAAGTCTGTCAGCCGACACATGAATACCCTGCACAGATCACTGCTGTGGACTTCTCCTTTATGCACGCTCTCACCTCAGGTACCAGGTGACCGAGCCACATGGACTAAAGGCTTAAATCAAAGATATGCACAGGGCGTTAAACATATACCAAGGGAACAGTTAACTTGAATACAAGGTCAAAATCAGCCACGAGTTCTACGTTCCAGTGCTGACATCAGATACAAGCTTCAAGGACAATTTCTTTTCAAAGGCTTATTCCAGTTTCATGAGGCTAGCATGAGGTGTATACATTTGCCAGAGCAAATTTATACTTCAGATTCGGCTCAGGCAGCAGGTGCCTGGCACCTGCTCAGTCCATCTAGAAGCATTTGCGGTGGACAATGGAGGGGCCCGACTCGTCGTACTCCTGCTTGCTGATCCACATCTGCTGGAAGGTGGACAGCGAGGCCAGGATGGAGCCGCCGATCCACACAGAGTACTTGCGCTCAGGGGGCGCGATGATCTGTGGAGGCAAAGGACAACAGTCAGCACCCTGCTCCCTACATCCTGGGGCCACACCCAAGCAGCTGCCCTTTCCACAAGAGCCCAGCCCAGGTAACCCGCCAGGCCAGGCAAACGCCCACCTTGATCTTCATGGTGCTGGGGGCCAGGGCTGTGATCTCCTTCTGCATCCTGTCAGCGATGCCTGGGTACATGGTGGTGCCGCCCGACAGCACGGTGTTGGCATAGAGGTCTTTGCGGATGTCGACGTCACACTTCATGATGGAGTTGAAGGTGGTCTCGTGGATGCCGGAAGATTCCATACCTAGGGAACAAAGCTCTCCCTTAGCAGCCTGAAGACTTCCGTGTGGCCAGGCCCTGAACTCTGTGCCCCATCCAGACACCTACCCAGGAAAGAGGGCTGGAAGAGTGCCTCTGGACACCGGAACCGCTCGTTGCCGATGGTGATCACCTGCCCATCGGGCAGCTCGTAGCTCTTCTCCAGGGAGGAGGAGGATGCAGCAGTGGCCATCTCTTGCTCGAAGTCCAGGGCAACGTAGCACAGCTTCTCCTTGATGTCGCGCACGATCTCCCGCTCAGCGGTGGTGGTGAAGCTGTAGCCACGCTCTGTCAGGATCTTCATGAGGTAGTCTGTCAGGTCCCGGCCAGCCAGGTCCAGACGCAGGATGGCG
Organism: Marmota flaviventris; assembly: GCF_047511675.1. Taxonomy (NCBI): domain Eukaryota; kingdom Metazoa; phylum Chordata; class Mammalia; order Rodentia; family Sciuridae; genus Marmota; species Marmota flaviventris. The sequence goes on from NC_092514.1 coordinate 77,036,580, forward strand.
TGGGGAAGGGCGTAGCCCTCGTAGATGGGCACTGTGTGGGTGACCCCGTCACCAGAGTCCATGACAATGCCAGTGGTGCGACCAGAGGCGTACAGGGACAGCACAGCCTGGATGGCCACATACATGGCCGGTGTGTTGAAGGTCTCGAACATGATCTGGGGGGACAAGGAGCAGCTCAGTCAGAGGCAGGAACCCCAGGCCACCCCTGCCCACACACTACATGCCGCATGCCACAAATGTGATGTGTGGAAAAAGAACAGAACGCAGGCAGAAACACACAAGAAACCTGGAGGCCTCAGGGAGGAAATGCCAGGAGAGGAACAGAAGCCTGGAACAGCAAAGAGACACTTGACCGTCAGGAAATGAGGCTCAACAGAAAATGACTGTGAACAGGGCGCCGGCCGGGCTCTGCCCTACCTGAGTCATCTTCTCTCTGTTGGCCTTGGGGTTCAGGGGGGCCTCCGTCAGCAGCACCGGGTGCTCCTCGGGGGCCACGCGCAGCTCATTGTAGAAGGTATGGTGCCAGATCTTCTCCATGTCGTCCCAGTTGGTGACGATGCCGTGCTCGATGGGGTACTTCAGGGTCAGGATGCCACGCTTGCTCTGGGCCTCGTCACCCACGTACGAGTCCTTCTGGCCCATGCCCACCATCACGCCCTGCAAGGGAAGGCGTCAGGCTTCCGTCCTGCCGCACACAGGGTGCACACAAGGGAGGATCCGGGGGCCTCGACTCACCTGGTGGCGGGGGCGCCCCACGATGGAGGGGAACACGGCCCGGGGGGCGTCGTCGCCGGCAAAGCCAGCTTTGCACATGCCGGAGCCATTGTCAATGACGAGCGCGGCGATTTCCTCTTCCATGGCGATCTGCTCAGAGATGTGACTCATTCAGGGGGACCCTCGCGCTCAGGAACGGCCCCTCCCCAAAGGAGGACAGTCAGCCTTCCGCCCCAGACCCGCAGGGCGGGAGCCGGGGAGCAGCAACCGTCCACCACCGGCGGCGGCGCGGAGGGTCCGCACTGCGCCGCCCCGCCCCGCCCCGCCCGCGGGCGCCGGCCTGGCCCGCGCCTTTGTTCCCGCGGGCGGAGCCGCCGGGGCTCCCGGGCGGCGAGCAGGCTCTCGGAGGAGCGGGAGCGGGGTCGGGGCGCGGGGACGCGGGGCGCGGGGACGCGGGCCGCTTACCGGCGGAGGACGGACGGCGGAGCAGCGAGAGAACGCGGAGCGCGGGCCGGCGGCAGCGAGTGAGACCCAGCGCGGCCTCCCCCGCCGGTACTTAAGCGAGCGCGGGGCGCGCGCGGCCCCAGAACATGTCCATATATGGCGATCTTTCCGAAAGCCGGGCGCCCATTGGCCCGCCCGCCTGGGACACGTGGGGCCCCGGCCCGGCCCGCGCCGCCGCCGCCAACCGCCCCGCCCGCGCCGCCCCCGCGCGCCCCCGACCCTGCGCGGGCCGGGCCGGCCTCCGGGGGTCGCGGGGAGGGCGGCGCGGAGGACCGGCCGGCCCCGCCCCGGGACTGCCGCACCGCGGGGAGGGCCTGCTGCGCACCGAAACTGCCGGGTCCCGGGCGGGCCGCGCCCCGAGCTGGGGTGAGTCCCTGCGGCTCCGGGCTCGCGGGGGCCCTTGAGCCCCTGACGCCCCCGCGAGCTTCCCCAGCTGGGTCCGCGGAGGGCCTGGGTCGCGAAGGCCGGCGCCCTTGGGGGGTAGTGGGTGGGCGTCCCCAGGCCCGCGGAGCCGGCGCCCGTCCTGGTCGCTGGGAGGGGCCGCCCGTCCCGGCGCAGCACGACCACAGCGGCCCTCCGCTGGAGGAGGGGGCGCCCAGGCCGCAGGTCCCGCGGGCCCGAGACGCGGGCGCCGCCCGGGATTGGGGTCTCGCCACCCCTCTTCCTCGTAGGAGGTGGTGTGGCGGGCGCTTTGTTTCGTTTTGGTCACCTGTGGACATTCCAGGGAAATGAGGCGAGGAAGGAACCCTGGCTTTCTAACTGTCGGCCTTCCTCCGTTCCTAGGCAAGACCTGGGGTCGGAACCGGAGTGGGCTTGGGCACAGAGCGTATCGACCCTAGGAACCCAGGTCGGGGAACCTGTCACCTTTGGCAGCGCCCTGGCCGCACCTGCCGGCGTGTGCCCTTGATTATCCCGGGAGGGGGAGCGGGCCCTGTGGTTTCTGCGGGCTTATTCGTAAGCTTTTGGAATGGTTTCGGGTAGAATTTACCAGCCTGGCGGCAGGGGAGAGCGCTGGAGGAGGAGCCGGCAGTGGCGCGGGGGACTAACTCAAGGTCACGGGGCGCTCGGCCGGACCCGGACAGGTAGGGGGCGGGGTCGGGCTCCCCAGGAAGGTTCCACACTCGCTGTCTCTGGGCCACTTCGGCCTTGCAAGGTCGACTCGTGCCCTCCCCCCCCCCCCCCCGCGTACCCCGGACTCGGGTCCAAGCAGCAGCACGGCTCACCGCTGGCCGGAAGACCCTCGAGGACGGCCACCATGCCTAGCAGGGAGGCTGCTGAGTGTGCGAACCCTCAAGATTTTCCAGGGGCACCCGCAAGACTACCAAGTGTGCCCCACCCACGGGAGGACGCGGGGTGGACTTCCAGAAAACCCACCCTGACTCGGGTTGCCGGGCAGAGCCGCGCGCCCGCTGACCCGCGCTGAGGCCTTTCACTGACGGGGACCTAAAGTGCAGTGTCACACCAGAGCCATGGGGAGGTGGGAGGTAGCCCCAAGTTCGGCCGGGGAGCACCTGCGTGGCCTCGGACACCTTTGCGCATGTGCTGGCGCGGCTCCAGGCGACCTCTGCCCCGCCACGCCCGCCCTCTGCCCACCTGCGGGCGGCGAGGGGTCGGGCACTGGCCTTTCCCTGCGGGGCCGCCTGCCTGCCCCTCCCTTCCTCTCTCCCGGGCGCGCCCCGCTGCGGAGCCCAGGTGTGGCCCAGGTGTGCGGGCGGGCGGGGGATGGGGGGGTGGAAACGCGCCGCGCGGCCATATTTGGCAAAGTCGGCCCGTGCCCCGCCCGTCGCCGGGAGGTCCGCGGCCACCCTGAGTCACCGGGCGGACGTAACGGACGGGGCACCCGACTGCTCCTCGCCTTATTTAGTCAAGCAGGCCGCCCATTGGCCCGCGGGACAAAGGGCGTCGGCGGGGAAGCCCGAGAGTGGGCGGACAGCCCCCAGCCCACCCAGCCCTGCGCGTGCCCGCGACCCTCAGCGGGAGGGTCTGCAAGCTGAGTGCCCGCACCGAGCCGGGGAGGGAGGTGCCGTGTGTGCACTGATTTTTTTTTGTTTTGTATCTGGGCAGAGACCTCGCCCAAGTTCACGCCGGCCCGTTCTGGACTGTGCTCTGGAAGAGGTGGTGCAGGAATCCCCTACCCCTACTGGAGCTGGACCCTCTCTGGGGAGGGGACCTTGTAGATGTGGCAGCCCCGGCTTCAGTGAGCTGGGAGGCCCCGGGCAGCAATTCCACTTCTGCCAGAAGTGGGTGTGTCTTCCCATTGTGGGGAGGAAGATGGGCTCAGAGAAATGTTGTGATTTATTTTTGTAGTTCAGTGCTGATTTTAGTGGCTTTCTATTGTGACCTTGCAGTAACTCATTTCATATTTCACCCATGTGGTGGATGAGAAAGCAGTGGCCCGGGAGGTGGCCTCTCCTTAACCCAGGGAGTGTGGCAAAGGTGGGACAGCCCAGGCAGGGCCTGCTGCGTCTGGGTCCTTCCTTTGTGTTCCTCTGCACCGGCTCAGCTCCTCATCTCCCCGCCTCAGCCTTCAGGGATTCTCCCTGGACTCCAGGCCACCTCCGCCCTACCCCCGTGCCCCAGCACTCACCCTGTGCTGGCACCTCTAACCACCTCCCAGTTGGCTGGTTTCTTGTTGGGCAGACAGCAGGGAACTTGGTAATGAGATGCCACCCCCAGCCTTTGCCTCTTGGTGAGTGCCTTTCCTTCTTCCACCCAGTGCAACAGCTCAATAGGGAAGACACTGGAGGAGCTGGGAGACCAAGTGAAGTCTGGCGTTTAAAAGTAAGTCCATTGTTAACTCCCAGCTGTGGCAGTCACGCCATGTTTCTGTAAGATGCCAACATCAGGGGACACTTACTCTGCCTTTGCAACTCTCCTGTAAATCTTAAGTTATTCCTCAATAAAATAAGTTTTTAAACCCCAGGAAGTTGGCCTTTACCTGCTCTTGACTGACTCCCAGTTCTCGCAGGCCTTTGCAGCAGACCAAAAGCAACACAGTGCTCCTGTTCCTAGAGCCTTCCCAGGGCCCCCTCACAGTGCTACTAGGGACCAGGGCAGTTCCTGGAGTGGGCTCTGCCTGTTGGAACAGTGATCCCAAGGGCTGCCCTGGTGCACAAGGCCATGGTCACTCACTTCTGCCCCTTGGGTCCAGCAGGGGCTCCATTCTCCTGCCAGGACTGCCCAGACTGAAGCCCAGAGGGTCCTGCCGCTGGACGTCTCTGATTCTGGAGGCTGAGAGTTGAGTGGATGCTGTGTGTCTGTCTGTCCAGGGCCAGGAGGCATGGGCTGGGCCTCTGTTCCAGCCACCTGTGGAGGCTCTGAGACTGTGCTTAACAGGCTCTTGGCTCAAAGAACTGAGCCAGACAGGGCACGTCACCTCGTAGGAGGTCAGAGGTTATGGAGGGCTCTGTGGGCACCGCACATGAAGTCTGAGGGCTTCGCCATCTGAGTCCAGGCCTTGGAGGACAGAATGCCCATTGGAGTTTATCCAGGGGTCCCATCTGCACACTGATGCCACAGGATCCAAGAAGGCCCTAGAAGAACCCTGGGCTGGGAGTCAGGACACCTCAGCTCTGAGAGGGCATGTGGCCCATCGGGGGCTTGAGGCAGGGGGTCTTCCTGCATGGTAAGAGGTCTGCACAGAGGCCATCAGGTGACCCTGAGAACCTTCCCCAAGCCTCAGCCTTGCTGTCCCCAGGCTCTCTGTTCTCAGTGATGAGTTGGCACTTAGCACCTCCATGTCAGACCTGAGCCTGGAACAGGGAGCCAGCTCCTCGGGCTGCTTTCAGGGTCACACCTCCAGGGTCAGCTGCTGCCCCCAAAGAGGATGGTTCACTCCTGGGGCCTTGTTTCTCTGTCGGCCTCACAGAATGCCTCAGTTGCCCTAAAATCTTTCACTCCTCACTTGGTTGCTGCGTGCACTTGGTAAGTATGTACACCCAGAATGGTTGGGAGGAAGTCACCTTGTCCCCTTCCCAGCCCTCACCTCCAGAGGCAAGCACTATCCATACGTGATATCTCCACCTCTGCTGGGACCAAACTGCGGGCCACAACAGGAGGCCCAGCCTCCAACGGCTGAACCCCACATTCTCCACTTTCAGCACATGATTCACAGCAGAAGCCAGCACGCGCGTGCGCACACACACACACACACACTCACACCCTCTTGCCCCACTTCTCATGCCCTTCCCATTGGCTCCCTCCTCCCTACAGGCCCTGTACCATCCCGTGGTGCTTCTGTGTCCCCACTTCTTCCCGCAGTACTTCTTGGGGGCACAGCAGCCCTGTCCTTGGTGAAACTGGGGTCTGTACCCAAAACAGTGCCAATATGTGGGTGAGAAGCCCAAGTGGAGGCTGATGAAGAGGAAGTCAGGCAGAGGGGCTGGGGAGACAAGGGAGTGGGGGGGGCAGGTTCAGCAGAACCCTTCCTGACCCCTGGCTGCACAGGGAGGGTGTGGTTCTTGGGCTGGAAGAGGAGTCCCAGGCTTGACTCTTCCCGGGGACCCTCTTCCTGGCCGCAGTGGTGGTTCTGTTCAGCCAGTCACACAGGCAGGCTGGGGAACAGTGCCTTGCCCTGGATTGCAGGGGACATGGGTGGAGGGATGCAGGAGGCTCACAGTTGACCTTTTTGACATCCTACTCTGGCATGGGCTACATGGAGCTCTCCCAAGGAGACAGCAAAGCTAGACTAGGCACCCCACACCTGCTAGGATGCCTAGCACCAGGCTGAGCAAGACAAGGAAGAGTGCTGCTCTGGATGCCCTGTAGCCACTGGCCACCAGCCCAAGGGTTGCCGCTGATGGGCACAGTGTTGGGAGGTGGGGGCCAGGCTGAGGTCACTCGGAGTGCACCGGCCTGGGCTGCCCCTTCCCCTGTCCCAGCACAGATCTAACCGGCTTGGAAACCTCAAGGGATGTGGCCAGGCGGGCCCTGCGGGCAGGGGTGGATAGTATTGCTCTCAGCCCCAGAGGGTATGGCCTGCATGATGCAGATAGAGGCCTGGGTGAGGCCTCCGTGTGCCTGCAGCCGAGGAGGCTGCACTCGGTAACATACCGGGACTATGCGGGGTTTGCGGGGCAACACGGGCGGCATGTCCTCGTGGGCTGCCCCACTAGCGGGATCTTGGTCCTCCATGCTGAAGCTCTCAGCTGCTCCCTTTGAGGTCACCTGGGGAAACAGCTGTCCCCTGAGGACTTGGTGGATACCACCAGCAAAATCCATGGGCGGCGGGTTGTGCGGTGCACCTGCCAGAAAAGGCGCAAACTGGGGCCCTGAGGCCTGGCGCCCCCTGGGGGCCACGGCTGCTGCAGCCCGCTGCCCCGGCCCTCGTCCCCTCTCCCGCACCCTTGGCTGTCGGCCAGAGGAGGTGCGGGCGAGCACGGCCGGGGCTCGGGACATCTGCTCGAGCTTCACCTCTGCTTCCTGGGATCAGGCACCTGGGGCCTGTCGGCGGCCAGTGGGCACAGGGCTCGCGGGCACTCTGCCCACAGCTCTCCCGTCGGGCACAGACTGGGAGTTGAGATGCTTCCCAGAGCACGAGATTGCAGCCAGGGGCCAGCAGATGGCGCCGCCGCCATGGGCCCTGAGGAGGACCCAGCTGGGGCTGGCGGGTGTCATTCCCAGGTGGGCCGCCAGGCGGGTCCCGCCATCGCCGCGGGGCAGCCAGGCCAGGAGCAGGGACCCCGCGGCCACTGGCATGGCTCGGGCTGGGCTGCGCTCCTGGCTGGCCGCTGAGTCGCCACCCGCCGCCCGGGTGACGGAGGCAAGGTTGCAGGGGGAGCGGCAGGCAGCGGCCGTGACCTCAGCCAGTGCTGACGCGCCAGAAGGAGGGGCCGGGGTCAGCCCGCGTCCACTTGGACTCAGTGCCCGGCAGGGCCAGCCCACCCGAGGTCTCGAGCGCCCATAGAGGAGCTGCAGGGCGTGGTGGCCAGCCCCGGGCCTGGTGTGTGTGTGGCTGGCACAGGGGAGCTCGGCCTTAGGGGGCACCACGGGGTCATTTAGGCCGCTCTGCCCTCCAGCAGAGGGCCCCTGATGACCACCATTTCCGGTGGCACAGCAGGGAAAGGTGGACTGGAGGGGCGGGGCTCAGGGCGCTCAGCTCCCACCCCGACCCAGCGGTTGGGTTTTCTTCTCCCCCTTTGTCTTTTTTTGGGGAAGGCTTTCCCCTTGACCTCTAGCCTTCTGGTGGAATTTTTCATTTCATTTATTATAGTTTTAACCTTATTGTTTGGAAATAATTCAAGACTTATCTGGCTTTAAACATTTTGCAACACTTAATCATTCTCTTTGTCTCTGTTTCTGAGCCATAAGGGAGTAGGCTGCAGGCAGGACGCCCTTAGCAGTTCAGTTCTCCCTAACAAGGCATTGTGCCATCTAAATAACGGCACAGGCATCAAAGTCAGGCAGGTCGACGTCAGTCCAGCAGGGCTCCCTCTGCAGCCTGTGCTTCAGTGACAGCCTTATCCCTGCAATGTAGCCTTTTCTCCAGAATCATGTGTTCTCTGGACTGTTTATGGCATTAACTGTAGGTGATGAGACTTTCTTGGAAAGCAGACCAGCGCACACATGTGGGGCTGAGAAATGAGGCACATACCATGGGCACCAGGACAGATCATGACAGTGACCAGGCTCAGGACCTTTGTCACCCTTTTCCAGTGAATGGTTCATGTCTGTCTTGTCCCAGAAGTCAGAGACGGGGCTGATTCCCTCATGAATCCTCAGCCGGTTTCTGGCACACAGCAGGTGCTTGCTAAGTGCCAGTCGGTCTGAGATGGGAATCTGGCTCTTGTGGGTGAGCTGAGCCTCTGCAGATGGAGGAGGCACTCTGTGTCTGGCCATATCTGTGTCTGTGTGAGCATGCCTATGTGTGCGCTCATGTGTGCAGATGCACAGGGGGCTGCACTGCCCGAGCACAGCTTCGAGCTCGTGGCTGTGCACAGTGGGTGTAGACACACCTGTGCTGTGCACTTCTGTGTCTGTGACACCCGATGGGGAGGAACAACCATGTTCCTCTGGCTGGGGATCTGGTCCTCACTCATGCCTCATGCAGCCAGGGGCTTATGCTTACTACCCCTGTGAATGCCCCCTCCCGCCCCGTAACGTATGCAGGTCCTAGGGTTGCATTGAAGGATCACCCGGTGACATGGGTGGCTGGGCTTGCTGAGACACCCGCAGTCCTTCCCTTGTGCTCCCTCTGGAGACTTTTAGCCTTGCTGGGGCCTCAGGTTTTCTAGCAGAACCCAGAGGCCTCTGGTCTCCCCTACCCATTTCTTGACCTCTGCAGGTGCTCTTCCTTGTGGTTTTACGGGAGACTGCAAAGCTTTTGCTTGAAGGGGGGGTTGGCAGTAACAGATCCTCGAGTAGCTTCTGTGAGCAATGCTGGGATGGAGACCAGGGCCCTGGGCTCGACCACTGAACTACGCCCTGCAAAGCAGCTCTTTCCTTGAGCCGCCCTGCCAGGGGGTGTGGGGTGGAGGGGAGGATGTGCACACTGCACGGTGGGTGTGCAGCTTGGGAGTCTTGGGAGCCCCCTCCCCATACTCTTCATTCCAACACAGACCCCCTGCCAAGCAAACCTGTCACTCTAAACCAGGCCTTCAGGCCTCAGTAAACCTACCCAGGCCAGAGTCAGAGAAGCCCGGCCCGTGCTGGCCCTGAAAGTAGAACTGCAGGCGCAGAGAGCTCAGCCATGAAAGAAACATGAGGCCACAGCAGGCGGCTGCTTCAGAAGCAGCCCTGGAGCCAGCCCTGGGCGCCTGCCAAGCCAGACCCCGGCGGCAGGGAAGAGGGGATAGGACCCAGGGGTGAAGAAGTCAGAGCCTGGGGACAGAAGGCCAAGGGGACGCCAGAGGTCCAGCAGGGGCTGACCACAGGACAGGGCAGAGAGGCCGACCAGAGCAGCGGAGGCGGGGCCTGGGAAGGGGGTGGGGAGCTGGGCCTCCCTGGTCTCTGCAGGGAGGGCACTGGGGCTGCGAAAGGCCACCCTCAGCCAAAAGGCTCCTGGCCGCACTTCCCAGCTTCCAGGGCTCCAGGCCAGCGGAGGAGGGCACCGCCCCTTCCCAGCACACACAGGCCCGTGCCAGCTCACACCAACAGCATCAGCGTTGCCCGGGCACCCCGCCTGGTGCACGTGCTGGTCGCCATGGCTTCAGGCAGCCTGCTGGCAGGTGCCCAGGCTGGGCTCTGGTTGTGTAGGCTGGCAGTCCAAACGAGGTGGTGAGTGTCTGTCCTCCGCTGGTCCCAGGGAGGGGAGGAGAAGGGAGACCCTAGAGTGACAGGGCAGCTCACCTCCCAGCATCCTGGGTGGGCGGCAGAGCTCTCTGCTCCTAGCCCAGCTGGACCCTCGCTGAGGGGCAGGGCTGAGGCTCAGGCCTGGTCTTGTCTGCCAGGGGATGCGACAGCTGAAGCGGTCCCTACCTTCTGGCCCAGTGCAGTCAGGAGGGTCCACTGACCACATCCACCCACCACCAGCTGCTCACTGGAGTAGGGGGTTGGGGTGCCACCCACCCAAATGACCTCCTAGCACCCATCAGGGAGACGTGCCCCTCCCTCAAGACAGACATTTAAGATGGGACATCAGGTGGCCTGACCTTCTGTGTCCAGGCTCAGTGCACCAGCCACATGTGGCCACACACTTGGGCCACTGTCTTCCTTCTGGGCTTAGAGGTAGGTGGTGCAGGTGAACGGGGTTCCCAAATGCCAGTAAATTTGGACATCTCCAGAGCCCAGCCAGGACAGGCCTCAGGGCAGACACATTTGTGCGCTCCTGGTGGGGGTGCTATGAAGGGAAGCCGGAGGACCCAGGCCAGGCCTGCTGTGGGCTCCTGAGTGCAGGGTACATCTGGGCTGTGACTGGCACCCTGTACAGAGGTGCCCTTGAGGGCTGGGGTTGTGGCTCAGCAGTAGATCACTCGCTTTGCACGTGCGAGGCCCTGGGTTCAATGCTCAGCACCACATAAGAAATAAAATAAAATAAAGGTATTGTGCCCATCTACAACTAAATATATATATATATATATATATATATATATATATATATATATATATATATATATATATATATATATTTTTTAAAGAGGTTCCCTTGAGCAGTGCACAATCTGATCACCCTGAGCAGCACTGAGGGGGTTCTAAGGCTGGGGTCCACAGCAGCATCTCCAGGGGCTGAACCGGATTAGCAGGTGACAGCTAGGCCCAGCCCCCACCTCAGGGCATCTGGACACACAGAGACATGCATGTCCAACGCTGCATCTTTCTGCAGAGGCTCAGCCCACTGCACAAAAAACAGACCCCCATGTTGAACAGCCTCAAGCACACTACTGCGTGTGAGCACTACTGTGTGCCCGAAACCTTGCTGGGACCCAGAAGGAAGCTCTCCCCTATCCGGGAGCTGACCAGAGCCTTGGAGCTGTGTGAAGGCTGGTGTGGAGGACCTGGCAAACTGCCTCCCTAAGGAAGTGCCCCTCCCCTGGGACCCAGCGGTCCCCTTGGCTAGCACACCTGGATCTGTGCCAATAGCCCCACTCCTTCTGAAGCTGTGGGCCACATAGGAGGAGCTACTGCCGCTTCTGGCCCTGCCATCCAGAGGCTGCCCAGAGCCAAGCTGCTTAGTGCCTGGCCACCGGGCTTCCTCCCCCGGTGCTCGAGGGCCTGCCAGCACCTGTCAGTGCCAATGAGGCCTTCCTGTCCATCAGAAGGACGTGGCATCCCAGTTCCCTTTGCACCTGGCTGAGGCCAGGGACTGCAGAGGAGCAGCCAGTGTCCACACCTGGAGGACACAGTGGACATGGCTTCCCCACGCCACACACACACGGACCAAGCTGTACCCTTGGGACCTGAGGGGAGGCTGGGGTGTGGGCATCGTTGGGGGATGCCTGGCCACACAGCCAGGGCCTCAAGATACCTGTGGCCCACGGGGTGGCCAAGTTGGCCTGCAGGGAGGGTGCAGTCAGCCAGGATTTGCACTTGACAGTCCCTCCGTGAATCGCCCCTGACGCCCTAACAGTGGACTGCTGTGCCTGGCTGCCCTGTGTGGAGCCACAATGGCCACTCAAGGGATGGAGGGCCAGGAGGACAGTGAAGGGACTGGGCACCGTGGCTGGAAGTCCTCACCACCCTGTTCCTGGTCCCCAGGGAGACCTGAGGGTCACACGCTGTCATAAGGAAGAGGACACCAGGTCTGGACCCGGCCCAGGGTGGGCAGCTCTGGTTTCCTTCCTTGGCACCTGGCCCTTGAGGCAGGTGCAGGAGACAGGCATGGCTGAGCAGGGCCAGCCCGTGGGTCCCCCGCTGGCCAGACACCAAGGGAACAGTCTCTAAAGACCCGTCAGGCCAGTCACCCTGGTGATTCAAGTGGCAGTTATAGGGTCCCCAAGGCCACCCTGCAGGTCTGTTGGAGGCCACATGAGGAGGGAGGGGAGCAGCCTCATGGCTCCAAGACTTGCCTAGGGCACTTGGAAGCCACACAGGCCGGGGCCGCTGACCACAGGACAAGGGAGCTCCTGCTCAAACATTCCTCCCTAAGGGTGACTGGCCTCCCCTGGTGCGGGCTGCTCTTCCCGAGCCAGGCCTTCCACGGGGGCCAGTGCGCCTGTGCTGGCCCTGCCACTGGCACTAACACCCCTCCTGCCACTTCCAGGCCACCCAAAGGGAGAGCCGGGCCCCAGGACTGCAGGCTGGGGTGCAAGCAGGGCAGCCCAGGACGCGCTGCAGGCTACTGGGTGGGGAGCCTGCCTGGGGGGGCTCTGGGCTCCTGGCAGCAAGAGTCAGAGGAGCAGTAACTGGATCCTGCCGCGGATCTGGTGGCCCTGCAGCGGGGGCTGTGATCGGGTTGCGCCTGTGCCGTGGGCTTCCACTGGTGCCTTTTCTGCTTTGGGAAGGAGCTGCGCGGCTGGGAGCGCTCGCTGTGAGTCCAAGGGGCCTTTTGGTGGCAGCAGGAAGGTGAGAGGCCAAGAGGTACGGGCATAGGGCCCTGGACTTGGGCCCTAGCAGCCGTGGGAGAAGATAAGGTTGGGGAGCCTGTGTCCAGTCCTGCCGGGCACCCTGCTCCAGCCCCCGTGTCAGCCAGGAAAGGCCGCAGTCCAAGCTGGGGTAATGAACCGCCACTAAGCCGGCACGTTCCTGATCCGTCCTCCCCACCCGCCCTCTGCTGCCCACTGGCCACGTAAGAGCTGCCTGGGTGGCCGAGCCACTGGTCAGACAGTGCTGCAGCAGGTAGTGGGGTCCATGACGACAGCAGGCCCTGGGGGCCGAAGGCCAGTGGAGCAGAGCTGGGCCTCTGGGAGGCCCCAGGACCCGTGAGCACTCAGAGAGAGCTTCCCCAGCCTGCGAGGCCTGGCCAGCCTGGAAGATGCCCACCAACGGCCTGCACCAGGTGCTCAAGATCCAGTTTGGCCTGGTCAATGATACTGACCGCTACCTGACAGCGGAGAGCTTTGGCTTCAAGGTCAATGCCTCGGCACCCAGCCTCAAGAGGAAGCAGATGTGGGTGCTGGAGCCCGACCCAGGGCAGGGCACGGCCGTGCTGTTCCGCAGCAGCCACCTGGGCCGCTACCTGTCAGCAGAAGAGGACGGGCGCGTGGGCTGTGGAGCAGAGCGGCCGGGCCCTGACTGCCGCTTCCTGGTGTTGCCCCAGCCGGATGGGCGCTGGGTGCTCCAGTCAGAGCCACATGGCCGCTTCTTCGGAGGCACTGAGGACCAGCTGTCCTGCTTTGCCACAACCATCTCCACGGCTGAGCTGTGGACTGTGCACCTGGCCATCCACCCACAGGCCCACCTGCTGAGCGTGAGCCGTAGGCGCTATGTGCACCTGTGCCCGCAGGAGGACGAGATGGCAGCGGACGGAGACATGCCCTGGGGGGTGGAGGCGCTGCTCACCCTCATCTTCCAGAGCCGGCGGTACTGCCTCAAGTCCAGCGACAGCCGCTACCTGCGCAGCGACGGCCGCCTGGTCAGGGAGCCCGAGGCCCATGCCTGCTACACACTGGAGTTCAAGGCGGGCAAGCTGGCCTTCAAGGACTGTGATGGCCGCTACCTGGCACCCACGGGGCCTGCTGGCACGCTGAAGGCTGGACGCAACACGCGGCCCAGCAAGGATGAGCTCTTTGACCTGGAGGAGAGTCACCCGCAGGTGGTGCTGGTGGCCGCCAACCACCGCTACGTCTCTGTGCGGCAAGGTAGGCACAGCGGCTGGCCGCCCAGTGCGTGTCTGCTGGGCTCCTGTGTGTCTGATGGACACTGGCATACGGCGGGGCAGTGGGCCTAGGGCTAACAAGCGGCCCTTTATCCCCGCCAGCCGGAGACTGTCTTAGCTGTCGGGCAGCTGCTGACTCCAAGATTAGAGAGGTGTGGGCAGGGGATGGGCCGTGCCCCTCTGGGTGGGGGTGGGCTGTGCCCAGCCTGGGGCTGTGAGGATGGGTGGACAGGAGGCCACGGAGGCCCTGCCACTCCCCTTCTGCCCATCATCCCACTGTCTGAACTTTGAAGGAAACTGGGGAGGGGCCAGGGCAGGGCAAGAAGACGGCACAGTGAAGAGGGGTCGGCACCTCCGCAGGCCTGGCCGGGGGAGCCTCGGCAGCCCCAGGAATGGGGTTCTTGTCACCTTCAGTGCTAGTGGGTACTGGGGCACACTGCCGTGCCCCAGGCCTGGCTCCTTGGTGGGACAGCCCATCTCTGCTCCAGTGGCTCTCCCCATTTCCCAGCCACTGGTCACCTATCTCATGTGACACCCCCTAGCAGCCTGTGGGGCGAACACAGCAGTCCCCACTTCCTGTGAGGAAGCTAAGGGTCTCAGAATGGTACCATGCTGCTGAGAGCAAGGCCCTGGCCCGGGCCAGCCATCGCCGTTGCTCCAACGTGGGCTCCTGCTCCACGCACCCCCGAGTGGCCGGGCATGCCCAGATCCGCGGCTCTGAGGTCAGGACAAGAGGTGAGATGGGGAGAGCTGCTTCTACCCACTCAGGTCCTTCCAGGCCAGCACTCCCCAGGCAAGGGCAGCTACCATGTGCCCATCGAGTCCCTACCCTGTGGATGTCAGCCTCCCTGGGCACCTGCCTTACCTTAGGGCTTTGGGCACTGGCTGCCTGGCCCAGATGGCAGAAGTAAGCCATGCCCAGGGGGCCTGGGGCTGCACTCAGAGCCCTCAGGCCAGTGAGAACATCAACGGTCATTAGAGGCGCCTGGTCCTGGCATGTGGCCGGGTGGACACACAGTGATGGTCCTTCCTTCCTGCCTGCCCTTCACCAAGGCCCAGATGCTTGCAGGCCTTAATCAGCAATGTGAGTTACCTGGGAGCCGGGTGGAGGGGGCGTCCTGTGGAGCCAGCGGAGGTGCTGGGCACCAAGTGCTTGTGAGTGACACTTGTGAAAGAGGCTCATGGGGGTGACGACACTGGTGCTGATATTGATAGCACGGTATGGGGGCGGCAGTGATGTCAGTGACAGTGTGGTGGCGGAGGAGATATGGAAGCTTGGTGAATGTGGAGGTGATGGTAGAGAGACAGTAGAGGTGCAGGTGGTGATGGTGATGATCATATGGAGGGATGGTGGAGGTGGAGTTGTTGCTGGTGGAGGTGCAGATGAAATTGTGATGCTGGAGGGACGGTGGAGGTGATGGAGGGGTGGTGGAGGTGGAGGTGATGGAGGGGTGGTGGAGGTGATGGAGGGACGGTGGAGGTGATGGAGGGGTGGTGGAGGTGATGGAGGGACGGTGGAGGTGATGGAGGGGTGGTGGAGGTGATGGAGGGGTGGTGGAGGTGATGGAGGGGTGGTGGAGGTGATGGAGGGGTGGTGGAGGTGATGGAGGGACGGTGGAGGTGATGGAGGGGTGGTGGTGGTGGTGGAGGTGATGGTGATGGTGGCCACGTGGGTCGTGTTAGTCTCTTCACCACCTGGATCTGACTGCCGTTTGAGGGGATCCCCTACCAAGGACCACCACCTGCTTCCCTCGCACCTTGGGAATGGGAGGTAGGTACCTTGCAGTAAGGCTGAGGCTACCTGGCCTGGCCCGCAGAGGCGTCAGATGGACTTGGGCAGCCGGTGGTGGGAGGAAGCAGGCTGCGGGGAAGGAGAGGCCTGGGGAGCAGGTGCCTCGACTTCCAGGCAGGGCAGCAGTGAGCTCTGCCCCATCTCCTGTCGGTTATGTCCTGGAGTGGCGGCAGGGCAGGGCCATGGCCAGGCAGAACCCTGGGCTGTCTCCTCGCCCTGGAGGGGTGTGAGAGCACCCAGTGTGCTCCTCTCTCTTCTGATGATCTCCCTTCCCTCCTCCATCAGCCTGCCAGCCAGTCTGTCTGCCCTCTCTGGTATGGCAGTGCTGGTGGGTAGCACGGCAGGAAGACCAGACTGTCTGGTGTCAGAAAGACATGATTGTCACGTATAAGTGGAGTCCAGAGGCCTCAGGGAAGGTGCGATTCCTGGAAGGGTACCATGGTCAGTTCTGTGGTACCACCGAGGGCCTTTGTTCTTACCTCCTTGTCGAACCACTCTCCTGACTCAATGCTGACTTTATGTTCACAAAATAGCTGCTGCAACTCCAGGCCTCACATCCAGACAAGACAAAATCCAGAGAAAAAAGCATCACTGGCCCTTCTTGTTTTCTTAGGAGTAAAATATCTCCCCTAAATCCTAGCAGATACCCCATTTACATTCATTGGTCAGGACTGAACACTGCTTGGCTCAACCAATCCCCCAGAGTAGGGTAAGACCAACATCACCATACCAACTTGAACTCTGTGTCCCTCCCACTGTGAGGTCAGCTTCCGAGAAGCAGGTGACTGTGTGTCCAGAAAGATGTCGGACAGCATCCTGCCTAAGTGTGGGGTGTGGAGTGACGTGGGAGGACACACCGGTATTCCTGGCTTGGGAGACAGCCGCAGTGGGCCACTCGACCTGCCTAGCCAGTCCTTTGACCTGGCTTCTTTCTCAGTCCCCACAGGGAGGCCAGTTGTCGCCGTCTCCCACAGTGGCTTATACCCCTCACTAGATATCCTCGTCCTCTGCTCACCAGGCCCAGGCATATGAGGACAAGGGCCATGTTTGGCTCACAGCCAGTCACAGAGGTGCTGCCCATTCAGTTCAGTATTTGTGGCTGGGATGAGGGAGCTGGTGGTGGTGGGGACAGTGGCAAAGATGCTAGGCCCCTTCCAATTGCTTCTCTGCACCAGAGCTGTGACCTGAGTATGAGTCGCACCTGGCCTAGGGGTGGCCTTTGGACACCAGTGAAGGAGCAGACCCAGGCTCTCCCCTAGGGGTTGCTGCTTGATGCCCTTCCTCCCAGGGGCCGGACTGGGTAGGGCTCTGTCCATTACTCCTCCCCTTCCCCAGCTGCCCACACTGGAACCCCTGGGCCTCATGGGGTCTGCAGCCTGTCATACCACTGAGTGCCCAGTCGCCATGGGAACTGGGATGCAGTATTCGGGAGGGAGCTGGAGGTGCCATGGGTGGGCAGATCCCAGGGAGGCTCCAGGCCTGGGGCTGTTGCCAGCCCAGAGAGAGTGCCCCCTTCGGCCCTCTTCTGGGAACCCCAGCAGAGCCCTGGGCAGCCTTGACCTCTAGGGCTCCTGGGAGACCAAGCATATGTGCGTATGGGGGTCTTCCTGGTCCCTAGGCATTGGAAGTGACCTGGGTCCATACATGGGGTAGGGCAAAAACCCTGCTGTGCCCACCTGGCAGCTTAGAAATGAGCTATAAATAGAAGCTGGTGTAAGTCCTGGGTCAAGAGAGCGGGAGCAAGCAGATTACCCGCTGATTAGCGGCGTGGGAGATTTGCCGGCACGGAAGGAGCCCTCTTCCTGGGGAAGAGCTAGGGGCCCTGTGTGGGAGCAGCCCGGGCCTCATGGTCCTGGCAGGCGCTTTCCAGATCTTCCCAAATCCAGAGGTTCTAGATGAGACTCTCTGGCTTTGGGGGTGCCCCAGCATGCCTCTTCAACCCCTGCCCCCCAGGAGAGTTGTGAGGGACTTCCCCATCTCCTCCCTCTAGGGGTCAACGTCTCAGCCAATCAGGATGAAGAGCTAGACCACGAGACCTTCTTGATGCAAATTGATCAGGACACAAAGAAGTGTACCTTCTATTCCAGCACTGGAGGTTACTGGACCTTGGTCACCCATGGGGGCATTCAGGCCACAGCCACACAAGTGTGAGTGTCCCCTATCCCCATCACACCGTCACCTCCACTAAGATCACCACCATCGCTGCCACCACAGTCACCTCCCCCACACTGCACCAACCATCATTGCTACCTCAACCCTGAGGACCACTGTTGGAGCCCAGTCAGGGAAGAACGCCTCCTGGATGGGGCAGCTCTTAATGGTGGTGTCGGTGGAGGGCCCTGGAACCTGAGGAAGAAGGGGAGGCCCGCACCCCCATTTCTTGCCACTGAGGGGACCTTGCCCTGTTCCCTTCAGTTCTGCCAGCACCATGTTTGAGGTGGAGTGGCGTGGCCGGCGGGTGGCACTCAAAGCCAGCAATGGGCGCTATGTGTGCATGAAGAAGAACGGGCAGTTGGCAGCCATCAGTGACTTTGTGGGTGAGCATTCCTGCCTCCTAGGTGCTGGGGGCAGGCTCTCCACCCAGGCCGGTGCCTGCACACAGGCCCTCTCCCCTCTCTCAGGGGAGCTGCTGCTGCCAGGGCAAGTCATCCTAATCTGGGTAATCCACCAGGGGACAGTTAGCTCCCAGAGGGTCTGGTTTTCTCCATCGCACCTTTGGGAACCCTGGGAACCTCCTCGACTCCTTGCACAATTGGAGACTCCTAGATTCCACGGCATTAGGCACCTTGCCAAGGCTGCGCACCAGGCAATGGCAGATCTGGGCAGGACTGTGCCTGGACAGGGAAGGGGCTGGGAGGGCGGCTCCACAGCGCCCTCTCCTGCAGGCGAGGACGAGGAGTTCATCCTCAAGCTCATCAACCGGCCCATCCTGGTGCTGCGCGGCCTGGACGGCTTCGTCTGCCACCGCCGAGGCTCCAACCAGTTGGACACCAACCGCTCTGTCTACGACGTCTTCCACCTGAGCTTCAGCGACGGCGCCTATCAGATCCGAGGTGCGCAGGAGTGAGTGGGGCACACACCGGGGTCGCGGGCGCACAGGCACGGGGGGGCGCGTGGGGGGGGTGGACCACGCCGACGCCCCGTCCCCGCCCCAGGCCGCGGCGGCGGGTTCTGGTACACCGGCAGCCACGGCAGCGTGTGCAGCGACGGCGAGAGCGCCGAGGACTTTCTCTTCGAGTTTCGCGAGCGCGGCCGCCTGGCCATTCGTGCGCGCAGCGGCAAGTACCTGCGCGGCGGCGCCTCGGGGCTGCTCCGCGCAGACGCCGATGCGCCCTCCGCGGTCGCGCTCTGGGAGTACTGAGGACCAGCGGGCGCGCGTTCTAAGCCGCCTGACAACTGCTGTGAGCTCCGGGTGCCCCCCGGGGGGTCAGAAGGGTTGCGGGGCAGGGTCGCTGAGCACTGGCACTTTTGTCCCTGGCCCGCTGCAGTCCCTCCCTGCATCCTCTGTCCAGGAACAACTTCCTGCAGTGGGCCACTCACCCTTCTCTCCCCCATCCATCTCAGGGAAAGGGCCATGGCTGGGAATCCAGAGGAGAGAGCCCCATGACCTGGACAGCTACCACCCTGGGCCTCCTCTGGTTTCCGCACCTGCCCCAGGTGCCACCATGTCTAGGCACACAGATCCTCCTTCAGGAGACACACCCCAAACCCCTGCAGCTGACCTAGGCAGTCCCTGCCCTTCTCTGGGGCCTGGAGTGTCCTCCAATGAGTCCATTGCCCAAGGACAGGTGATGCCTAATGAGGGGTAGGAGTCTGGGCTGAGGAGAGGGTCCCCTGGGAGCGGGGGCACAGGCTCTGGGAAGTGAGGACATGCAGGCCAAAGAGGAAGGAACCAAGCAGAGTCCTAGGGGAGGAGTCGAGGACTGGGATCTGCCCAGTTCCAGGAACAAGGGTCTGCCCCTGTTCAGGTCCAGAGGGACTATCCCTGGGGCAAGTGTTGGGCAGATCAGTTAACCCTTGCAGGGCCAGACATGGGGAAGCTGAGTGGCCAGGAGGGCAGGTAGACTCAACGTGCCCCATGGTCTGTGGTGTCCCCCACTGTCAGCCAGCCTGGAACCATGTGGCTTTGGTCCCAGTGTCCTTTCCACATAACTAAACAGCACTGATGCCTCGGGTAACTCCTCCTGAAGAACACCCCTGCAGGGCAGCCTGGCTGGGAGGTGGCCTCAGCCTGCACAGCGGTGCGGGGCATTGCCCTGGCTCTACAAGGATGGCACACCAAACCCCCTTGGCCTGGCGTCTCATTCTGGGTCTGTGTGTTATGCCCAGCTGAGGCTGCCAAGGCTGGACGGCATCACTGCTCTAAGGCAGTGGTCTCTTGGGACATCTGCTCTGGCTCCTGAGACCTGGGGGTCTGGGGAAGTGAGCCTGGCAGGCAGTCCAGACCTGTCAGCTCTGGGATCCCCACAGCCTGCGATGGCAAGGGAGGCCTGGGAGATGTCAAGTCGGACAGGCAGAAGTCTGGACAGCCTAGGACACGTCACCCTTCTCCAAGGCAGGTGAACACAGGCCCTGCACATCCTGGGGGCTGGACTGGCCTCTTCATCCTTGCAAGACATGGACAAGAGCACTGGACAAGGGTTGGAGCCAGAGGCTTCTGCCTGTCCTGTTGGGACAGCTGCAGATAAGCCTGGGCAGGCCAGGCCAGAGCCCCCGAGAAGGCCAGCCCTCATCAGCCCTGGAGCAGGTGGCTCTCCCTGCAAACCCCAGCTTGTTACCAGAGCCAGATCTGGTGGAGACTCCGGGCTCTCATAGAGGCAGGCCCCTCCAACCTCAGCCTCCCTCCTGTGGACCCCTCTTGGCCCGCCCAGAGGCACCACAGAGCAGACCCTCAGTTGAGCAGCCTGGTTGAGGGCTCCTGGGTGCTGCAGAGGATGCCCTTCCTTGGAGAGTCCCCCAGTTCAGGGGCCTCCTACCAGCCCCAGGGCCATGGAGAAAGCAGCTCTGGCAGGAGTCCAGCAGAGCTGGGGGTGCGTGCTTGTTGGAGGGTGGGGAGGGGGTAAAAAAAAACAGCCAACACGAGCTGAGCTCAACACGAAGGGTCACTTGTCAGCAAAGCACCTCACAGCACCTGCTGTGCACACTGCCGACAGTGCTCCCAGCAGGAGTGGCTCGCTCCACAGACGTCTAGACACACAGCCACCCCACCCCATAGCAAAAACAGCACCAGCGACTGGGCACTGCCCAGCTGAAGGAAGAGGTGGGGGTGGGGATGCTGGGTTGCAGCCCCTGGCCCCAAGTGACCCTAAAAGCAGCACACAGTGCAGCTCAGGCACGGTACCTCACTGTTGAGCTTCCTGGCCACGGGCCACCCTGATAGCCCTTCATCAGTATGGCAAGGAGCCACTGGCACCTGCAGGAGCCCCACATCTCTGTGCTTTGGTTGCAGGAGTACCCTCCCACCTGGTGGCACCAGAGGGGCAGCTGGTGCTCCCGGGGTGTGGGGGGGGAATAGCAGCAACAAGTCATGAACCCACCCCAAGTCCCAAGCCCAGAAGCCCTGTGTCCCTCATGGAGTGCCGCTTGGGGGTCCAGAACTTCAGTAGACAGGATGCTGCCAGGGGAGCCTCAGTGCTTGGGGTGGAAAGTGCCCAGCAGTGTGGCAGAGTGCGGCCAGAGCTGTTGGGAGAAAGGGAAAGAGTGAGTTGGTGGAGGTCGGAGGTTCGGGCTCCCCTGGACTGCCTCCCACCGACTTCCTCCACTTTCTGGTGCCTTTGGCCAGGTCATATGCAGGGCTGGGACAGTCACCCGTGGTGTTCTTTCTCTGAGCAACCATCAAGGGTCTTTCGGCTGCTGGAGAGGGCTGAAGGCAGTGGGGTGGAGGCCTGGGCCCACCTGGTCACAGCAGGACGAGGCTGGGGCTGCGTAGCTGCTTGTACACCTGCAGGAGCCTCTGCGCTGTGGCGCAGGAGCTGGCTTCATCCTCCGTGCACAGACGGTCACGCAGGGCCTGCACCTCCCGCAGCAGTGCCTAGGGGCAAGCAACATGGCTCAGGCCCTCCGCCTCTCCCTGGGACCCCTCCCTGGGAGGTGGTGGGTGGTCCAGGAACACAGCACAGCCAGGCAGGCGTGGCTAGGGGAACAGGTGGAGCGAGGCAGGCAGGAGAGAGGCGCGACCCCACCACGCTGCCCTGCCCAGGGCCAAGCCCACACTTGAGGATGAGGCCAGCCCCACCAGGCTGGGCACCTGCTGAGCATCTGTCTGCACAGGGGCCCTGCCAGGGTCACTCTTTGATGCCCAGGTTGGTGGGACAGCCCTGCACAGGCGCTCACCTCATGGTTAGCATGGATCTGGCGAAGATACTGCATGCGGAGGTCGGGTGGGCTGGAGCTCTGGGCAGCCTGCTCCCTGACCATTGCCTGGGGGAGACAGTGGGAGTGGGGATGTGGCAGGTGGTGCCCACTGTCTGTCCTGAGGAAGATGTCTGCACTAGCAGGCCCTCGTGACCATCAGGGAAGGGTGAGCCCTCCTCTGGCTGCCCCAGGCCCTCCAGCACAGTCTCCTGCTCTGCTGACTCTGACCACCTGTGTGGGCTCTTCCCCGACTCTGTTTCCCACCTGCCGGGACTCTCCTCTCAGAGCAGCGGCACATGGGCCCCACCTGGTGATCAGTCACTGACAATAAACTTCTACTTGGTCCTTTCTCTCCACTCATCCCTAAAGAGCTTTGCTGTGCTCAGACCCAAAGTCCCCCTCCGCCAGCTCTGTCCTTGAACCAGACAGACTGTGGAGCCTGCCTCCGCTGCACCTCAGCCAGGGCCCAACTTGACCCAGCTGCCCTTTCACTCAGCAGGCTGAGGGGCTGGTCGCCAACTCCCGCTTTCTGAAGGAGCCCAGCTTGCTACAGGCCTGAGTGACCTAGACAGCGAGGCCCCTGCTGCCCTCTCCAGGGGTGAGTGAGGCCCACGGTAGAGCCTCCACCTGAGAGCACCCCAGGCAGTGCTGGCCTGCAGTGGGAGCTGTCCCTCTGGGCGGAGTCCTGGGAGCTCTGACCTATGGATGTGGAGGTTGGCACACTGCCACCACAACACTAAAGTCCCATCCAGGGAAAGCATGTGGCTCCCCAGATTCACACGTGGAAGTCCTAACCCCAGTGCCTCTGAATGTGAGTTTTGAGATGGGGACCTTTCACATGACCAAGACAAACTCATCAGGGTGGCTCTAACCCCACATGACTGTCCTTGATGGGGAAGTTTGGATGTGGTGACAACGTTCTTGGGGGCCAGATAAACACTGGGAAGTGCCTTCTCTGACGGTGGCAGCACTGCCTGGAGGCCACTCTTCCTGGTCATGGTGTCTGGACTGACTCCAGCACGGAAGCAGAAGTGCCTGCACCATGGCCTGCTGCATGGGGTGGGCTTTGGGGTCATGGCACAGCACTGGCCACTGGAGCCACATGCTGAGATCACCAGGGCTGACCTTCGGAGCTCTGATGGCAGCTAATGCCTCCTGCCTGGCTCCTAGTGCATCTTGGCACACTGTGGGTCCCAGCTGCCGTCAGGTAGCAGGTCGGGGTGACAGGTTCCCGAGAGGCCCACAGAGGCCAGAGTTGAGAACCCACTTCAGGACGGGCTTACTGAGGACACTGCAGTCTCTGCTGCAAGGACCAAGGCTGAACAGAGCTGGGACAGGTGGACAGGGGCCACAGGCTCTGGACTGAGGCCACCCTGCTCTGGGCACTGGTTAGACTCAATGGGAACATGGGAGCTTCTCAGACCTGGAAGCTGTTGGCGTGAGCAGCCTGGACACAGCACCAGAGCATGTGCTTCTGCCCAGCAAACCCTTAAGACTGCTCGCTCTCCCTGGCACGGGCAGATGCCTTATCCTGGGACCCATGCCCACAGTGTGCCAGTCCACGCAGCCCTGCTTGAGCAGGGGAAGACAGGAAGCCTCAGGATGCCCTAGCAGCCATGCACGCATGGTGTAGGTGGGCTTTGGATTTGGGGTGACATCGGGCTGATGGCACAGCAAAGTGGCCTGTCTGCGAGGAAGCGCTCACTCACATGTCTCTACAGCACTGCATCTGCCAGCAGAGGCAGTGGTGGTCACAGACCCCATGGCCTGCAGCCGTGTGGTACCTCAGCCAGTCTCCACAGCCCACCTGCAGCCCTCAGAGCCTCCCTCCCCAGCCCACACCAACCACTGTACCTGCATGCGCCCAACAATGGCGTGATGTGCTCTGCACATGTCTGCCAGGGAGGAGCTCTCCACTTGGATCTCCACAGCCTGGATGGGCCCTGCTGGGCACAGGTCAGTCACAGCCACCTGTAACACAGGCAGGTCTTGCTGGCAGCCCCTGTGCTGCCCTGGAGGGCTCAGGCTAACAGAGCCTCCCAAGCTGCCAGTAAGGGAGGTCCTGGGTGGCCTCAACTCCCTGCCTGGGCAGCCCCAACTCCCTGCCTGGGCACCACTCTACACCCTGAAGGTGGGTAGGGGTAGGGTCAGAAGGGCCCTGGCCTGGGGACAGCCAAGAACTGATAGCAAGATACTTGGTTGTCTGAGAAGAACACGTCCAGGAAGACCCTCAGGATCCAGACTGTGGAAACCACTTCACTGTGGAGCTGTGCCCAGGCCCTGTACATCTGGGCAATGCCCATGCTCTTGAAAGTCCACTGTAGAGCAGGCCACACTCCCACACCCACACTGGGTGCCACAGCCCACCTCTGACAGCAGGATCAGGTGTGGAGTCTTTGCCACCACCAAGTGCCCTTCAGGAACCGGCTCTCCAGACACAGATGTGGGGCAAGACCTGGAGCCTGGGTCACTGCAGGCTCCTCCACAGGGCTGCGAGCACCCCTCCACGGGACAGAGCTATTGCCTGACCCCAGCCTCAGGTTGCAGGGATGCTCTGACCTAGATGCCGGTCCAGCCTGGGTCTGAAGGGGCTGAGTAGTGGGCAGCAAGGAGGCAATGTCTGGGGGAATGGATCGATTTGATTCTAAGGGCACCCCAAACTACTCAGCAACAGCGTCTGACAGTGGCAAGTAGCACCAGAGGATCTGCTGGAAGTGAGTCCAGCAGGTGGGGGAGCAGGGTGTGAGAGAGAAGTGCTGGGCATCCTCTGGTCTGGGGCTCAGCTTCTCCTAGGGGAATCAGGAGTCTGATTCCTCTTGAACTTCCCAGCACCACTGGTCCAGGGACCCCCTTCTGAGAGTCGCTGGCAGTCAGGCCGATTCCCCACGGACAGGTGAACTGACCCCCTGCTTGCCTCACGGATGATGAGGTGGATGTCAGTGCCATTGGGGGCCACCCCCTGGACGGAAGACAGTGCCCGGGCCTTCACGATGTCTACAGCAGCATTCTCAGCAAGCAGCCACTGCAAGGTGGCACTGCAAAGGGGGACACCTGGAGGGCAGAAGCACCATCAGGAGCTCAGGTGGGTCCTGCTAACACCTGGGTGGCTTCCTGCAATGTCCCCTTCTCAGTGCCATCTAAGTGTCCCAGTTTTCTGCAGCCCACCCCAAGCAGAGAGCCAGGATAGCTCCCCAAGAAGCAGCTTTCCAAGGGGTGGTGGCAAAGTAGTGCAGCTGACTGAGTCAGAACTCCACCGTGGAGGAAGCCTGCCAGTGCCCGGGTGTGGCCCTGAGAGCAGGCAGCTCTGCTGCAGGGATGCATCCAGTGAGGGTGGCTGCCACTCCCTCCCTGTGCAGGCCAGCCCCAGAGGCTGCCAGACACCCTCCAGCAGCAGAGCGGCAGCAGTGACACAGGGCACCATCCTGACAGAAGATCCAGCACCACACAGTGAAGGGTTCACCCACCCGGTGGCAATGCAAGGCAGACGCAGGGCCCAGACACAGTTCTGCCAAGCTGGGCCATGGGCTTGGGGGCTGGGCCGGCTGGCCCCTGGGTGCTTGCCATGCAAAATTTCCCTGGTGATGCCTCCGACTCTCTGTTCAGGCCGGGCTTCCACATGCAGGGTTCAAGAAGCCCAGTTTAACAGAGAAATGCGGCGGCAGCGCAGGCGGAAGAGGCCAGCTATGGGGTGCAGCTTGGGGGGGACGGGGAGAGGCCCTGAGGTCAAGGTGAAGCCAGGTGGTTCCACCAACCTGAGTGAGCATCCTCCAGGGCAGTCCTGAGCAGCTCAGCTGACACCTTGATGGAGGCCACCGATGGGGGCAAGTACTTGGCCCGCAGGGAGGCAGGGCCAGTCGGCTCACTGCTAGGCCCACAGCAGGCTTCCAGGAAAGTGTCCACAGGGTTGCGGGCCGGGCTGAGCAGGCAGGGCGCCTGTGTGTGGGGTGAGGCCAGGCCAGGAAAGCGCAGGCACCGCAGCATGTCCACTGTAAGCCTGCTCAGAGGCAGGCAGATGCCCTCCTGCTCAGGAAGGAGGTCGAGGGCATGCTCCTCCAGAAAGGGGTCCTCCAGGGGGTCTGAGGGGGCCAAGGCCCCGCCCACCACCTCCCTGAGACTGTAGAAGAGTGCGCAGGACACGGTCACAGGTAGGTCAAGCACACCGCTCTCAGTCGGGCCCAGGGGCAGTGTCACCTCCCGCTGACTGCCAGGGCCAAGCCTGTCTACAGGGATGGTGTAGGTGACAGCTGAGCCAGCTGCGTCCAGGTCAAGGGCAGAGGAACTGGTGAGCACCTGAATGCACAAGGTCCAGCCCCGGTCCAGGCTGAAGTCCCCGCTGTTCTGTAGCAGGCAGGTGGCTGTCAGCACATCCTGCGGGGGCAGGTGGCTCCAGGAGGCGGTGGTGGTACAGGAGATAGGCCGGGGGCCCTCCCGGCTGGACAGCAGGGCACAGCTCACATTCATGGCCTCGTTGAGGCTCGTCAGGGCCTTGTTCCGTTGATCAACTGCCTTCTTCAGAAAGGACACTCTGCGAAGGGCAGATATGGTGCTCAGGGAAGGGAGGAGACCGCAGGGAGCCCAGCCCCTGGACTTCCGAGGGGGAGGGACCGGAACCTGCTTCCACAGCTAGCAGAGCGAGGCTGTGAGCCAGGCCTCAGGGGTGAGGCCTGGAGAGCATCTCGCCTCGTCCCGCCCACACCAGGACCCCTTGGAAGCTGCCCCCCTCCTCTCGGCCACAGAAGGCAAGGCACATGATGGAGCACGTCAGGGGCTGGGCAGTGCTCTGTGGGGCTGGGCCAGCCCCTGGTTCAAAGAAGTTTCCACCCACATCAGACACTCAGGGTCACGATTACAGATGGGGTTTACCTGGCACTGTCCTCAGCTGCCCCAGAAATGTGCCTAATCAGCCTGTCTCCTTTCTAGGGCTCCACAGTGACAAGGGCAGGGAGGAATGGAGGGCACAGGGACCTGGAGCCTATGGGGTATGCTCTAGGACCAGAGGAGCCAGGGGAAGACAAGAGGAGCCCGATGGACCTGGAGTGTACTCTCCTACATCCCTGGGCCAGCAGCAATGGTGGCCTTTGCGAAGAGCAGGAAGGCAGAGTCCTCTGAGCAGGGGAGTCTGTGGGCTAAGGAAGTGGTGGGGTCTCCTGTGCCCCCTAGCGGGGAAAAGGAGCGGGGTCCTACCTGAGAAGAAGGGTCTCTCTTCTGGGATCCACACAGACCACAGCCAGTCAAGGACATTCTGCTCAGGATGCAACGCCAGCTCCACTGAGCCGGAGATCACTGCTCACCTCTCAGACACGTCGCCGATGCCGGAGAGCAGTTCCTTGATTTTCCGGTCTGCACTTGCTGAAGTCATTCTGGTGGGACCAGGACTCTTGGGGCTTAGGCTGCAGCTCATCAGGCGCCCTTTGGCAGACAGAGCCAGGAGCTCAGTCTCACCTGACAATGGACACAAATAGGGCTGCTCAGTGGTTGGCAGCTGTGAGGACATTCAGAAGTGTTTGTCCCAGGTGCCAAGACAAGCACTGGCAGAGCGCCAAGGCACTGTCCCAAGGAGGGAGACGCTGCCCAGGGGTCTTTGACACATTTGACAGGCCTCCCTGAGATGGGCTATCAGCCCAACACAGAGGTGGCACCGTGGCAGCATCTGGTTCTGTTAGACGTGAATAGAAAAAAAAAAGAGGGCTACAGGAGGACACTGTGTGCGGCCATGTCTTCTGGGCACAGTCTGCCCTCAACAGGCCACAAAGAGCAAGGCTGTTCTGAGCTTCTCAAATACAAGTGCTCCATGGAGGCCAGGTCCCCCTCCTCTCCATCCTCATGGGGCTTCCAGACAGCCAGGGCCACCACAGGAGACAAAGGCTGCCTCTGCTGAGGCTGGCCTGCCCCAACACAGCTCTGGCCAACACTGGGCACACACAGCTAAAACACTCCCTAGCTCAAGAGCCCTGCCTTCGCTGGAGCAGCCCATAAGCACATGCAGGCTTGAAAGTGTGTCCCTGCCCTCAGAAGACGCATGCAGGCATGACCTGCTCTGAGACCCGCCACAGGTGCTCTTGCACTGCCACATGCTCTGAGCAGCCACTCGAGTGAGGGATGATAGTCCATCCAGGCAGAGCAGTGGCCTGCTCAGGTCCCGGAAGGAAACACACATGCTGCTCCTTGGCCCCGTGCCAGCAGGCTGTGGCCGATGAGAAAACAGAAGAGGACAGGCCAACCCGTAGGGAGAGTGCCAAGAGGGAGCCCCTGACAGCTTTGGCTCTCCACATTTGAACAGCCACTCATACCTGCAGGTGCCCTGGGTGACACAGAGACAGTGAGGACACTGCAGACACTCAAGCTGGTTGGGCACAGTGTGGGCGGCAGGCTTCCAGGGGCTCTGTTGGGCTGCTGAGGGTCCAAGGGGACGCTTCCTTGAGCCAAATCCACCACGCGGAGGTCCGAGGGGGTACTGTGGTATATGCGGCCACCCGCACCACAGGCAGCACAGAGCACTGGCCCCGGGAGGAAGTACTCTTGAAGCTCTGGCACCAGATTCCCTGACTTGTCAAAGCTGGCCTTAATGGCCAGCGTCCTGCCATGGTGACCAAGGGCTACGAGGCAGTCAGAGTGGACCTCCATACTGGACAGCTCACTCTCCACAGCCTCCTCAGTCTGTGGCTCTGTCTTCAAGGCCCCAATGAAGACAACAGGCTCCTCCAGGTGATGGAGGATCCTGACAAGGGCCTTGGGGTCACCAGGGGCTGACCTAGAGGTGACCAAGGCCCTCAGGGCCACACAGCAGAGCTGGCCATCAGGAAGACCACAGAGGATCACAGGCGACTCCAAGAGGGTGGCATCAGCTCCAAAGAGTAGCCCAAAGAGGGCCTCCTCTAGTGTGAAGCCTCCACAGGCCTGGGGGTGACCATGTGGTGCTCTGGAGCCTGGCAGTGACAAACAGCACAGCACTGGCAGGAAGTGGGGGGCTGTGGGCTTTCCTGGGATACCAATTTCGGGGGTATAGGTGGACAACTCCACCTCACCGATCTGGCCCCCTGGCTGGGGGTCTTCCCCTAAACAGGGGTGCTCAAACAGCTGCATCTTCCACTGGGTGGGGCCCTGTGCCAGGGCAACAAGCATGTCGTCCAGCACAGTGAACGCACAGAGTGTGGCATCGGGGAGGACGCAGGCATCCGGGTCCACGGGCATCACAGGGTAAGGGAGTTCATCCTCTTCACTGTCCTTGTTGGCCTGGCTCACAGACCTTCCGGGAACAACGGGACCAGTCAGGATGGACGGGGCAGACTGTTCACGAAAACCCGCCTGGGAACAGGCTGGGCAGGGGTCTTCGCAGGGAGGGCCGAAGGGTCTCCACAGTGACCGTCAGCCCTTCAACAGGCCATTGGCCACACAACCTCCCAACTCCCACGGACGGCTCAGGACACATTTGACAGTTCAGATGGCTGCACAAGCTGCCTTTCCACCTCACACAGCAGCAGCCAGCACACCTGCTTCTAAGGGTCCCGGCCAGAGCCACCAGACCAACAGCAGGCCTGCTGGCCGGCTGGGGAGGTGTCTCCTGGACCCACTAGCTAAGGACTCCCTGCCAGCAGGAGCTCCTGGAGAACACGGCAGCACAGGTGCTGGGTGTGAGGGGCTGCAAGTGTGGCAAAAACCCGCCGAGATTTCACGCCCCGCACAGCCCTCCGTCTCCAGCGCAGCGATGGTGGGGCGTCCCTCTGGACCCATCCAGGAGTAAAGTCCGTGCAGTCACAGGGGGATGTGTGAACAAGTAGATGCCGTGCAGGCCACGGTGGCCCCACGGCGGACAAGGACGCACGGGGCCACGCCCACCCCTCACCTGCTGGGGGTGTCCAGCGACAGGCAGTAGATGCCCCTCCGGGCGCACAGGACGTAGAGCGCCCTGCGAGGGGCCAGCAGCTGCAGGTGCCACACCTGGTCCGGGAACCGGTACACCGCCTGGACGCCAGGGAGTGTGGTCAGGCCAGGCGCACGCCTGGCGGGGTCTCGCTGCTGAGCGGACCCGAGCCCCGCCCGCCGCCCGTCCGCCCGCCCGCGGCCCGGCGCTCACGGTCAGCAGCCCGCCCTCCTGGTCGTACACGTAGACGAACTCGCTCCCGGTGGACAGGAAGACGTCCGCCTCGTGGCACAGCACGCGGGGTTTTCCCGCCGCCAGGCCGCCCAGCGGGCAGCTGAAGCCCGCCAGGTAGTGGACGCGGGGCGTACCGCCAGCCATTGTTCGAGCGGGCGGACGGCCAGCGCGGAGCCCGGCGGGGGCGGTGCCGCCTGGGGGCGCTTTACGGCCGCCCACGGCGTGGCGCGGCCTCCGCCGTAAAGCGGCATTGCGGGGGCGGGGCCGGCCCGGAGGCGGGCCTGCTGCGGGGGCGGGGCCGGGCTGCGCGCTGCGGGGAGCTCCTGGAGAGCTGGGGCCGTTCCGATGCGCCGCGCCGCGGAGGAGTGGCCGCTGCCCGCTCTCCCGCGCGCAGTGTCAACGGGCTTTGGAATCTCTAGGACTTGGGAGGCAACGAGGAGTCCAGCAGGCGAGAGGGTGGGGTCAGCGCCACCTCTCGCCACGACCCCGGCGCCCTCTGTCAGGGGCTGGGTCTCTTCCCTCTGCTCATTGAGCAGCACCACGCAGGACCCCGTTCTCAGGACTCTAGGGGCTTTGAGCCAGACAAGCGCAACGCTTGAACACGTGGGGACGTAGGGAAGCCAAAGGGATTTCTGAGTTAGGGTCAGAGCACCGCAAAGGAAATGACCAGCTGAGATTGGGGGAGGAAGCAAGGGGGAGGCCAGGGGACATCTTCACTTTCCCTCCTGGCAGTTCTCTCCACTTGCTCCAGAAGCTGCAACCAGGGGCCAAGAGAGCAGCTCTACACGAATCCCCCAAGTGAAAGACCAGGATCCTCCACCTTCCATAAAGCCCACCTGAAGCCAGGCAGAGACTGGGCTTCCCCCTACTCAGGAGGCTGAGGCAGGATCACTTGAACCCAGGAGTTTGGGGGCCAGACTTAGCAGCACAGCAAGACCATAGCTCTTATTAAATAATAATAGTAGTAGTAGTTATTATTATTTCATCAGAAAAGTCTCAAGGCCAGACACTTGGAAGTCAAGGAGCCATCTGGGGCACAGCAGGCCTGACATGTAAAAGGTCCAGCTGGAGAATGTCCAGAATGTGTGCCAGGCTGGAATATGACCCAGTCCCGGTGTACCTGCCAACATGACCAGTGGCCAGTCCAGACCCCCCAATGAGTAGGGGGTGGGCTAGCTCCGAGTGTATCTGTGCCAGGTGCTAACCAGGTGAGGGTTCTCAGCTCACTCTGCACTCCTGGGCTAGTCTGATGGCGTTTTGCCTGGAAATGCTTCCCTTGTTGAGGGGAAGGATGGGGGTGGGGTAGAGTGAGAGCACTCCTCAGCAGCCTGTCACTCTGAATTTCCCCCAGAGCACACAAGTATCCCTTGGGGGTCTTCTGATCACCAATTCTAACCTTCCAAGCCTGACCCTGGTTCTTGTCAGTCACCAGCTCACACACGCCTCAGGATAACCAGGTGGCTTCCAAAATAGGAGAAAACATGCCGATAGAGAAGGTGACCATGTGGGGAGGAAGTGGATATGGGAGGTGGGCAAGCCAGCAGGCCTCATGGTATGTCACTCCTCTGGCTTGGGGGCTGGCCAGCTCTTGGCTCTCTCCAGTCTAAACAGAGTAGACCTGAGCACTGGGTGCCTGGGGTGAGAAAGGCACGAGGGAAGGGCCCAAGGCCATGCCCTAGCCGGGGCTCTGCCAGGGGAGTGGAAAGTGCACACACCCCTTACTGCAGAGCCTGTCACTGGAGGTCAGTGACTCTGCCAAACTGGGGCACTGTGGCCTCACAAAGGACAAGCATAGTGGAGCTCAAGAATTACAGGGGCAGATGTGGGAAGAAAAACCATGGTGTGTGGAAGCTGTAGATTATGGCAGAGGTGCAAAAACCTGCAGGGTGGGGACCGGGACTTTGGGTGCCAGAGTCCCCAGTTCTGCTTCCAAGCAGTTCAATCTCACTTCTTCAGGTGAGGATAGGGAGGAAGGCGCCTCCCAGAGCCTCCTGGCCTGCAGCACCTGGAGGACAAAGGCATCTGGACTTCCAGTCCCTCTTACTCGGGCTTTCATAGGCCCTGTGTGAAGGCCAGCTGCTGGGTCATACTGAACAGCCCAAGCCCTACGAGGGCTGAGCATGGCAGCTCCAGCAACACCAGGGAGCTGTGGATGATGAGCACTCAGCACCACTCAGCTGCTCAAAGGCAGCTGGGTCACCTACTGGGAGGAGCCCTTTCAGACACAGCTACTTTTTAAAAAATATTTTTTAATGTCGATGGACCTTTATTCATTTATTTTTATGTGATGCTGAGAATCAAACCCAGTGCCTCACACATGTGAGGCAAGCACTCTACCACTGAGCCACAACCCCAGCCCCTACAGCTGCTGTTTTTTAGTGGCTTCCCAGGGTGCAGATGAGTCCCTGCCTTGAGGACTGAGTGGTGCTGAGCTGTGGAAGCAGGCTGACACCGAAGTCAGAGGAGCAGGCCAGACCTCTCTGGCTGTCCCTGGGAGACAGCAGTAAGCTCCAGCCCTGCTCCTCACTGCACCTGGGCAGTTAGGTTGCCCGAACACTTTCACCTGCTGCTTGGCCTCATCTGCCTGTCCAGGACATACAGACTCAAGGCAGAAAAGGCATCTCAGGGAGGCTGGACAGCTCCCTTCCACCCACATACGAACAGTGCCCAGGAGCCCTGCAGCGGAGCAATGGGCCAGGGAAATTGGGTCCCAGCTTGAAATGGCCCAAACACATCAATGAGAACAATGAGAGTCTTGGGGGCAAGTCATCTAATCACCTTACCCAGATTAGACACCAGACAGGGCCTGTGGACAACTGTTCAGCGCACAGGAAGGACACGCTGGGAGCGGGCAGTCGCTTCAGGCGCTTTTTATTAGGTTCCACTGCAGGGCTGGGGTCAGGGTAATGCTAGTCCAAACCCAGGTGATGCACACCTGTGAGCCCAAAGCAGAGCACCTATGTCCCAGGAACAGACTGGCTGGGGGTGGGCTGGGTAGGCAGGACCGACCAGGGCCAAGAGGGGACCGAGGCACCCACTGTGTTCGCCTGGGAAGGTGTGTGCTCAGGCACCCCTCTGGAATGGGGTGCCTGTTGACATGAGGGAATGTCCACAGGAATGCAAGATGGGCAGGGGTCACTCCTGAGCAGGAGGTGGTGCCTGGGCCTCCCAGGCCTGTGCTCTCAGCAGGGCTCACCCCAAGCCAGCAGCATGAGCTTGACTCTCTTTGGACGATAAAATAAAGTGCATTATTGAACAGAGTAACTCAAAACCATAAGCAGCGATATCACAACACTTTCTTTAGCTAAAAGACAAAAAGAAAACATGGATTGCATGGATGCCAGAACTGCAGAGTGAGAAAAACTATTGGTTGAGAAATGGAAATTAGCTTGGTGGATAAAGACGAGAGCAAGTGGAGAGGAACACAGGTGTTGGGGCAGTGAGTCTCCACAAGTCTGTGCTGTCCAGTACCTGCCCAGGCAGGGCAACAGCACTGGTGTGAATGGCCCTGGAGACAGGTAAGCAGCCAGCCAGGCCATTTGGCTCACAGCTGACCTCAGGGACCAGGTAAGACAGGGAAGGCAAAGCCCCAGCCAAGACAGCTCCTAGCAGGCAGACCAGATGACCCTCCACACCTCCATAATGTGTGGCAGATGGGGGGAGACTGCTTGCTTTACAGTCCTGCTGCAGCCAGGCCAACCTAATGGGCTTGTGGCTCCAGGATCAGAAGAAACCTGGGCCTTCCAGCGGGGATGCCATGCCAGGTACACCTGAGGGTTCTGGCCACAGCCCTGCCATGAGAGAGCCCAGCAGGCAAGCATTCTGTCTACATGGCCAAGGATGGGGAGGGCTGTGGGTGCATCTCTCTAGGCGACAGACACACAAGCCTCCAGGAAGTCTGGCTGGGCCGGCCTTTCCCTGGGTGCAGCACAGCTAATTTGGCTCTTGTTAAGGCAAAGAGGCATCAAGACGCCCTCGGCTCGCCTGGGGTAGGCCTGTGCCCCAGTCCTATTGTGGAGGACACTTAGAGACCATTAGGACTCTTATGGATTGCCTGGTCCTCACACTGTGTGCATGCTATCAACTTTCCAGGCTCCACAGAGGTCCTGTTTCAATGGCCAAAGCACTATTCCAGACCAAGGCCTGGCAAGGCTATGGGTAGAGGAATGGTGCTGTGGGTAGAGGAATGGTGCTGTGGGAGGAAATCGGGGCCCTGGTGTTCACCCATCCAGGCTATCTAGAGGGACTGCCCACCAGGCAAGGGCCACCACTCTGCTCCTGCTCAGCTGCCCATATCGCCAGCTGCCACAGCTGTGTGACTTGGTAGAAAAGTCTCAGGCACTGAGGTTTGCTTCATAGGAGGACTGACAGTGGGACCCGTCCACTACCACCTGAACTCCCAGGAGGGGCTGCGCTTAAGGAGGGGAAGAAGTGGAAACTAGTCTCTCTCATATCCCTGTTGTGCAGTTTTATCTTAAAAACAATAAATAAAAGTCTTCTGGGAAGGAACTGCTGAAAACTGTTATTGCAACCAGCACAGACTCTAAACTTCCGCCTGGTACAAGATGAGAAAGCGCACTAGCCTGCAGGCTGAGCAGGAGGCTGTGGCCGGCACAGGCAGGACCTCTGCTCCAGAGCAACAGAACAGAGGTAGCCAGGCACTCCCCCCCCCAAAAAAAAAAAAAAAAAAATCAAGCGGGGGACAGAACAGAAAGCATCGAAGAGGAAGGAAAAGAAAGCAACCCTCCCTGCACCACCAATTTCAAGTGATTATTTGGAGGTGCCCAATCCTTCCACGGCGGGGGACTGTTGACTGGGTGAGGCGTGCGTGGTGTTCTCAGGCAGGGACACTGTTTCCAGTCGGCTTTTACTCAGCCCCAGCACATTAGCTGAGCTCCCTCTCTGGGATTGGTGCCAAGAAGCTTCCCTGGGTGCCAGGGTGGCGGGCCCCACCCCTCAGGGCTGCCAGCTCTGAGCCTTGCGGGGCACACCTTGAGCTCCTGGCTTTGGAGGGCTGGGCTGGCCCAGTCCCACCCAGCAGAGGGCCGGAGCCCTAGGTCCTGGGGAGGCTGCACATCTCGCAGTGGCCAGTTCCTGGCTGGTTCATGAAGGTGCAGTGCTGACAGGCCCACATGGCAGAGGTGGCGGCATGTGCAGAACCTCCGACGGCACCATACTCATGGAGGCCCGGGAGCTGCACACCAACGGTGCCTGTAGGTGGGAAGAGAAGCAAGCACTCAGCACTTCTGCAGAATGGGTACTCTGCCTGGCCTGAGCTCTATACTGTGGGCAGGGTAGTTTGAACACGCCTACTCCTTGCACCAAGGCTGCCATCCCGCAACTGTGGTGCACACAGCCAGCAAACACCTGCCCTTCTCTGCCACCTGTGGGTATGGTTTCTTTCTGTTGCTGAAAAGCACTCCTCTGTGAGGACCATCATGCCCACTGTAGACATCTGGGTGGTGTCCAGTTCTGAGTTGTTAGGACGAAGCTACCATGAGCATCCTGCTCTCCTATGGACCTGTTTTCACCTTTCCTGGCAAAAGCCTAGCCGAGGAAAGGCAGGTCAAGGTGAATGCATGTTGGGCTTCCCAGGACTTGCACCTGGATCTACTTCTTTTTTGGGGGGAAGGGTACGGGGGAGTGAACCCAGAGACACTGAACACATCTCCCCAGTCCTTTTTATTTATTTTTTAATAACTTTTAAAAATATATTTTTAGTTGTATGTAGACACAATATCTTTATTTTTATGTGGTGCTGAGGATCAAATCAGTGCCTCACGTCTGCTAGGCAAGTGCTCTACCACTGAGCCACAACCCCAGCCCTTTCTTTTATTTTTTAAGACAGAGTCTCACTAAGTTGCTGAGACTGTCCCAGAACTTGAAATCCTCCTACTGACCTCCCAAGTTGCTGGGATCACACTGTGTGCCCCTGAGGCCGCCTGGTGTCTCATGTTTTGTGAAGCTCTTGTGAATGTACACTATCATTCTATTACCAGTCCTAGACACAGGACTGGACAATCGCATACTCAACTTTTTAGGAGAGTGAGTACTGAACACAAGGAGCTCTAGGGCATAAGCTGCTCCAGGTAATGAATCTAGACCCTGTCACCTGCTGCTGTGTGAGTTGGGTTTCTTTTTATACCATCGAAGTATAAGGGGTAGTGCCAAGTGTCCCATAAGGATAGCAAGGACATGTTAGATGTTCAGACAGATCTTTTCCAAATGGAGGCTCCTGGGACACCTACAGCTGGATGCATCTGCTATACACACCTGGGGTCTGACCTGGACAACATTATGTTATTACATCAATGAACACAGCCATGTGTCTGTCCCTTTACTTATACCACAACCCCCAGTGTGCACCCAGGGCCACGAGCCCAGGGCATAAGGGTAGAGCGTAGGACACTTACTGCAAAGTTGCTCAATAGTGGCCCACTGCTCGGACTTCTTCCACGTCTGTGCCAGCTCCTCATTCCTGGTCCTCACCGCCTCCAGCAGAAGGCTGATGCTGTCCTGCAAAAAGCCAAAGGAAGGTCCACCTTGCTCTGCAATGGGGTCACACTCTCGCTAACAGGTTTCTCTAACATAAACAACAACATTTCAGAGGGAATTTTTAAAAATCACATACACGATCACTATGAAACAGACTGCTGCTCAGGTCTATAAATCCATGTGCTAAAGTAAGCTAGAACTCACGTCTTCCCAAAGCGCCCCTTGGGGCTCCTGTGCTCCCTCGGCCATGGGCTGACAGCCCAGATGACAGAAACTCCTGTCCCTGGTCCTAGACTGGGACCAGTCCTCCTCTCTTCTCCATCTGTCTGGAAACTGCGTGCTATATCCTAGGTTTCCAGGGTCAGCGCACAGAGAGTTAAAGTAGCTGCTGTGGTGAGAGGTTGGTAAAGCCTTTAAGGGCTCTCAGTACCTCCAGAGTCAACTTCAAAACAGTTTACAAGCAGGGTGGCCCAATACAGAGGGAGCCTCAACTGTCACCCCTGATCTCGGATGGAAGGGCTAACCCTGAGAGAAGAGGTACAGTGGGATTCTGAGAGGGGATGGGACAGTGGGAAGACACACAAGATAAATGGGGCAGCATGCAACAACAGCTAAGGCTGACCGCCAAAGACAAGCCCTGGGAGGGAGAGCGCTGCTGTCACGGTGGGGAAGGTGCCAAGTCAGTGCTACTGAGCTCAGAAAGATTCCTCCCTCCTTCCTTGTGTTCCTGGGGGTCTCAGGCAGAGAAGAAAAGGTCACAGGAGGCCAAAATGTGTGGCACATACTGAGGCCTCTGGCAGGACTTGCTGCCCACCCCTTCGGGAGCACTGTTGTCTGCTCAACATCTATCTCCTCTTTGGCAGGGCTTGGGAGCTGTCCAGCCTTCTGGGCCAAGGCAACAAGCTGGCGTTGACCCAGGAGGCAGGGAGGGATCCGTAACGAGCAGGCTGAGATTCTAAAGCTATGGGACTGAGGGCTGCCTCAACCATGGTACCCCCCAGGAACGTAGGCCAGAGGACAGAACATATTCACCTTGCTCTCCAAGTGGTCACAGCCAACAAAATTCCCAGGGGGAGATGACCCTGCACATCAAGCTTTGCCCCAAATCCCCCACTCTCTGGCTTGAGGAAGGAAAGCGGGACGAGGGACGTCTCTTGAGTAAGCCCTACCTGTAGAGGCATGACTTCATTGGTGACCAGAAACAGCAGCAGGTGGAAATCCGAGATGGTGTCCAAGAACACAGATGAAGTATTCTGGGACAAATAGGTGGCCAGACTGTGGAAGTCCTAGACCGAGAGTGATGGAGAGAAGGGAAGATGCAGGGATCTCATGACAGTCCTCACAGCCAGAGCTGGGAGGAACCAGCCCCACCCCCTACTCCCCACCCCCGCACACGCTGAGACATCCCACATCTCTTCCAGAACTACTGAGAGGGCACAAAGGGACACAGACAGCTGCAGGTGAGCACCTGACCCTCCTGCCCAGGGGAAGCTCTTGGCACACCTGACTGTCCGTGGTGTGAGGAGGTATGTAGACTGTCCAAGAAAGGACACACAGATGGACAGATGGAATGCATCCCTCTACCTCAGGGTGAAAGAGGGCTGAGGGAAGGCCCACTAGGGTAGGCAGGAGACCATATGGCCCTTTGTGTCTGGCGGCACCCCTAAGCTGGACCAGCAGAGTAAGGAAGAGAAATGAGGAGGGCAGCAGGACAGAGAATGGGAGCCTGAGAAGACAGCCCGGAAAGCAGCTCTGCGCCCTGACATGCATCCCATGTCCGTTCCTGGGGCAGATGGACAATAAGCAACCACAGTATCAGAAGCAGCTTTGCCAAAGAAGCCACCTTAAAAGAAAACCTTGGTACAGATACTCCCCTGTGCAAGAACAACTGTGAGTACTCAAGACTGTGCAGGTGGCGGGAGCAGAGGGCCAGCATAACACAAGCAACATGCCAGACCCCGGTGCGACCCACCCAGCCCTGACGGAGCCTGAGGAATGTGTCGGGGCTGGGGGCAGACAGATCAGCAGAGAAGCAGACCACTTCCACTATTTGGCTCTGTAACCCACAAACCAGAGGAAGCCGTTAGCAGAGAACACAAAGTGACAAGACTGAGAAGGTGTTCCTGGCAAGTCCGTAGACCCAGGATTCAAGGCTAACTAGCCCCTTGCTAGAGCGAGCGCCCTGACCTCTGTGCCCTCCACAGGGCCTGATACAGGACACAGGAAGAAGCTGCAAGCACAGCACACTCCAGGAAAGCAAGACTGTCACTGGACAAACAGGTCACTAAATGCAGCTTCTGAGACAATGAGCTTACCTGTGTCTCACCCAGCACATCCCGGTTTTCAATAGGAAATGGATTTTGTGAAATAGAAAAAGTGTAAACTGGATCCTTGGGGAAGGTTGTTGTGATCTAATGAACAAAAACACAAACTGTGATGAACTGTGCTAAAGATGGTGCGAACCTCCAACCAGTCCCAGCCCTCAGCACGTCCCACACACTGCTCCCCAGAGTCCTGCAAGCTTCGTACTGAGGGAAAGTTCACTGTTGGCATCAGTGTTTCTTGGGAAATCTGAAAACTGGCACTGGGGAATCAAGAGAAGCATATGTTCTTAAAGTGCACACATCTGGGCAGTGCCTGTCTCTGCGGCACAGACACCTAACCGCTGCACCAAGACTGGTCAGACTCCTGCTTCTACGCGCGCTCTGCCCTGGTCCAGGGTAACAGGACTCAGCAGAGAGAGGGCAGAAGGCTGTCTCAGGAGTTGCAAACTTTACTTACCGGACCTGGAGGCTTGTGTTGGGTCAACCAGTGCTGGGCCTGAGAAAATGACCTCCTGATAACAGCCCACTGGGAAGCCAGCCTAAAGAGCCCATGGGCTTTCCAGGCAGGTGAGAATCACAGCCCCCCTCTCCCTTGGAGATGAGCTGGCTGGAGTGGAGAGCTTCCACTAAAGGTAAGCCAAGTCTTCCATTTGGTTCTGACATCCCTTAGGAATAGCAGAGGGCATCTGAATCAGTAGAAGCCAGGTATAGTGGTGACTGTGCAGAAGCTGAGGTGGACATAGGCATCACTCCCCCTAGCAAATGCCCTCCCTGGGAGAGCATCCAGTGTTGAGTAATAACCCTCCTCTGGCTGATGCAGTTCCCTCTGCATGTGACTCTAGCAGCACTGGGCCAACACCTTCCAGATCCAGGGTAGCTATTCTGGCTCCTGTAGGAGTACTTCTACAGAATAAAAACATTGCTCTCTTCTGTTTTCTGGCATCAGCAAAGGCAGGGAGCTGTTTCTGGTTTGGCTGTACCAGCATCCGCACTCTGGAAGGCAGGCTGAGCCACTGGTAGTGCCCTAACCCAAGCTGGCCGATCCTTGCAGACAAGCTTGTGCAGCAGGGGCCCAAGGCGCAGTGCTGGGCCACAGTGACACGTGCTCCTCTGGGAGGCAGAGATGAGGGGAGGAGCACTCAGCCCTAGCTGCAGTCAGCTCTAAGAGTGGGCAGTGTCCACGCTGCGAGACAATAGCCTGGACCACTCGGGTCCCTCCTTTTGGGAAGGCAGCAGCAAGAGTGGAGAGGGACTGAAGAGCACCCGCCACTGAATAAACTAGTACATCAAGAGAGGCTAGGTGCCAGCCTTGTGAGTGGCCCTTGCACAGTGACAGGACCAAAGTCTACTCAGCCCTGTGTGACCATCCTACATCCCACCCTGTCCTGTGCTAAAGCCCTCTCCCTTCCCAGACCGTTGTGGGGTCATCAATTGGACAATGTCTGATACCTGCACAGAGGCCCAGAAAGTGCTGGCTCTCACTTTCCCTGCCTGCAACAGCTGCCCCTCCCTTGGGTTCAAGAACAGCATCCAGGGCCTACGGACCTGCCCAGGAGCCACATGTACTTTTATGGGCACCAGTTCTCAAGGGATTCCAAGTCTCACTTCCCCAGGGACAGAGGACTTAGAGGTCACAGGGCAGCATGCTCCACAGCAACTAAGCAGTGCTAGAAGAGAACACACTGGCAAGTCTTTAACTTCCTATGTGAAAGGAAAGCAGGGTGGAGAGGTGTGGCAAGGGAGAAAGCCTTAGGAAGAAGTACTAAATCATGCCGACTCCTCCTAACGGTATGTGCCATCAATCTGTTTTCATCTTAATTATACCCCAGGTAGTCTAAAAAACAGATGCCTTTATGGCCTGAGTAATAAATATGTTCTCGAGAGCTGTCAATGGAATGGAGCATCGATGGGTTTGGCTCAGGGGACCCTCTGCTTCAAATGCAATGATGTTTTACTGCCTGACTCACATGCCCATCCCAAATCCAATGCAGCCCGCACAGATCCTGGTACGGCAGCAGCATAGCCCCCCCACACCATACCCCCAGACAGAGCTCTGGCAGGCAGCCAGGTGCTCAAACATGGGCTTTGTTCTGTGGCACTTGCTGCCCTGTGGCTGATGGCATGGCCATCTGTGACCACGTGATGCCTCCAGAGAGGAGGAGGGGTTCTGGGAAGATGCAGTAGAGCCAGCCTCCCTTGGCTTCTGCAATTCCTCCCAGGAAACCATTATGACCCTCTCCGCTCAAGAACATTCAGTCACAGGTGTTCTTAAAACCAGTTTGGAGGGGCTGGGGTCATGGCTCAGTGGCGGAGCGCTTGCACTGGGTTCAATTCTCAGCACGACATGTAAACAAATAAATAAATAAAGGTCCATCAATAACTAATAAAAATTAAGATAAAAACAAAAAAGGCTTGGAAAGATCAGCCCCCAGGGCACTGCGCCTATGGCAGTGTGCTCCCACCAGGGCAGCACCTGCACATGCTACAGAGCAGGCAACCACCAGCCATGCATCATCTGTGGCGATACTGCTCAGAGACTTCTAGGACTAGGCCTTTTAGTGGGCCCTGGGCCTGGGGTAGGAGGTGGGGGGTTGGAGGTCCTTTGAACTATGGTACCCAGAAAGTTAACTAGGTTGTTTTCAAGGACATAAAAACCTGAAACAACAACAAAAAAAGTCCTTAAAATTGCGAATGTCCAAGGAACCCTTGGGGCTTAAGGATAGAACAGACATCCCCAGCACTACAGGGCACAGCGTGTGGCTGGGCCCTCCCCTCCCCCAGAGTCCTGACCTCCTGGGCGCCAGCAGGGTCACTGTGCAGGACCAGTGGGGAGGACTTACGTCTATGATCAGATACTCCACAGGCAGGGGGCGGGCCAGCTGGGTGATCTCGTTGCCAAACTTGTCGATGTCCTGCAATAGTCAAAGGTGCGTGGCTACTGAGTGAAGGTGACAGCGACAGTGCTCCTTCAAAAACATCACTTACCTTTTAAACCACCTGACTCTTGCTGAAGTGCATGAAAAGCAGATGGCAAACAGTCATGCCGTGGCTGCCACTGCTCCTGGCACTGAGATAGAGTGCTCTTATGCCAGGACCTGAGGTCAGCTATGCTTCTGGCCATAGGCACCTCCACAGGAAAGCACGTGACCCACTCCCTCTGCAGGGCTCAGCCTAGCACCAGGCCCAGCTGAGAGATGGTGGCAGCAGGCTGACCTGTGCATTCCACCCTCTAAACCACACAGTCACACAATCTGAAGGCCAACCCAAAATTTTCACTCATGCCTCTGAAAACCAGAATCTGTGGAAACTGAGTACCCACACGTTAATAAAACATAGGCATGCACAAATGAGTACACATACACAGAATATGCAGATGTGGAAGACCCCCTCCACCTACCTGTCAAAGTAGGCGTTTTGCTTTTGTCAGATGAGCGGGACATAAAGTTTAATTATGGGGAAAAATGGCCAGCATATGTTCATTAATCATAAGATGACAACTAGATATGATTTATGTCAGACATGCTGAGCTCCAACAGAGCTCTCCAAGTACATTCCCCATGCTTTCTATTATAGATTTTGTAAGAGGATCATATTTTCATTCTAAATCATCACTTAATGTTATGCAAATCACTCGTTGAGCCATATATAAATTATACATCCATAATTTTCAATTGCAGGTTTTACATAAAAGTCTACATCTATGGAGGCTCTCAGACATGAACTGGTTGCCAAGGTGCATCCTCAAGTGGTGATACGTCCCCAAGGTATGCTCTGAAGTCACTACTAGCACATCTGCACGTTCTGGGGACATGGAGAACTGTGCTGTCTTTAGACAATCATCACAAGCTGTTCTTCAGTCAAACCAAGCCCATCTTCCTAACAGGATGTCACTGCCCAAATGACCCCGTTCCTTGTTTGCCACTGAAGGACTTGCCCTTCCCCTCCAGAGCAAGGGGCCAAACACTTCTAACCAGTCCGTTACTGAGGAAGCATTAGCCCAACTCCATTCCACACTTTGAGTAGGCTGTTCCCTACCCTGACAAATGCCACCTTCCTGCAAACACGGGCTGTGTTCTGCGAGTCCCTTGAAGCTGAAGCAACTGTGCACCCACCAACCTGGGGAAGGACCCCTTGCCCCTCCCCACATGGCAGCTGTGCAGTTGAGGCAGCCTACTGCTATGACAGGCCCCAAAAGTGTGGGCCTGAGGAGCGGGATCCTATGCCCATGCAGAGGCAGGAATCAAGTCCAATCAAACTAAATTTCGATTTCCAAAAATACATGCTTGCCTCTACAAGAAATAATCTGAACAACTCACACATAATTAGTCCATTTGGAATTCATCTTCAAATCTAATTAAACGATAATATGCAGAAACATTTTTGCAGCACCTGTTCACTTGAATCTCCCCTCTAGGGAATGCTCTTGTTAAATGCCCTCTCTTTTTTGTGTGTCATGCTGATTCTCGTTCAAATTTAACTACCCAACTGTACCTTTTTTCCTCTAAGAAAATAAAGGTACTGTATCTATCTCCCTTTCTTCCCTGGGGAAAAACAGGTAACTTCTATCTTCCCCAAGTCTTCACTCAAATGTTTCTTCCAGACAATCACTAGCCCTACACACCACTCTTGATGGCAATTACTTTTTATGGCGTTAGCAAATGTCAGGAAACATATGAGGAGGAAGCCATTTTGATTCTGAGTCTAGCAGCTGCCAAAGTGTCAGTAGTTCCGATTCCACCTGGAGCAAGACATGAGGCA
Organism: Marmota flaviventris; assembly: GCF_047511675.1. Lineage (NCBI taxonomy): Eukaryota > Metazoa > Chordata > Mammalia > Rodentia > Sciuridae > Marmota > Marmota flaviventris. The sequence goes on from NC_092514.1 coordinate 77,079,806, forward strand.
AGTCAGAAATC